>NC_090382.1:108092953-108425369 GCF_036365525.1 Heterodontus francisci
ACAATGGTTAGAACTAACTGCACAATGCACAAACCAGATCTGCTAACGATAGTCTCAAGGGAAATTAGGAATGGGCAATAAATGATGGCCTTGCCAGCAACACTCAGAATCATAGGCCAGGATTTTACGTCGAGGCAGAAGCCCTGCCCACTGCTTAAAAGTCAGGGGTGAGTCTGCCTCCGCTGGGCCTGGGAGCCACGCAGAGATTTTGCTAGGCCCAGGCCTTTAATTGGCCTCAGGCAGGACTTCCGGCCCTCTGAGGCAGGAAGTCCCGCCTTCAGGAGCTGCCGGCCAATCAGGGGACCGGAAGCTCCTCAGTCCCAACAGTGCCACCGGGAGCTGAAACGTTAACTCTGCTTCTCTCTCCACAGATGCTCCCAGACATGCTGAGGATTTCCAGCACTTTCCATTTTTATTTCAGATTTCCAGCATCTGTTTTTTGCTTTTACTTTATTCATTAATTTTGTTTTATTCATTCTTAGGATATGGGTGTCACTGTCAAGGCCAACATTGTTTTACCCAATCACCAGTTATGTCTTAGAAAATGGTACTGGGCCTTCTTCTATCCCCATTGTAGTCTGTGTAGTGAAGGTGCTCCCACAGTGCTGTTAGGTAGGGAGTTCCAGGTTGTTGACCCAGGGATGATGAAGGAACAGCCATGAATCACACATTCCCATATTCTGGACATCAGTGGGACTTTAAGTCTTCTTAATATACCTCAGCTAAAAATTTACTTTGCCTAATGCCAGTGATAGGTTTTCTTGACATGATTTAGCTCTTATCTCTCATTATTCCATGTGAAGGAGTTGTTTGGTTTATGGAACATTAATATTCTTGTCCTGAAACTAGTTCGACCTCAGCTGGAGTATTGCGTCCAGCTCTGGGGCGCTGCACTTTAGGAAAGATGTGAAGGCATTCAGAGAGTGCAGGAAAGATTCGTGTGAATCGTCCCAGGGATGTGGAACGTCAGTTATAAAGATAGATTGGAGAAGTTGGGACTGTTTTCCTCGGAGAAGAGAAGGTTGAGAGGAGATTTGATAGAGGTACTCAAAATAATGAGGGGTCTGGACAGAGTAGGCAGAGAGAAACTGTTCCCACTCATGAAAGGGTCGAGAACGAGAGGGCACAGATTTAACGTAATTGACAAAGGAAGCAAAAGCGACATGAGGAAAAACATTTTCACGCAACAAGTGGTTAAGGTCTGGAATGCGCTGCCTGAGAGTGTGGGGGAGGCAGGTTCAATTGAAGCATTCAAAATGGAATTGGACAGTTATCTGAAAAGGAAGAATGTGCAGGTTTACAGGGAGAAGGCAGGGGAATGGCACGAAGTGAATTGCTAATTCGGAGAGCTGGTGCAGACATGATTGGCCGAATGGCCTCCTTCTACAGTGTAAAAATTTTGTGATTCTGTATACTTAATATCATTTTTACTTTCATTTCTGCAAGAGTCCTTTCAGTGACACGGAATAGTCAAGAACGTTGAATGGATTATAGCAATAATTTTGTTATATTCTTTCATGGCATGTAGGCGTCGCTGGCAAGGCCCAGCATTTGTTGCTCATCCCTAATTGCCCTTGACAACTGAGTGGGTTGCTAGACCATTTCAGAGGGCGGTTAAGAGTCAACCACATGTGTCTGGATGCACATGTAGGCCAGACCAGGTAAGAATGGCAGATTTCCTTCCCTAAAGGACGTTAGTGATCCAGATGGGTTTTACGACAATCGATGATAATTCTATGCACCCAGTGGGGAGCTGCCTTTACAGGAGGAACATCATTGAAAAATGCAGGGGCACATCCCTTGATTTCCCATCCATTAATTTTATTGTGTGGAAAATCACGGATGCTCCTTGCGAACACTGGGAGCAAGAAATTGCGCATTCAGTCCTACAACCCATTATCGAAAGGAATATCTTACATTTATATGGTGCCTTTTGTATCCTCAGGACAGTCAAATAACTTTACAGCCATTGACGTCTTTTGAAATGTAGTCACTGTTGTTTTAAAGGTAAGCATTGCAGTCAATTTGAGCACAGCACAGCCCCACAAACAGCAATGAAATAAGCAATTATCATAAATAATGAGATAAACATCCTGTTTTGCTGGCATTGTTTGAGGGGTGAGAGTTGGTCAGGAACACACCAAGGGAAATCCCCTGCTCTTCTTCAAAAAGGACCATAGGATCCACTTGAACAGGCAGACCGAGTCTTGTCGTTACCCCTCATCTGAGAGATTACATCTTCAACAATACAGCACTCCGTCAGTGAAGTGACACCGCAGATTCTGTGCACACATCCTAGAGGGCACTGTTCTGTAATTAATACTTAATTGCTTTGCAATGACAGTGAACAGTTAAATTGAATTCTTAATGTTGCAATATTATACATATTATTAACACATTGTTAAGGGAATGACTGATGACTGTTCAAAGTCCAACCTATTAAGAGTGTTTAATGTTTGCATTGTGGTGCGCTATGACATTTGGGGCTATTTGTCTATTGTCTGCTCTGACAATTACCATCGACATCAGGGTCTTACTAGGTAGTCAGATTATTATTGTATCTTAAAATCTAAATTATCTGAAATTTTCCACATTATATTTCAAAATCCATTTTTAATTATCACAGATGTGTTTACATATTTATATGTGTCACATACTTGCTCTACAAATACATGTAGAATCATAAAATCTTACATCACAGAAAAAGGCCATTCGACCCTGGGCTGGCTCTTTGAAAGAGCTATCTAATTAGTCCCACACAGCCTTACTCTTTCCCCATAGCTGTCCAAATTTTTTCCCATCAAATATTTATCCAAATCCCTTTTGAAAGTTATTATTGAATATGCTTCTGCCACTCTTTCAGATAGTGGATTCCAGATCACAACAGCTTACTGTGCTTTTTTTTTATTCCTCATCTCACCTTGGGTTCTTTTGCCAATTACCTTAAATCTGAATCCTTTGGTTACTGCCCCTCCTGCTACTGGAAACAGGTTCACCTTTTTTTACACAACTCATGATTTTGTTAAATCTTCTCAGGCCTCTCCCGGGCTACTCCCCACTCTTTGACGCAAAGACATGAAGAGAGGTTGAGGCTAAGACTTGCCTTGGGAAAGTAGCCCCCTTTTGTTGCAAAACGGGGCCCATAGCACCACGTTACCTCCATAGCTGTGACTATGGCATTTCTCCACTCTGGTTGTAAACGCTAGCTTCTGGTGGAGTAATGAACTGGCAAAGCTCAAAGCCCATTGCGTGTGCCTGACTCTATTTGGAGCTTCAGTAGTACATTGGGGTTTCTTGATTTCTTGATCAGTTACTTGCTATCTCAATATCGTCAAAACTAATAAAGTCACATCCTTAGGAGAATTTCATATTTCAAAGATACACATCTCCAACCGCTTCGATGAAAACCTACTCCCTGTAATTTATGTGGTCTGCATGGGGATCAACAGTGCAGAATATCAGCAGCTGTCATACAAGCAAATGAAAGAGAGTAGGCTGAGGGGTATTAGAAGATTTCTTGGTCTCTCAGAGACCAACCAAGAGATGGCACAGTGGTGCAGTGGTTAGCACCACAGCCTCACAGCTCTAGTAACCTGGATTCAGTTCTGGGTACTGCCTGTGTGGAGTTTGCAAGTTCTCCCTGTGACTGCATGGGTTTCCTCCCACATACCAAAGACTTGCAGGTTGATAGGTAAATTGACCATTGTAAATTACTCCTAGTGTAGGTAGGTGGTATGAGAATTGAGGGAAGGTGGGGATGTGAGAGGCAAATAGGATTAATATAAATGGGTGGTTGATGGTCAGCACAGACTCATTGGGCCAAAGGGCCTGTTTCAGTGCTCTATGACTAGACTTGCATTTCTATAGCACCTGTTAGGATATCCCAAAGTGCTTGACAACCAATAAAGTACTTTTGATGTGTCATGACTGTTGTAAGAAATCTAACAGACAATGTGTGCACAGCAAACTCCCACAAATAGCAATGTGATAATGTTTTTTTTTAAATAAAATTGCTTGAGGGAAAAATATTGGCCAGGACACTGGGGAAAACTCCCCTGCTCTTCTTTGAAATAGTGACCATGGGATCTTTTACATCCACCTGAGAGTGCAGACGGGGCCTTAACTTAACTCCTGGTCCGAAGGACCACATCTCTGACAGTGCAGCACTCCCTCACTCCCCCAGTCTAGAGCATCAACCTAGATTTTTGTTTCTCTGTAGTGGGACTTGAACTTCCCGGATCCCGGGCTGCTCCCTCTGCTGTGGCCCAGATGCCACAATGATGATGCTGTGTAACTAATAGAGACCACTACTAAAAGTGGGAAGCTTGGAGTACGAATTGATGTTAGATGGAACATTTTAACCCAAAAGAGTAATAGATGGTGGAATAAGTTATTCAGGAAGGTCATTGAAGTGGACAGTTTACATGGATTCCAGACACAAGCACAGTGCCAAGCACATGGATTGAAGAAGCCCCTTCAGTCCATTTACTCTCTCCCCTCCAGCATACTAACTCCATCGTTTTGTCACTACAGTGTGTAATATCTACATTGTTACAAAAGTGCTTCCAATTTTTGTTACACTTTTTTGAGGACTCATATTTAAATGGTGGAAATGGATTCGATTTCGGAAGGCTGACGATTTCATAGATGCTGGACTTTGTTTTGTTGTTGACAGTTCACTGAAAGGAAACTGAGATGCTGTGTTTGAAAACAACCTTTACTGGATGTCACATTCCTTACGATAAATAAACAACACAAACCTTGGTGACCTGGGGAAGATGTTTGCGGAGAAGTGACATGTTAAGATTTATGAGGGTCAGTCAGGAGGTTCTGACTGGCTGTTTGTGGTTTTGCTTCTGAGATATTGTTTTGGTTCAATTCAGGCGTGGACTGTGTTTGAACAGCAGTTGAAGATCAAATTGCCAAAAAAAAACCCGGCTCATTTTTCCTGCACCTCTCTAGAGACCCTGAGAGGTTCAGTGTGTCAGCTCCTCTTTCTTCCTGTCTTTGGAAAAAACCCTACAAAACCAGAGTGTGATAGTGGAAGCCCCTGATGCTGCATTTCTCTAAGAAAACCTACAAGACTATTTCTTGACATCACCAGAACTAACTGCTTCTGAAAAGATCCCAGTGACCCGTCACCATGTACCCAGACGCTAGACCAAAAGGGACAGCTGACATCCTTCCATATCTTTTCTTTTTTCTTCAAGACTTAGCAAGTATTTGGCCAAAGTAATCCTTTTTTGTCTTCTTTTTGTAACAGAGCTCTGCAGAGAGAATTTCTTTATTTTTTTCAGTGTGTGTGAGTTTGTGTGTGGGGGATTTTAAAAGGGAACTTTCAGATTTCAATCTGTGTGTTAATGCTTTGCTTTGTTACTGGGTAAGTCTTGTTGGTTATTAAAGAAGCCTGGTTGGTGTATTTTATTCTGGGATTGGCCACACCGGTAACTAAATAAACATTTATTTATATGCTGTGACCTGTGGAGAAGTGGAACTAGAAAACACAGTGCACTCCTCCCACCTCGGTTGTAACAGCCTGCAAAGGCAGTGAGGAACTCAATATAACATCGCCTCCAAAGGATGGCAGCTTTAACAATGCAGACTCCCACAGGGGATGTGAAACCACAGCCTTCCAACCAATGATGCTGCCAACTAAACCAAGCTGATCTGGGTGAACTTGGGGTTGGTCAACCCAAAACAGCCAAGATTGTTGAACCCTAATGACATGTTTCTGTCCCTGAAAAACAGACGCATTTGGTCTCAAGCTCTTGCAACCTGAATGATGTTTGCTTTCGCGATTCAGCAGGATGGAAATATGTAATTTCCTTGCTCACCTTGCTTCTATTAACCTGGAATCAAACCTCCAAAAGGTTAACAAAGAAGAAGTCAGATAATTTTATGCACAGCGTGCTTGCCGCTTAAAGCCAATTGTTTATTTAGCAACTTGGGGATTTCTGGAAAATAAACCTGTAAATGACAAATGGGACAAGATTATTGAATCACTCCCATGTTCACTAGTCTTTTCAGAGCAAGACACAGCAAGCTCCTGATGTCATCTGTGTTCCAGACAGTTACCATGTGTTGTATAGCTTGGCTTCAACACCACAACAATGAATAATGTGCTACAGCAGCAGAAAAGCCTATTGTCGAAGCTCATTGTCAAAACAAATGAACTCACAACTAGTATTTTTAGATTAAGCCAACAAGTAGGAAGAATATTTATCGTCCGAACACAATGAAAGTTTTCTAAAGAATAGTCCATTTGAGATTGTTTCCTATTAATTAGTTCCTGTTTGCACAGAACAGAATTTCCAGACTTGACTTCAGCACCACTATCCCCAGGGATAGGTTACAATGTTGGATCCAAATATCAGTATGGTTTTCATTTTTCAACAACTCAGTTCCACAATCCCCACTCCCACTCTTTCCCCTCTCCATGCAATTTACTCACCCCTTATTCCAAAGCTACTGACTGGTGCCAGGGTTTCACACTGATTGCCTCTTGGTATTTCATCCAAATAGCTGTTCTTCATTATTAGCTCAACACTGGCTGTTGACATGCTATTTGACCATGGGTGGCAGTGTATCCAAGCCAGAACCAATCTTTCCTGAGGCACTTGCCAGCGGGGTCCTTGTCAATTCTCCCCTTCCCTACCCTCAAGGCATTAAAAGCCAATTGTAGCACCTCAACCATTGAGATAAGTTGAATCTGTTGCTTTAGTGATGTTAATTAAGGGATAAATATTGACCAGGACACCGGGGAGAACTCTCAAATAAAAGCAAAATACTGCGGATGCTGGAAATCTGAAATAAAGACAACTGAGTTCCGAAGAAGAGTCACTGACTCGAAACGTTAACTCTGCTTCTCTTTTCACAGATGCTGCCAGACCTGCTGAGTGGTTCCAGCATTTCTTGTTTTTATACCAAGGAGAACTCACTGTGCTTCTTTGAAATAGTGGCCAGAGGATCTTTTACAACCACCTGAGAGAGCAGACAGGATCTTAGTTTAACCTCTCAGTCAAAATGTGGCACCTTGAACAGGGCAGCACTCTCCCACTACTGCACTGGAATATTAGCCTCAATTTAGCACAGGACTTGAACCCATAGGCTTGTGACTCAGAGGTAAGAATGCTATCAACTAGAGCCATAACTGAGGGTAGTGAAAGGCGTAACTCAGTCGCTCAATAGGCTGAGGATGCTGGGGAACAATTTAAATCTTTCAGACTGAGACGAATAGATTTTTCTTGGTAAGGGCCAAAGTCCCCTCTAAGCTCTGCAGTTGCGGAGTGTGCAATGCAACAAAAAGGTCACACCCAATAAAGAAAAATTAGAGGGAGCATTGGTGAGGGTATTGAGAAGTTACTGAAGGCAGCCTCCTGCAGTATTGTTATTTTTGACCACTCTTATGCAAATGTTTGCAGCCCAGCTGTCACATTATTATTTGTTTCACATTTTCTCATTGCCCATCCACCCCTCGCCTCCTGAAGGCGTTGACTCCTTAGTTTGGTTGCTTTAGTGTTTCTGGATCCCTCAGTTGACGGTCCATCAATCAATGGCGAGTCTTGGCAGCGAACGTCAACAGACAATTCCACTGTAGTCATACGAACATATGAGCATACGAATTAGGAGCAGGAGTAGGCCACTCGGACCCTCCAGCCTGATCCGCCATTCAATAAGATCATGGCTGATCTGATTGTAACATCAACTCCACATTCCCGCCTACCCCCAATAACCTTTCAGCCCCTTGCCCGTCAAGAATCTATCTACCTCTGCCTTAAAAATATTCAAAGACTCTGCTTGCACCGCCTCTTTAGGAAGAGAATTCCAAAGACTCACAACCCCCTAAGAAATAATTTCTCCTCATCACTGTCTTAAATGAACGACCCCTTACTTTTAAACAGTGACCCCTAGTTCCAGATTCTCCCACAAGGGGAAACATCCTTTTCACATCCACCTTGTCAAGACCCCTCAGGATCTTATATGTTTCAAATCATGTCGCCTCTTACTCTTCTAAACTCCAGCAGATACAAGCCTAGCCTGTCCAACCTTTCCTCATAAGACAACCAGCCCATTCCAGCAATTAGTCTAGTAAACCTTCTCTGAACTGTTTCCAATGCATTAACATCCTAGTTTAAGCTGATCCTATTGGTACTCAATGTCCTTACACTCACAGTATTAGCAGGGATCACGATCAGCATTTGAGACCTTGTGGTCAATGAACTGAAACTGTAGACGTACCCAACATTATTCACTCCTCTAACAGGAAACAAAGCCCAGAATGTACAAGCTAGGAGGGAATACAAGCATTGAAGACACACGATTTATTTTCTTCGTCAAGCAGGGGAACGCTCCTCCAGAACACATTAATTTTTGACACGTTATTCAGTACATTTTCCAAATTTTGGGGTCCTACAATGAACATTTAGTTTATTTTCCCTTGAATCAATCTTATTGTAAGTTTCTTTCTCAGTTTAACATGTCGAAATAAATGATTCTCTTTGGATTACAAAGGTTTTCACCCATTCAGTGACAGCAGATGATCGATTACAGTGAAATAAGGTTATTTTTGTTGTTAAAAAAATAGGTCATTGCATAGAAGGGTTTCAAAAATAACTACACAAAATTCAAAATTCTCACACACCTTCATTCTCTCAGTCCATCCTCACACTCCTTCCCTCTCTCATTCCATTCTCACACTTATTCCCTCTCTCAATCCATCCTCACACTCCTTCCTTCTCTCAGTTCTTTCTCACATTTCTGTTTTCTCTCAGTTCATTCTCACAGTCCTCACTTCTCTCAGTCCATTCACACACTCCTTCCCGCTCACAGTATATTCTCACACTCCTTCCCTATCTCAAAACATTCCCACACTCATTCCATCTCTCAGTCTGTCCTCAGACTCCTTCCTTCCCTCCGTCCATTCTCACACTCCGTCCTTCTCTCAGTCCATTCTCACACGCCTTCCTTCTCTCAGTCCATTCTCACAATACTTCCCTAACTCAGTTCATTCTCACACTCCTTCCTTCTCTCAGTCCATTCTCACACTGTTTCCTTCCCTCAGTCCATTCTCACTCTGCTTCCCTCCCTCAGTCCATTCACACACTCGTTCCCTCTCTCAGTCCATTCTCACACTCCTTTCTTCTCTCAGTTCATTCCACACTGCTTTTGTCTCTCAGTTCATTCTCACACTCCTTCCTTCTATCCGTCTATTCTCGCACTCCTTCCTTCTCTCAATCCATTCTCACACTCCTTCCTTCTCTCTCCCAATTATCACACTCCTTCCTTCTCTTAGTTCATTCTCACACTCCTTCCTTCTCTCAGTCCATTCTCACACTCCTTCCCTACCTCAGTTCATTCTCACACTCCTTTCTTCTCTCAGTTCATCCCACTCTGCTTTTGTCTCTCAGTTCATTCTCACACTCCTTCCTTCTATCCGTCTATTCTCGCACTCCTTCCTTCTCTCAATCCATTCTCACACTCCTTCCTTCTCTCTGCCAATTATCACACTCCTTCCTTCTCTTAGTTCATTCTCACACTCCTTCCTTCTCTCAGTCCATTCTCACACTCCTTCCCTACCTCAGTTCATTCTCACACTCCTTCCTTCTCTCAATCCATTCTTACACTCCTTCCTTCACTCTGCCAATTATCACACTCCTTCCTTCTCTTAGTTCAAATTCACACTCCTTCCATCTCTCAGTCCATTCACACACCCTACATTCTGAGAGTTCATTCTCACACACCTTCCTTCTATCCGTATATTCTCACATTCCGTCCCTCTCTCAGTCCATTCTCACATTCCTTCCTTCTCTAAGCCCATTCTCACACTCCTTCCATCTCAGTCCATTATCACACACCTTCCATCTCTCAGGCCATTCGCACACTCCTACATTCTTAGAGTTCATTCTCACACTCCTTCCTTCTCTCAGGCCATTCGCACACTCCTACATTCTTAGAGTTCATTCTCACATACCTTCCTTCTCTAAGCCCATTCTCACACTCCTTCCATCTCTCAGTCCATTATCACACACCTTCCCGTTCCCATTCTATTTTCACACTCCTTTCATCTCTCAGTCCATTCAGACACTCCTACATTCTTAGAGTTCATTCTCACAGACCTTCCTTCTATCAGTCTATTCTCACACTCCGTCTCTCTCTCAGTCCATTCTCACATTCCTTCCTTCTCCATGCCCATTCTCACACTCCTTCCTCCTCTCAGTTCATTCTCACACTCCTTCCATATCTCAGTCCATTATCACACTCCTTCCCGTTCCCATTCTATTCTCACACACCTTCCTTCTCTCAGTCCATTCTCAAACTCCTTCACTCTCTGTCCATTCTCACACTCCTTCCTTCTCTCAGTCCATTCTCACACTCCTTCCTTCTTTCAGTCCATTTTCAAACTCCTTCCCTCTCTCAGTCCATTCTCACACTCCTTACCTCTGAGTCTATTCTCACTCTCCTTCCTTCTCAGACCATTCTCACTCTGCTTCCCTCCCTCAGTCCATTCACACACTCCTTCCTTCTCTCAGTCCATTCTCACACTCCTTCCCTCTTTCAGTTCATTCTCACACTCCTTCCCTCTCTCAGTTCATTCTAACACTCCTTCTATCTCTCAGTATATTCTCACTCTTCTTCCCTCCCTCAGTCTATTCTCACACTCCTTCCCTCTTTCAGTTCATTCTAACACTCCTTTCTTCTCTCAGTTTATTCTCACACACCTTCCATCTCTCAGGCCATTCACACACTCCTACATTCTCAGAGTTCATTCTCACACTCCTTCCTTCTCTCAGTCCATTCTCACACTCCTTCCGTCCCTCAGTTTATTCTCACACTCCTTCCCTCTCTCCATCCATCCTCACACTCCTATCTTCTCTCAGTCCATTCTCTCACTACTTCCCTCTCTCAATCTATTCTCACACTCCTTCCTTCTCTCAGTCCATTCTCACACTCCTTTCTTCTCTCAGTTCATCCCACTCTGCTTTTGTCTCTCAGTTCATTCTCACACTCCTTCCTTCTCTCTGCCAATTATCACACTCCTTTCTTCTCTTAGTTCAATTTCACACTCCTTCCACCTCTCAGTCCATTCACACACCCTACATTCTGAGAGTTCATTCTCACACACCTTCCTTCTATCCGTATATTCTCACATTCCGTCCCTCTCTCAGTCCATTCTCACATTCCTTCCTTCTCTAAGCCCATTCTCACACTCCTTCCATCTCAGTCCATTATCACACACCTTCCATCTCTCAGGCCATTCGCACACTCCTACATTCTTAGAGTTCATTCTCACACTCCTTCCTTCTCTCAGTCCATTCTCACATTCCTTCCGTCCCTCAGTTTATTCTCACACTCCTTCCCTCACTCAGTCCATTCTCACACTCCTTCCCTCTCTCCATCCATCCTCACACTCCTATCTTCTCTCAGTCCATTCTCACACTGTTTCCCTCCTTCAGTCCCTTCTCTCACTACTTCCCTCTCAGTCTATTCTCACACTCCTTCCTTCTCTCAGTCCATTCTCACACTCCTTTCTTCTCTCAGTTCATCCCACTCTGCTTTTGTCTCTCAGTTCATTCTCACAATCCGTCTATCTCTCAGTCCATTCTCACACTGTTTCCCGCCTTCAGTCCATTCTCTCACTACTTCCCTCTCTAAGCCCATTCTCACACTCCTTCCATCTCAGTCCATTATCACACACCTTCCATCTCTCAGGCCATTCGCACACTCCTACATTCTTAGAGTTCATTCTCACACTCCTTCCTTCTCTCAGTCCATTCTCACACTCCTTCCGTCCCTCAGTTTATTCTCACACACCTTCCCTCACTCAGTCCATTCTCACACTCCTTCCCTCTCTCCATCCATCCTCACACTCCTATCTTCTCTCAGTCCATTCTCACACTGTTTCCCTCCTTCAGTCCCTTCTCTCACTACTTCCCTCTCAGTCTATTCTCACACTCCTTCCTTCTCTCAGTCCATTCTCACACTCCTTTCTTCTCTCAGTTCATCCCACTCTGCTTTTGTCTCTCAGTTCATTCTCACAATCCGTCTATCTCTCAGTCCATTCTCACACTGTTTCCCGCCTTCAGTCCATTCTCTCACTACTTCCCTCTCTCAGTCTATTCTCACACTTCTTCCTTCTCTCAATCCATTCTCACACTCCTTCCTTCTCTCTGCCAATTATCACACTCCTTCCTTCTCTTAGTTCATTCTCACACACCTTCCTTCTCTCAGTCCATTTTCAAACTCCTTCACTCTCTCAGTCCATTCTCACACTCCTTCCTTCTCTCAGTCCATTTTCAAACTCCTTCCCTCTCTCCATCCATCCTCACACTCCTATCTTCTCTCAGTCCATTCTCTCACTACTTCCCTCTCTCAATCTATTCTCACACTCCTTCCTTCTCTCAGTCCATTCTCACACTCCTTTCTTCTCTCAGTTCATCCCACTCTGCTTTTGTCTCTCAGTTCATTCTCACACTCCTTCCTTCTCTCTGCCAATTATCACACTCCTTTCTTCTCTTAGTTCAATTTCACACTCCTTCCATCTCTCAGTCCATTCACACACCCTACATTCTGAGAGTTCATTCTCACACACCTTCCTTCTATCCGTATATTCTCACATTCCGTCCCTCTCTCAGTCCATTCTCACATTCCTTCCTTCTCTAAGCCCATTCTCACACTCCTTCCATCTCAGTCCATTATCACACACCTTCCATCTCTCAGGCCATTCGCACACTCCTACATTCTTAGAGTTCATTCTCACACTCCTTCCTTCTCTCAGTCCATTCTCACACTCCTTCCGTCCCTCAGTTTATTCTCACACTCCTTCCCTCACTCAGTCCATTCTCACACTCCTTCCCTCTCTCCATCCATCCTCACACTCCTATCTTCTCTCAGTCCATTCTCACACTGTTTCCCTCCTTCAGTCCCTTCTCTCACTACTTCCCTCTCAGTCTATTCTCACACTCCTTCCTTCTCTCAGTCCATTCTCACACTCCTTTCTTCTCTCAGTTCATCCCACTCTGCTTTTGTCTCTCAGTTCATTCTCACAATCCGTCTATCTCTCAGTCCATTCTCACACTGTTTCCCGCCTTCAGTCCATTCTCTCACTACTTCCCTCTCTCAGTCTATTCTCACACTCCTTCCTTCTCTCAATCCATTCTCACACTCCTTCCTTCTCTCTGCCAATTATCACACTCCTTCCTTCTCTTAGTTCATTCTCACACACCTTCCTTCTCTCAGTCCATTTTCAAACTCCTTCACTCTCTCAGTCCTTTCTCACACTCCTTCCTTCTCTCAGTCCATTTTCAAACTCCTTCCCTCTCTCAGTCCATTCTCACACTCGTTCCCTCTTTTAGTTCATTCTCACACTCCTTTCCTCTCTCAGTTCATTCTAACACTCCTTTCTTCTCTCAGTTTATTCTCACACACCTTCCATCTCTCAGGCCATTCACACACTCCTACATTCTCAGTGTTCATTCTCACACTCCTTCCTTCTCTCAGTCCATTCTCACACTCCTTCCATCCCTCAGTTTATTCTCACACTCCCTCCCTCACTCAGTCCATTCTCACACTCCTTTCTTCTCTCAGTCCATTCTCACACTATTTCCCTCCTTCAGTCCATTCTCTCACTACTTCCCTCTCTCAATCTATTCTCACACTCCTTCCTTCTCTCAGTCCATTCTCACACTCCTTTCTTCTCTCAGTTCATCCCACTCTGCTTTTGTCTCTCAGTTCATTCTCACAATCCTTCCTTCTATCCATCTATTCTCGCACTCCTTCCTTCTCTCAATCCATTCTCACACTCCTTCCTTCTCTCTGCCAATTATCACACTCCTTTCTCCTCTTAGTTCAATTTCACACTCCTTCCATCTCTCAGTCCATTCACACACCCTACATTCTGAGAGTTCATTCTCACACACATTCCTTCTATCCGGATATTCTCACATTCCGTCCCTCTCTCAGTCCATTCTCACA
Organism: Heterodontus francisci; assembly: GCF_036365525.1. Taxonomy (NCBI): domain Eukaryota; kingdom Metazoa; phylum Chordata; class Chondrichthyes; order Heterodontiformes; family Heterodontidae; genus Heterodontus; species Heterodontus francisci. The sequence continues at coordinate 108,106,925 of NC_090382.1, forward strand.
TACCTTCCTTCTCTAAGCCCATTCTCACACTCCTTCCATCTCTCAGTCCATTATCACACACCTTCCCGTTCCCATTCTATTCTCACACACCTTCCATCTCTCAGTCCATTCTCACACTCCTTCCCCACCTCAGTTCATTCTCACACTCCTTCCTTCTCTCAGTCCATTCTCACACTCCTTCCCCACCTCAGTTCATTCTCACACTCCTTCCTTCTCTCAATCCATTCTTACACTCCTTCCTTCTCTCTGCCAATTATCACACTCCTTTCTTCTCTTAGTTCAATTTCACACTCCTTCCATCTCTCAGTCCATTCACACACCCTACATTCTGAGAGTTCATTCTCACACACCTTCCTTCTATCCGTATATTCTCACATTCCGTCCCTCTCTCAGTCTATTCTCACACTTCTTCCTTCTCTCAATCCATTCTCACACTCCTTCCTTCTCTCTGCCAATTATCACACTCCTTCCTTCTCTTAGTTCATTCTCACACACCTTCCTTCTCTCAGTCCATTTTCAAACTCCTTCACTCTCTCAGTCCATTCTCACACTCCTTCCTTCTCTCAGTCCATTTTCAAACTCCTTCCCTCTCTCCATCCATCCTCACACTCCTATCTTCTCTCAGTCCATTCTCTCACTACTTCCCTCTCTCAATCTATTCTCACACTCCTTCCTTCTCTCAGTCCATTCTCACACTCCTTTCTTCTCTCAGTTCATCCCACTCTGCTTTTGTCTCTCAGTTCATTCTCACACTCCTTCCTTCTCTCTGCCAATTATCACACTCCTTTCTTCTCTTAGTTCAATTTCACACTCCTTCCATCTCTCAGTCCATTCACACACCCTACATTCTGAGAGTTCATTCTCACACACCTTCCTTCTATCCGTATATTCTCACATTCCGTCCCTCTCTCAGTCCATTCTCACATTCCTTCCTTCTCTAAGCCCATTCTCACACTCCTTCCATCTCAGTCCATTATCACACACCTTCCATCTCTCAGGCCATTCGCACACTCCTACATTCTTAGAGTTCATTCTCACACTCCTTCCTTCTCTCAGTCCATTCTCACACTCCTTCCGTCCCTCAGTTTATTCTCACACTCCTTCCCTCACTCAGTCCATTCTCACACTCCTTCCCTCTCTCCATCCATCCTCACACTCCTATCTTCTCTCAGTCCATTCTCACACTGTTTCCCTCCTTCAGTCCCTTCTCTCACTACTTCCCTCTCAGTCTATTCTCACACTCCTTCCTTCTCTCAGTCCATTCTCACACTCCTTTCTTCTCTCAGTTCATCCCACTCTGCTTTTGTCTCTCAGTTCATTCTCACAATCCGTCTATCTCTCAGTCCATTCTCACACTGTTTCCCGCCTTCAGTCCATTCTCTCACTACTTCCCTCTCTCAGTCTATTCTCACACTTCTTCCTTCTCTCAATCCATTCTCACACTCCTTCCTTCTCTCTGCCAATTATCACACTCCTTCCTTCTCTTAGTTCATTCTCACACACCTTCCTTCTCTCAGTCCATTTTCAAACTCCTTCACTCTCTCAGTCCATTCTCACACTCCTTCCTTCTCTCAGTCCATTTTCAAACTCCTTCCCTCTCTCCATCCATCCTCACACTCCTATCTTCTCTCAGTCCATTCTCTCACTACTTCCCTCTCTCAATCTATTCTCACACTCCTTCCTTCTCTCAGTCCATTCTCACACTCCTTTCTTCTCTCAGTTCATCCCACTCTGCTTTTGTCTCTCAGTTCATTCTCACACTCCTTCCTTCTCTCTGCCAATTATCACACTCCTTTCTTCTCTTAGTTCAATTTCACACTCCTTCCATCTCTCAGTCCATTCACACACCCTACATTCTGAGAGTTCATTCTCACACACCTTCCTTCTATCCGTATATTCTCACATTCCGTCCCTCTCTCAGTCCATTCTCACATTCCTTCCTTCTCTAAGCCCATTCTCACACCCCTTCCATCTCAGTCCATTATCACACACCTTCCATCTCTCAGGCCATTCGCACACTCCTACATTCTTAGAGTTCATTCTCACACTCCTTCCTTCTCTCAGTCCATTCTCACACTCCTTCCGTCCCTCAGTTTATTCTCACACTCCTTCCCTCACTCAGTCCATTCTCACACTCCTTCCCTCTCTCCATCCATCCTCACACTCCTATCTTCTCTCAGTCCATTCTCACACTGTTTCCCTCCTTCAGTCCCTTCTCTCACTACTTCCCTCTCAGTCTATTCTCACACTCCTTCCTTCTCTCAGTCCATTCTCACACTCCTTTCTTCTCTCAGTTCATCCCACTCTGCTTTTGTCTCTCAGTTCATTCTCACAATCCGTCTATCTCTCAGTCCATTCTCACACTGTTTCCCGCCTTCAGTCCATTCTCTCACTACTTCCCTCTCTCAGTCTATTCTCACACTCCTTCCTTCTCTCAATCCATTCTCACACTCCTTCCTTCTCTCTGCCAATTATCACACTCCTTCCTTCTCTTAGTTCATTCTCACACACCTTCCTTCTCTCAGTCCATTTTCAAACTCCTTCACTCTCTCAGTCCTTTCTCACACTCCTTCCTTCTCTCAGTCCATTTTCAAACTCCTTCCCTCTCTCAGTCCATTCTCACACTCGTTCCCTCTTTTAGTTCATTCTCACACTCCTTTCCTCTCTCAGTTCATTCTAACACTCCTTTCTTCTCTCAGTTTATTCTCACACACCTTCCATCTCTCAGGCCATTCACACACTCCTACATTCTCAGTGTTCATTCTCACACTCCTTCCTTCTCTCAGTCCATTCTCACACTCCTTCCGTCCCTCAGTTTATTCTCACACTCCCTCCCTCACTCAGTCCATTCTCACACTCCTTTCTTCTCTCAGTCCATTCTCACACTATTTCCCTCCTTCAGTCCATTCTCTCACTACTTCCCTCTCTCAATCTATTCTCACACTCCTTCCTTCTCTCAGTCCATTCTCACACTCCTTTCTTCTCTCAGTTCATCCCACTCTGCTTTTGTCTCTCAGTTCATTCTCACAATCCTTCCTTCTATCCATCTATTCTCGCACTCCTTCCTTCTCTCAATCCATTCTCACACTCCTTCCTTCTCTCTGCCAATTATCACACTCCTTTCTCCTCTTAGTTCAATTTCACACTCCTTCCATCTCTCAGTCCATTCACACACCCTACATTCTGAGAGTTCATTCTCACACACATTCCTTCTATCCGGATATTCTCACATTCCGTCCCTCTCTCAGTCCATTCTCACATTCCTTCCTTCTCTAAGCCCATTCTCACACTCCTTCCATCTCTCAGTCCATTCTCACACTCCTTCCCCACCTCAGTTCATTCTCACACTCCTTCCTTCTCTCAGTCCATTCTCACACTCCTTCCCCACCTCAGTTCATTCTCACACTCCTTCCTTCTCTCAATCCATTCTTACACTCCTTCCTTCTCTCTGCCAATTATCACACTCCTTTCTTCTCTTAGTTCAATTTCACACTCCTTCCATCTCTCAGTCCATTCACACACCCTACATTCTGAGAGTTCATTCTCACACACCTTCCTTCTATCCGTATATTCTCACATTCCGTCCCTCTCTCAGTCCATTCTCACATTCCTTCCTTCTCGAAGCCCATTCTCACACTCCTTCCATCTCTCAGTCCATTATCACACACCTTCCGGTTCCCATTCTATTCTCACACTCCTTCCATCTTTCAGTCCATTCAGACACTCCTACATTCTTTGTGTTTATTCTCACAGACTTTCCTTCTATCAGTCCATCCTCACACTCCTTTCTTCTCTCAGTCCATTCTCACACTGTTTCCCTCCTTCAGTTCATTCTCTCACTACTTCCCTCTCTCAGTCTATTCTCACACTCCTTCCTACTCTCAGTCCATTCTCACACTCCTTCCTTCTCATAGTTGATTTGCAGACTGCTTCCTTCTCAGTCCATTCACACACTCCTTCCTTCCCTCAGTTTATTCTCACTCCTTCCTTCTCTCAGTCCATTCATACACTCCTACATTCTTAGAGTTCATTCTCACACTCCTTTCTTCTATCCGTATATTCTCACACTCCTTCCTTCTCTTAGTTCATTCTCACACCCCTTCCATCTCGCAGTCCATTCTCAAACTCCTTCCTTCTCATAGTTCATTTGCAGACTGCTTCCTTCTCAGTCCATTCCCACACTTCTTCTTTCTCTCAGTCCACTCTCTCTCCTTCCATCTCTCAGTTTATTCTCACAGTCCTTCCATCACTCAGTCCATTCACACACTCCTACATTCTCAGAGTTCATTCTCACAGTCCTTCCTTCTATCCGTTTATTCTCGCACTCCTTCCTTCTCTCACTCCATTCTCACACTCCTTCCTTCTCTCCACCAATTATCACACTCCTTCCTTCTCTTAGTTCATTCTCACACTCCTTCCTTCTATCAGTCCATTCTCACACTCCTTCCCTCTCTCAGTCAATTCTCACACTCCCTCACTCTCTCATTCCATTCTCACACTCCTTCCATCTCTCAATCCATTCTCATACATTTCTTCTCTCCGTCTATTCTCACACTCCTTCCTTCTCACTCCATTCTCACACTCCTTCCTTCTCTCCGTCAATTCTCACACTCCTTCCTTCTCTCAATCCATTCTCACACTCCTTCTTTCTCTCCGTCAATTATCACGTTCCTTCCTTCTCTTAGTTAATTCTCACACTCCTTCCATCTCTCAATCCATTCTCACAGTCCTTCCTTCTCTCAGCCTATTCTCACACTCTTTCCTTCTCTCAGTCCATTCTCACACTCCTTCCTTCTCTCAGCCTATTCTCACACTCTTTCCTTCTCTCAGTTCATTCTCACACTCCTTCCTTCTCTCAATCCATTTTCACACATTTCTTCTCTCTGTCTATTCTCACACTCCTTCCTTCTCTCAGTCCATTCTCACACTCTTTCCCTCTCTCAGTCCATTCTCACACTGCTTCCTTCTATCAGCCCATTCTCACACTCCTTTCTTCCCTCAGTCCATTCTCACACTCCGTCCCTGTCTCCGTCCATCCTCACACTCCTTTCTTCTCTCAGTCCATTCTCACACTGTTTCCTTCTTCAGTCCATTCTCTCACTACTTCCCTCTCTCTGTCTGTTCTCACACTCCTTCCTTCTTTCTGCCAATTTTCACACTCCTTCCCTCTTTCGGTCCATTCTCACACTGCTTCCTTCTCTCAGTCCATTCTCACACTCCTTCCCTCTCTCAGTCCATTCTCACACTGCTTCCCTACCTCAGTTCATTCTCACACACCGTCCCTCTCTGTCGATTCTCACACTCCTCGTCTCTCTCAGTCTATTCGCACACTCCTTCCTTTTCACAGTTCATTCTCACACTCTTTTTCTCCCCCAATCCATTCTCACACTCCTCCTCTTTCTCCCTTCTCAAACTCCTCCTCTCTCGCTCTCCATTCTCACACGCCTCTCTTTCCTGCCTTTTAATTCTCAAACTCCTTTCCTCTCTCTCTAATGATTGTCACACTCTTTCCCTCTCCCTGTTCAATCTCACACTCCTTCACTCTCTGCCCCTTCTCATACTCTTAAGGGTGGAATGGAGCCTGTGATTGGGTAGAGTGTGTATGAGGTATAGGAGATTAAATCCTCCCAATCTCATTAGAATTCATCTGATTTAAACTGGTAAATGAGAAGAAATCAGTGTAAAGGATGGGGGTTGGGGGAGTGGGAGGGTCCCAAACCCACACCATATATTTCGTCTTTGAAAGAAAAAAGACTTGCCTTTCGATAGCGCCTTCTACAGGACACCCCAACATGCTTGACAGCCAATGAAATAGTGCGGCTGCTGTTGTACGTCAGGAAACATGCAGCCAATGTGTGCACAGCAAGCTCCCACTAACAACGAGAGCATGACCAGATTTTAGTGATGTTGGTGAGGGATAAATATTACCAGGGAATATCGGCTGGACTGTGACTGCCCTGAGAATCACGGAAGTTATTTTTCAGTCAGGTCTTTGTTATTTAGTAAATTTAACCTCCCTGAACACGTCCGCTGATTAGTTTGTTTCAGTAAAAGTCCTTCCTCCTTTTAATTTGAAATTCACAAACTCTGCAGTTTCCAAAAGTCACTTTAATATGACCTTGGAGGAGAATATACCACAATAGCCTTGTAAATGTTCAGGAGAAGGGACTAGAATGTGGTTTGGGCGTCAAACGCCAAGGCATCCAATTTTGGAAACTATTCTTTTGCAAGCTTTCCATTTACTGAAATGAATACAATAGATTTATTTTAAATAAAAGGTTTTGGGTTTGTCAATCACTAGTCATTTAATATAATAACATATCGAATTGGAACTCAACTTATGGTTAGGCCTGAACAAGTCTGCATCTGGACAGTTCAAATTTCCACATTCTTATTGCTTATTTGGTCACTGAGCTTTCATTGCCAGTTCCCAAATAATCAGTCACACATACACACTCTTCTCAGGGTAACGTACCAGACTGACTCCAGCTCTTCTCTTCCTTCCCAGAACTTCAGAAGTATGAAACACATTTATCTCTCAGTCTCTTACATTCCACCTACTTACAAAATCCAGGTTTTGCATTTCCTAATCACTCCGAACAGACAGACTGGAATTTTTGCCACGGAGGCGGGAAGCAGGAACCGGGTCTGTTTTCAGGTTAGAAAACCGCCTCAGGTGGGAAGCTGATTAAAGTTAAGATTTTCATGGGGGTGGGGGGGGTGGTGAGAGGGGTGATGAGGCTTTAATTGAAATGGAGATAGGTTTCCTGTCCACAGGGCCATTGAGGCAGGAATGAAGTGGGTCAGATGAAGTATGGGACTGATTTGGACTGACCACGGCAGCCATCACTGAGGCTTCTGGTTGTCCTGAAGGAGAGATCTACAGTTTATGCCAAGCATTCCACAGCACCAGAGGTACGTGAGATATCACAGGGAAGCTGGAGGCCTGGCACCCGGGGCAGGTGTCCCTCACTTCACCGATGCTGACCTGGATTTAATGCTGGAGGTTGTGTAAGAGAGGACACAGGGCCTCTTCGCAGAGGTGGCAGGAGGAGGCCGCCTCGTTGTGCGGCACTTCCTTGTTTGGTGTCATCTTCCTCTGCCTCCTCTTCCTCCTCCTCTCTTACCTCCTGCTTCTCCCCCAATGAACTGTCTCCTTCCAGAGCCTCATTGCCCTCCAGGTGCACATCTCTCTGGAGGGCCATGTTATGGAGAGCGCAGCAGACCACCCCCCCCCCCCCCCCCAACAATGACCGGGACCCTCACGGAGGTATTGGAGGGCACTATCTGACTGCCTCAGGCACCGGAATCGCATCTTCAGAAGCCCAATGGCCTGCTCAATGGTTGTCCTACTAAGCAGGTGGCATTGGTTGTATCGCCTCTGTGCCTTTATCTGGGGCTGTCCTGGAGGGATGAGTCGCCATGTTTTCAAGGGATTTCCCTTGTCCCCTTGGATCCATCCATACACTTGGGGGTTGGAGTGAAGATCTGAGGCAGCCTGGACTGGCGGAGGATGGAGAAGTTGTGGCAGCTGCCACGGAAGCTCTTATTGTGGTTCCAGACCAGTTGGATGTTGAGGGAATGGAAACCCTTTCTGTTGATGAACCTCACGGCCCAATCACTGGGTGCCTTGATGGCCACATGGGTGCAATTGATGATGGCCTGCACTTGGGGGTCCAGCGATGGAGGTGAAACCCACCGCAAGGCCTTGTCTGTCATGAAATGAATGTGCTGTCCAGCTCTGGCAAAGAGGGCATCAGTGACCAGCGTGATGCCGTGGGGTGCAGTCGTTTTTTGTGATGCCACTAAGGTCTGCAGCTGATCCTTGGAAGGAGCCAGAAGTGAAGAAGTCCAAGGCCACAGTGACTTTGTTGGCCAGTGGTAGGACATGGCGACCAGTGATGGGACGTGTGAGGTCTTCACTGACGAGGTCACAGATGTCTGTGACCATCGGCCTGGAGAGTGGCAGTCTCCTACAGCACTGGGTCTCGGTCATCTCCAGGTACCTCCGTCTTCAGCAGTCAATCCTGTTTTGAGGATCTGGCCTCTTTTGCCTTCCTGTCCTTCTTTCCCGTGCCCTTCTGATGCCCAGGGTTCTGTCCTTCCTGTGGAGGATGTTGCCCTTCATCGCCACTGGGCCCAAAATCTGACAGTTGTGTCCCCATTGCCAGCTGCATCTTTCGTTTTGGACAGGTGGCTGATCTATTGTGATTGACAGCCTTATCCTCCTGCTCTTCTTCCAGTGAGTGGTGACCCCTTTCAATACCTGAATGCTGAGTGCCCACACTCCCTGCCACCTGCGCAGTGCCAAGTGCACCACCTTACCAAATTCCAAGTACCCCTTTGCCCTGCTGACCCTCTTATGGGACCGGAGTGATGCCCTGGGGCAGCCATTACTGGCTCCCCACTCTGTACCCACCTCCCTTCAGCTGGTCAGAAACTGCCAGCTTCTGAAACCCGTGCACCCCTTTAAATATTCCACTCGCCCCTTCCAATAAGCTCTTAATGAGCTTTTTATTGAATTTAATTGGCCTCAATAGGGATTAGAGCGGAATTCCTGTCCTGCCCTCCCCCAACCCTGGTTCTCATTGTCGGCACCAAGAAAACCGTCCTGTAACTGACAGGCCAGTCTGCACCAGTATTTTCATGGCTCCTCCCACCTCCGTTCCCGACTGTGGTGGGCTCCGAAGATTCATCCCATAGTATCAGTGGGTAGCACTCTCACCTCCAGAATGTTGTGGATTCAAAGTCCCAAGCATAAAAATCTAGGCTGACACTCCCAGTGCAGTACTTAGGGAGTGCTACACTGTCAGAGGTGCTGTCTTTCAGATGAGTCAGGTGTGTGATGGAATACTCTCCACTTGCCTGGATGGGTGCAGCTCCAACAACACTCAAGAAGCTCGACATCATCAAGGATAAAGCGGTCCATTTGATCGGCACCCCATTTACCACCCTCAGCATTCACCTCCTCCACCACCAACGCACAGTGGCAGCAGTGTGTACCATCTACAAGATGTACTACAGCAACTCACCAAGTATCCTTCAACAGCACCTTCCAACTGCACAACCTCTACCATCTAGAAGGACAAGGGCAGCAGATACATGGGAACACCACCTGCAAGTTCCCCTCCAAGTCATACACCATCCTGACTTGGAACTATATCGCCGTTCCTTCACTGTCGCTGGGTCAAAATCCTGGAACTCCCTCCCTAACAGCACTGTGTGTGTTGCCTACCTACACCATGTGGACTGCAGCAGTTCAAAAAGGCAGCTCACCACCACCTTCTCAAGGGTAATTAGGGATGGGCAGTAAATGCTGGCCTGGCCAGTGACGCCCACATCCCTCAAACAAATAAAGAAAAAAAAGAGTTGCTAAACCAAGGCCCCATCTGCACTTTTAGATGGACATTAAAAAACCCATGGGGACACTATTTCAAAGAAGAGCAGGCGAGTTCTCCCTGGTGTCCTGGAGCCACTGTTTATCCCTCAACCAACATCATGAAAATAAATTATCTGGTCATTATCACATTGCTGTCTGTGGGAGTTTGTTGTGTGCACATTGGCTGCTGCATTTCCTAAACTGCAAAAGTGACTATGCTTCAAAAAGCACATGATTGGCTGTAAAGTACTTTGGGATGTCCTGAGGTGGTGAAAGGCGCTATACAAATGCAGGTTCTTCATTCTTTCACACCCATTTACCTCATCTTCTTTGTTACTCTTTTCAACACTGGTGACATTTATGGGACTTGGCTGTCACTTTGTCACCTCAGTTTTTCTCTGTCTCTCCAGTTGTCCACCTCTCCGTGCATTGACTCTCAATGGGAAGTGGTCCCATCGGCAGTGCTCACTTTGCATGAAGTTGCTCAGGTGGCCTTTGTGGAGGATGCCAGAGCTCGACTCTGTTGGTGGTTGCCAACTCTGCTTGGACACATCCCTGGAGGTTTCATCATATGACCTCCCACACACACGTCCGCCATTGGTTGTTTGACATGTCCACACCCACAGCCAATCAGAAAGTGCACAGACTCTTTGTTACCCGATTTGGTGATTTTTAACTGTCAGTCAAACATCCTCCCCCACACCCCCGCTATTTCCAATATTTTTATAGCTAACAAACTAAAATGTTCAAAGAAGATTAAAAATTAAAACAAATTAAAACCCAAAGGGCTGTGGATGCTCAGTCATTGAATATATTCAAGATTGAAATCGATAGATTTTTAGATGCCAAGGGATCGGGCCTCAGCTATTTACAATCTGCATTGATGATTTCGATGAAGCGACAGAGAGTAATGTATCTACGTTTGCTCATGACACAAAACTAGATGGGAATGTAAGCTGTGAAGAGGACACAACGAGGCTGCAAAGAGATCTAGACAGGTTACATGAGCGGGCACCAAGGCGGCAGATGGAGTATAATGTAGGGAAGAGTGAGGTTATTCACTTTGGTAATAAGAATAGAAAAGCAGAATATTATTTAAAAGGCTTGAAACCTGTAAATGTTGATGTTCAAAGGGACTTGGGTGTGCTTGTACAAGGAACGCAGAAAGTTAACATGCAGGTACAGCAAGCAATTAGGAAGGCAAATGGTATGTTGGCCATTATTGGAAAGGGATTGGAGCACAAGAATAAGAACAGGGCTTTGGTGAGACCACACCTGGAGTACTGTGCGCAGTTTTGGTCTCCGTATCTAAGGAAGACACCTTAGAGGTGGTACAATGAAGGTTCACTAGATTGGTGCCTGGGGTGAAGGGGTTGTCCTATGATGAAAGGCTGAGTAAATTGGGTCTGTACTCGCTGGAGTTAAGAAGAATGAGATGATCTCATTGAAATATACAAGATTCTGAAGGGGCTTGACAGGGTAGACAATGAGGGCTGGAGTTTGTTCCCAGCTCAATGTCGGGTTCCGTGGGGGGGCGGAAAATCGGAGCATCAGCAGCAGTACCACGGAACCCGATGCTGGGATTGTCGGGCCTGATCTTCCCCATGACGGGGAAGCTCCATGACAGCCCCTCTGCTGCCCTGCGACAGGATCTAACTTAGTATATTTAAGTCACATATTTGCATGAAGCAAAATATAAACCACAGCGATCTTAACTTCAATCCCTGATCCGCAGCGCGATCAGTGGCACTCGTGTGCCTTCACTTTCCCATCCAAGGAGAGCTGGCGCCACCGAGGTGGGGGCGGGGGTGAACTCTGCAATCTGATAGGTGGGGAGGGGGAGGGGTGAACTTTGCACTCTGATGGGGGGAGGGGTGAACTCTGCACTCTGATGGGGGAGGGGTGAACTCTGCACTCTGATGGGGGAGGGGTGAACTTTGCACTCTGATGAGTGAGGGAGGGGGAGGAAGGGGTGAACTCTGGACTCTGATGGGGGGAGGGGTGAACTCTGCACTGTGATGGGGGGGGAGGGGGAGGAAGGGGTGAACTCTGCACTCTGATGGGGGGAGGGGTGAACTCTGCACTGTGATGGGGGGGGAGGGGGAGGAAGGGGTGAACTCTGGACTCTGATGGGGGGAGGGGTGAACTCTGCACTGTGATGGGGGGGGGAGGGGGAGGAAGGGGTGAACTCTGCACTCTGATGGGGGGAGGGGTGAACTCTGCACTGTGATGGGGGGGGAGGGGGAGGGGGAGGAAGGGGTGAACTCTGCACTCTGATGGGGGGAGGGGTGAACTCTGCACTGTAATGGGGGGGGAGGGGGAGGAAGGGGTGAACTCTGCACTCTGATGGGGGGAGGGGTGAACTCTGCACTGTAATGGGGGGGGAGGGGGAGGAAGGGGTGAACTCTGCACTCTGATGGGGGGAGGGGTGAACTCTGCACTGTGATGGGGGGGGAGGGGGAGGGGGAGGAAGGGGTGAACTCTGCACTCTGATGGGGGGAGGGGTGAACTCTGCACTCTGATGGGGGGAGGGGTGAACTCTGTTGTGCTGTTTGCAGGGCTGGCAGCCTGCTCCTTCAATCGGTGACGCCATGAATGGCATTGCAGAGGCCGCCCCACCACATCATTGGGAGGCACGCGGCCACCGTGAATATGTAAAATGGCCGCCCGTACCACGTAATTGCGTTGGCGTGGCAGCCCAGGTCCCATGGGGGACTGTCACTATGTTCCACACCTGCCACTGCTCCCAGCAGCGGGAGTACAAAATGCAGCCCTGAGAGGTTGTTTCCCCTGGCTGGATAATCTCGAACACGGGGATGCAGTCTCAGGATAAGGGGCTGAACATTTAGGACTGACATGAGGAGAAACTTCTTCACTTAAAGGATTATGAATCTTTGGAACTCTCTACCCGTGAGGGTTGTGGATGCTCCATTTTTGAATATAGTTCCTGAGATAGGCAGATTTTTGGTCTCTCCTGGAATCAAGGGAGATGGGAGAAGGAGGGAAAGTGGAGTTGAATGGCAGAGAAGACCCTGAGAGTCCAGATGGCCTAATGCTGCTCCTATTTCCTATCTTGTTATGTTATATTAGCAACCAGGAGCAGAAGGCCCTGACTGATTTCTGGGACGCTAACCCAAGAACACTGAATCCAACACTTCAATCACTGGAATTAATCCTCAGTTTAAAGTCCACCTTGAATAAAATACTGTCTCAACAACTGGAAAATGGGTGAAATAAGAATATTTAAACACATACACCCAAGGCGCTAATCAACCTCCTATGGGGAAGACTTACAGATGACAAAAAGCCCATGGAAAAGCCTGAGGTAACCTATAGAACCCGTTTAAGAGCTCTACCGGCCAGAGGAGTGCGAAATGTTGAGCTGACTAACTTTCTGACCAAGGAACCATGAGGAACCAAATAGGGTTAAAATAAAGGAGCAATATTACAAGGGGGAATGAGGGGAAGTAATAAACACAAGACATCCGGCATCCTATTGTTATAGGGTTTCGCAGTCTCTGAAGTATAGGTGCCATATATAACTGAGTGTTCGTGGCCTCGCAGAATCTGGTGTTTGTGATCGGATTGGATGACATTATGCAACGCCCCTGGATCGCGCTCAAACATGTCGTCTGATCTCCAGAAACTATTTTATTATACAGCTATGCACAAAAAGATTGCAGCAATAAATGTCCCCCTGCAATTTAATCTTGATAAATGTGGAATAATTATCCAGTGAGTTTGTGCTTAGATCACAGTTCACCATAAATTGCAGGTAAAAATAGTTAGTTTGCCAAGTTTTATATCAGCGATTATATGAAGGGTTATTAATCACACAAACAATGACAACTTGGATTCATATAATACCATTGATATGGTCCATGACACAAGGCCCTTTACAGAGGAACAACAGATGTTGGAGAGGGGTTAGGAGAGGTGACTGAAGATTAGGATGAAATGTTGGCTTTGGAGAAGAGTTTTTTTTTAAAGGAGTGAGAAGCAAAGGGTTTAAGGGGACCAGTTCCCCTGAGAGTAGGACTCAAGTGACTGACGGATCTGCCATTGATTGAAGGGTGAAGAGAGGGTGGATGTACACTATCCAGAGTCTGAGGGACAAAGAGTCAGGGAGGAGTTGTGGTTGTAGAGGTAGGCAGTCCATGGAGGGATTTGAAAGTGGGAACAGGATGTTGAGGACAGGCAGGCAAATATAGGTGAGTGAGAACCAAGCGGTGGACTGGTATCAGACAGGATCTGGACAAGTTAGAGTTTAGAGAAGGTGGGTGGTGAGAGGTCTGCAAGGAGGCTATTGCTCTAATGAAGTCTGTAGGTACCCGAACGCACAGACAAAGGTTTCAGGGGCAAGAGGGCTGAGTTAGGATTGGGGCACAGGCAATATTGCAGAGTTGGAAATGAGCAGACCTAACGATGGAGAGAATAAAGGGTACGAGGCTCAGCTTTGGGTTGAACACATTGCTGAGGCTGCGGACGGTTGTGTTCTGAGGCTCCTGAGGGGGATGGCATCAACAATGAGGGAACAGAGTTTAAAGGAGGCATCAAAACCAATTGCTTTGGCCTTCCTAACATTCAACTGAAGGAAACTGTGACTCATCCAAGACCTACACCAGAGGTGAGGGGTTACAGATATGAGGAGAGATTTGAAAAGTTAGGCCTTTTGTCCAGTGGATGAGAAGGTTAAGGAGTACCCAATAGAGTCTTCAAGATTAAAAGCTGAAACAACACTGAAATGAAAATGTGAGGGCACAGGTTTAAGACAATTAGAAAAAATAATAAAAGGAGAGATTAGAAAAACAATTCTTTACACAGAGGGTGGTTTGCAACATTGAATTCTCTGGTGCAAAACCGTTGTTGAAGCACAGCTCATAAATTCTTGTAAAAGCTGGTTACTTGAAAAAGAGGAATTCTAACAAGTACAGAGAGTGAGCCGGAGAATAGAAACAGAACTGTAGCTGAATGGTATCTTTCAGTGCAGGAAATGTCTAGGATTCAATGAACCAATGTAGCAAGAATTGCAAGCATTTAATTTCCATTAATATCTCAGTCGGTGAATGTGATACAGATGAGAATGTCACAGAGTGCTTTCGAGGGGTATGTATGCCTCAGCTGGTAGCATTCTCGTCTCCTGAGCTGGGACGTTGTGGGTTTAATACTAACTCCAGGACTCAGCTGACACTTCAGCCAATGATACAGTGCAGAAGGAGCCCATTCAGCCCATCGTGACTGTGCTAGATCTTTGAAAGAGTTATCCAGTTAGTACTACTCTTTCCCCATACCCCCGAAAACGTTTCCTTTTCACGTACATATCCACTTCCACTTTTGAAAGTTACTATTGAATCTGCTTCCACCGCCCTTTCAGGCAGTGCATTCCAAATCACAACTACTCACTACATTAAAAAAAATTCTCCTCATCTCCCCCTCTGGTTCATTTATCAATTATCTTAAATCTGTGTCCTCTGGTTACCAACCCTCCTGCCACTGGACACAGTTTATCCCTATTTACTCTGTCAAAACCCTTCATGATTTTGAACGCCTCCAATAAATCTCCCCTTAACCTTCTCTGCTTTAATGAGAACAGTCCCAGCTTTTCCAGTCTCTCCACATAAATGAAATTCCTCATGCCTGGTGCCTTTCTCATAAATCCCCTCTGCACCAGCTCCAAGGACTTGATGTCCTTCCTGAAATATGGAGCCCATAATTGGACACAGTAATCCAGCTGAAGCCTAACCAGTGATTTCTAAAGGTTTATTACTGAGACAAAGTAATGAGGATGAGCTGTATTGTTGGAGGTGCCACCTTTTGAATCAGACGCCTCTTTTTCCTGTTCAGGGTCTCAAAAAAAATGTTTCTCTGATATCCAGCCAACATTCCTCCCTCTCAACAAAAAACAGTGAGTCTCAGGAGTCGATTCAATCATTTGGGGAAACAGCCAAACTTGTCAGTTTCACAACTCATCATGCTCTGTGCCAATTGACTGTTGCGTTTGTGTAGGAACAGTGACTGCACTTCACAAGTACTTGTACATGAAGTGCCTCAGAAACATCCACAGGAGAAGGTGCTGGATCAAAGAGCGTTGCCTCCTCAATGCTGCGTGCCACCCGATCTCAGGTAGGCTAGTGGCAGAGGGCTCAGAGTTCCTGGGGTGAAGGGAGGGATGGAGGCATTGAGGGAGGGCTGGTGCGAGGAAGAGAAGAGGGGAATGAGGAAGGAGGGAGGGGAGAGAGCAAGGGAGGGAAGGAGGGAGAGAGGGAGGGAGGGAGGGATGTTGCAATCTAGTGAAATTTGCTGGAAAGTGTAGGATGAGGTCAGTTTCAGGCTTAGTTCCACTGCCTTCATTTCCTCACTCTCCTCACCTACCTCTTCACCTCACTCCCCTCATCTCCCCACTCCCTCCCAATTCCTTCACCTCACTCCCCTCATCTCCCCACTCCCTCCCAATTTCTTCACCTCACTCCCCTCATCACCTCCACCCTCTCTCAATTCCCTCATCCCCACTCCCCCATCACCCCCATCCCCTCGCAATTCCCTCATCCCCACTACCCCCATCAACCCACTCCCTCCCAATTCCCTCACCTTCACTCCCGCAGCTCCCCCAACCCTCCCAATTCTCTCACCCCTACTCCCCCCATCTCCCTAACCGCTCCCAATGCCCTTAACCCCACACCCTCATCTTCCCCACCCCCCCCCTCCCAATTCAGACCCTCACTCCCCCATCTTTTCCACCCCCTCCCAATCCCCTTACCCCCACTCCCCCCATCTCCCGACCCCTCTCAAAACTCTCCCCCTCACCACCCCCGCACCACTCTCCCACAAGCCTCCTCACCCCTCCAAACGCCCTTCTCCCCTCACCCCTCAACCAAATGCTCTCTAAACCGACACACAGCTGCTTGGACGAGGAACCTTAAGAAAATAGAGAATCGGAGGATAAGTAGAATTACTAGTATTTCCCAGCTGACTGCAGTGTGAATTGTTTATTTTCCATTTTATTATCGGAACAGTTATAATGATCATTGCAGGATTATTTCCAAGGTGCCTGCTCAGCCCCAGCCCATCAGTAACTGCTCCCTCCAGCACTCTTAAATTTCAAGTACCCATTTTTCCTGGCTAACGACTGCTCATTTTATGAGCTCAGAGCACGCTACAATATTCACATACTGCTTATAAAAGCATGAGGGGTCAAAATCTTTAATGTCTGATTGCATTATTAATCCCCCTGCTCACAGCTACTTGTCCATATAACGCCGAATTCTTGTCCTCACTGTTCCTTGAGGAGTAAAAGCACTGAGCTATAAACTGCCAATGCACGGACTTTACCAGCCACGGAAGGTGAGCTCCACTCGTTAGTAACAAGTCAGGCTTGACTGAGAGTTGGTGATATTTGCTAAAGTTTGTTCAACAGTGACATTAAGAACGTAAGAAATAGAAGCAGGAGTAGGCCAACTGGCCCCTCAAGACTACATAGTCATTCAATAAGGTTGTGACTAACCTTCTACCTCAGCTCCACTTTGCTGTACTACAGCATACAGTCCAAAATCTATCGCTCTCAGACTTGAATATATTCAACGAATGAACATTCACAGCCCTCTCGGGTAAAGAATTCCAAAGATTCACAACCGTCTGAGTGAAGGAATTTCTCCTCCTCTCAGTCCTAAAAGGCCCCCTTACCCTGAAGATGTGACCCCCTAGTTCTCGACTCTCAGCATCTACCCTGTCAAGCCTTAATTTTATACATTTCAATGAGATCACCTCTCATTCTTCTAAACTCCAGAGAATATTTTTCCAAAAATATGCTTTCTTCAGAAAAGTTGTAAAAGCACATTACATAACAGTTCAAATTTAACATTACATAAAGCGAGATACAGATCAGTTTCTTTCAATGTAGTGCATGAGTTGCCTCACAACACTTACCATTACGGGGTTATATTTGCATTGTACATTTACATTTTGTGTCAAACATTCTCTGGTCATACAGCCCAGTGGGTCTTATACTGTTTCCAGCCCCTTGGGAGGACCTTACACAGCGGCCTTTCCCCATTGAGCCTTTGCGGCAGCTGCCCCAAGCTTTAGCACGTCCCTCAGCACGTAGTCCCGGACCTTGGAACGTGCCAGTCTGCAACACTCAGTCGTCGACAGCGCTTTGCACTGAAAGACCAGTAAGATTCGAGCAGACCAAAGAGTTGATGGTCCTCCAGCAGCAGTCGATGTTCATCTCAGTGTGCGTCCCTGGGAACAGCCTGTAGAGCACAGAGTCCTTCATTACAGAGCTGATTGGGATGAACGTCGACAAAAACCACTGCATCTCTTTCCAGAATTGCTTTGCAAAGGCACAGCCCATTCTACTCGATCTCTCCTCATAGGACAGCCCTCTCATCCCAGGAATCAATCTCGTGAATCTTCATTGCACCCCCTCTAAGGTAACTATATCCTTCTGAGATGATTTTAAACAGTGTGAGACAACCTCACTAATCTGCTATTCGTTCATTGGGGAATAATTTCTGCTTTCGGCACAACAGCAAGCAGGCTGCAAATTGCATCCAAAATTACACTAGTTTTCAGAAGGAATTGATTTTTCAAATAAAAACAGGAAGTGCTGGAAATACTCAGTAAGTCAGGCAGCATCTGTGGAGAGAGAAGCAGAGTTAACGTTTCAGGTCTGCGACCTTTCATCGTTATTAAATCTTTTCATTATGACTGTTCTGATGAAAATGGGTTTATCACAAAAAAAAAACATTTTTAATTCACCACCTGATTAACCTGATTTCAAATAACTGAAAATGAATTTTATAAAGCTGTGCAGATCCATTTACTATTTTCATTGCTGTACAGTCGTCAGGTCTTTAAAAAGTAAAATTAAAAACTTTTAACAGGTGCCTATTAGTGTCTTTGTGCCTGAAGAAAATACAGCCTAATTTTTAGAGCCTCGAGACCCAAAATCGGATGCAAATAGTAGAAACCAGCTCCGATAATTAATTCAGTCTGGGGACACGGCCAGTTTTGTGGGCGGAGCCAGAATCTAGATTGTTGTCTTTTAAACCCAAAAGATCACAGATGCTCGATTTGCGTTGGACGCAAATGTGTGTTTGAAATTCCTTGATCTTTTACGCTGGTTTGGCTGATTTTAAGCAAATTGTGGCAAGAAAAACCAATACAACCGAGCCATTGCCTTGACATGCAATCTAGTTTTGAATGCAAAATATCAGCATGATTTCCCCAATATAAGGGGCCCAAACTCCTCTTGGCCTGTCTACCCTCCCCCGCACCCCATCTGTTGTTCATACATTGAGACGAGATACGAGATTAACCACCATTCAAGGCCATTTTTATCGTGCAGCAACTCTCAGTATGTATCTCGGTTGTGAAGCTATTGTGTGTTTCTTTCAGTTCAGGAAGTTAGGTGTCATACGCCATTCACGGATAACGCAGGCAGCATGTTGTGAAGGTGAATGCCTGTTATCCTGGCTATTTGGGTCACCGTTCATGGTGTGGCTCATAATTCCTGAGGAGGGCTCATGCACACTTGAACAGCAGGCCTATTACGTGAGCCATGGTGTTACAGGGAACATTATAGAGGACATCACTGGCATCCTCCAGGCATGTTTCTGCTGCCTGGACCACTCCGGAGGAGCCCTGCAGTACTCAGCTGAGCGGGTGTCGGGATCTGTGGTAGCATACGATCCAACCAGGGACAAGCCCCTGCCACCAACTATCAGGAGAGAAGCTGAAGAGCAGGAGCACCAGGAAGAGGATGAGCAGGAGAAGGAAGTGGAGGAAGAGGAAGAGGAAAGGCGGCTCCAACATTGGTTATGAGCACCCATCAGCTTTCTTCTGTAGCCTGACCCATCAAAGCCCTCGTCTGACTCCTCTGTAGCAGAACTAATGTAAGATCTTTCCCTCTGGAAGTTGGCGCCTGCCTTGTCCCCCTGTCCCCACCGCCCCCCCCCCCCCCCCCCCATGCCCCACCCCATCCTGGCTCCTGCACACGTACTCGATGTCTCATTTTGTGCCAATCCCTCCTCTATCCTAACCTCCAGAATATACAACTTCCCCTCCAAGCCACACACAATCCTGACTTGGAACTATATCGGCCATTCCTTCACTGTCGCTGGCTCAAAATCCTGGAACTCCCTTCCTAACAGCACTGTGGGTGTACCTACCCTACATGGACTGCAGCGGTTCAAGAAGGCAGCTCACCACCACCTTCTCAAGGGCAATTAGGGATGGAAAATAAATGCAAACGTAGTCAACGTTGCTCACATCCAATGAATGAAGTTTAAAAATCCCGATGACTGTTTCTTCTGCTCTGACTGTGAGGGTTCGAGTTGTCAGGCATCTGAAAGGAGAAAGGGACAAGGAGGGGTTTGTGGTGAGGAGAGAGGAGGTGTGATGGAATATAGGTATAATAGGCTTGATTAAGTAGAATTTGGAAATAGCATATTACGCCTTTAGAGTTAAAGATTGAATAAATGGTTAGTTTTCAGACCTTACTGAACTTCCCCTTTAAGCTGGTAGAGTTAAACATTTCAAGGTCCCTTCTCTGTTACCAGGCGTCTCTGTTAGAATAGAATTGCTATTGTCAGGGACTTGAGCGATAAACACATACATTGAAATACCCTGTGTGACCTCAGTAAGAGGCAGCAATAAAACTTAATAAGTTTATGGGGTAGTTGTTCAGACAGGTCAGCTCCAGAGGTTGCTGTGGGTACCGTGGAAAGGGTAATTAACAATAAATGGAATGTGCTCACAGGAACAAGCGAGGTCAAGTAAACACAATTATGAATATTTTGACCAGATAAAAGCTCACAAACTTCAAATTCCAATAAAACATTAGATTAAAGATATAGATTTTAAAAGGGAACACAGGAAGGTCACATCTAATGCAAAAGTCATATGACACCTTAGAAATAGTATTAATGCAAGGTAATGAAGCAAACACTTAGCAGTGTTGAATCCTCAAACGTCACTTCTCATCCCATGCCTTATTCAGGGATTTAAGGTACAAGTTTACTTTAAATTTTGATGGATATTCTGGACATTCTAAGATAATTTTGCTGTAACATTTTTAAGGTTAAACATTTGGATTCTATGTTAGAAATAAGAATATGTGTTACATCGCTCAGTAATATTTGATATTGTGATATACTTATCCACTTAAGAAGTTTATTGCATGTTAAATTCTTTAATAAATATATAGAAGTTAATAAATCATCTCATGTAGTATTCTGTATACAACTACAAGAACCCCGCCTCTGTGTCTCTTTAAGTGGAGAGGTACATATTGAAGAGAGTTTCCCAGACCCTTATAATATCTGGGATATTTATGACTTAGCCATAAAAATATTAGAAGCTGGCTATCCGAATTATCGTAAAATTCTCTGTTGGTTTTTTTTCTTTGAGGGAAAGCTAGGGCAATTCTTTGGACCCAAATAAGGGTCTGAGAATTTGTCTGGTTTGAACTTGATTAAAGGAGCTTCATGGGGATGTGCTCCAGATTTGGTTTAGTCCCTACAAGGGGTTAAAGTCATAAATCACTTCAGGGGAGGTAAGAGGTGCTTACACCCTCTGCAGCTCGTTAGTCAGAAGAGATTGTGGTATGAGAGAGAAGTGGGATGAGAGAAGGAGGAATAGGTATGAAGATACCCTCATCATCGATTCCTGCAGCCCCACCAGTGGCCGCAGCCTCAGCGATGCCCCTCACCATGACGGTCAGCATTGTCTCCTCCATGGGGGTTAAAACATATAGTCACACTTGTCCTCCTCCAGTTCATTGCTACTCCCTGCTGTTATATGTCACCATCTCCAGCAAGAAAGAGAGAAGTGTGTCAGTGATGTGCTTAAATAGCTGGCAGTGTGTACGGACTGTGAGTTGTTAATGTGAGGCTTGCAACAGTGCTAAATGTGTGAGGTGGAGGTAAAGCATATGAATTGAAAGGTTGAGTATTGATTGATAGAGATTGTTGGTAGGTGGATGATGGAGTGTGCAGTGAATTGAGCAATGGCTGAGGCTAATGTTGCAGTTGGTAGGATATGTAATTTGAAGATTGCACTGACTGACCTTGACAACTCATTACTCCACCATTGGTGGCTGTGCCTTCAGCTTCTTGGGTCCTAAGCTCTGGAATTCCCTCCCTAAATCTCTCTCTGACCTAGACCTTGGTGTAAAGGGCACAATTTCAAAGTTTGCAGATGATATGAAACTTGGAAGCATTGTGAACTGTGACGAGGATAGTGCAGAACTTCAAAAGGGCATAGACAAGTTGGTGGAATGGGCAAACAGGTGGCAGATGACGTTCAATGCAGAGAAATGTGAAATTATTCATTTTGGTAGAAAGAACACGGAGAGACAATATAGAATAAAGGGTACAATTCGAAAGGGGGTGCAGGAGCAGAGGTACCTGGGTGTATATGTGCATAAGTCATTGAAGGTGGTAGGGAAGGTTGAGAGAGCAGTCAATAAAGCATACAGTATCCTGGGATT
Source organism: Heterodontus francisci (assembly GCF_036365525.1). NCBI lineage: Eukaryota > Metazoa > Chordata > Chondrichthyes > Heterodontiformes > Heterodontidae > Heterodontus > Heterodontus francisci. The sequence goes on from NC_090382.1 coordinate 108,128,794, forward strand.
TATTAATAGGGGCAGAGAGTACAAGAGCAAGGAAGTTATGTTGAACTTGTATAAGACACTAGTTCGGCCTCAGCTGAAGTATTGCGTCCAGATCTGGGCACCACACTGTAGGAAAGGGCATTGGACACAGTACGGAAAAGGTTCAGGAGAATGGTTCCAGGGATGAGGAATTTCAGTTATGAAGAAAGATTGGAGAAGATAGGACTGTTTTCCTTGGAGAAGAGAAGGCTGAGAGGTGATTTGATAGAGGTATTCAAAATCATGAGGGGTCTGGACAGAGTAGATAGAGAGAAACTGTTCCCAGTTGTGAAAGGATTGAGAATGAGAGGGCACAGATTTAAAGTATTTGGTAAGAGAAGCAAAAGTGACATGAGGAAAAACTTTTTCATGCAGCGAGTTAAGGTCTGGAATGCGCTGTCTGAGAACGTGGTGGAGGCAGGTTCAATTGAAGCATTCAAAAGGGAATTAGACAGTTATATGTAAAGGAAGAATGTGCAGGGTTACGGGGAGAAGGCAGGGGAATGGAACTGAGGGAATTGCTCTTTCAGAGAGCCAGTGTGGACACAATGGGCCGAATGGCCTCCTTCTGCACTGTAACGATTCTGTGATTCTGTGATTTTCTGCCTCTCTTTACCTCTCTCCGCTCTTTGATACTGAGCTTTAGGTCACCTGTCCTAATGGACCTGATTTTCAAAGGACCGCAGGGTTGGGACCTGGTGTGGACGCGATTCAACAATTGTAGTCCCGGAGCTTACCTCTGGAAGCTGTCGTTTCTGGGACATAGGAACGTAAGAACATAAGGACAGTATCAGCCTTCAAAGTGAGGGCTGGGGGAAGGGACTGGAGAAGTGTCTTGTCTTCAATTAACAGCCATTAAGCTCATGGAGGAGCTCGTTAAGGGCCGGGGGGCGGGAGGTCGCAGGAGCAGTCTGCACGGCAATTTTCCACGAGGATTCCGGCGACCCAACCAGTCTGGTGCACAATAGGCTCACAGCAGGAGGCAGCAAATATTTTTGGTGGGAGTGGAAATGTTTTGGGCCCATAGGAATCTCGCACCAGGCCAAGAGCAGGGCATTTCCTTTCATTCTGGAAGCCTCACCTCTTTATTCCACAGGTCCTCCATGGCACTGCTCTCATCAGCAAGGCAGTAGGAATCACGCTCTGCAGGCAACCCCCACCTCCTGCAGGCAATCGGCATCACTAATTAGTCTCCATTCTGCCCAATTGCCATTTAAAGATCGTGTTGCGTTAGCGACGGAGCTGAGGCGGTGGGGGTGGGGACCCAGAATTCCGACCCCATTTTGAAAATTCAGCCCAATGTCTCTTTATGTGGCGCAATGTCAAATTTTGTTTGATAATCATTCCTGTGAAGCACCTTGGGGCATTGTTACCACGTTGAGGTAATGCATTTTGGAAGGTCTAATGCAGGTGGGAGGTATACAGTAAATGGCAGAACCCTTAGGAGTATTGACAGGCAGAGAGATCTGGGCGTACAGGTCCACAGGTCACTGAAAGTGGCAACGCAGGTGGATAAGGTAATCAAGAAGGCATACGGCATGCTTGCCTTCATCGGTCGGGGCATAGAGTGTAAAAATTGGCAAGTCATGCTGTAGCTGTACAGAACTTTAATTAGGCCACACTTGGAATATTGCGTGCAATTCTGGTCGCCACACTACCAGAAGGACGTGGAGGCTTTGGAGAGGGTGCAGAAGAGGTTTACCAGGATGTTGCCTGGTCTGGAGGGCATTAGCTATGAGGAGAGGTTGGATAAACTCGGATTGTTTTCACTGGAACGACGGAGGTGGAGGGGCGACATGATAGAGGTTTACAAAGTTATGAGCAGCATGGACAGAGTGGATAGTCAGAAGCTTTTTCCCAGGGTGGAAGAGTCAGCGACTAGGGGACATAGGTTTAAGGTGCGAGAGGCAAAGTTTATAGAGGATGTGCGAGGCAAGTTCTTTACACAGAGGGTGGTGAGTGCCTGGAACTTGCTGCTGGGGGAGGTGGTGGAAGAAGGTACGATAATGATGTTTAAGAGGCACCTTGACAAATACATGAATAGGATGGGAATAGAGGGATACGGTCCCCGGAAGTGCAGAAGGTTTTAGTTTAGGCAGGCATCAAGATCGGCACACGCTTGGAGGGCCGAATGGCCTGTTCCTGTGCTGAATGGCAAGTTGTTGTTGTTTAATCCTCAGGATTATTTACAAAGTGTTCTATTTTAGTATTGCCTGCCGATTTGGGCACTACTCCCTTCAGCCTTATATTCAAATCATTGACGTACACAATGAACAGTGGACCAGTAATACAGAGGCCTGGACTAATAATCCAGAGAATGTGAGTTCAAATCCCACCAGGGCAAGTTGAGAATTTGAATTCAGTTTAAAATCAGGAAGTATAAAAATTAGCTTTGCTAAAAGTGGACATGAAGCTGTCTGAATGTCTTTAAAACCCAACTGCTTCACTAATGTCCCCTTAGGGAAGGAAACCTGCCGTCCTTACCTGCTTTGGGCCTATATGTGACTAAATGGCCCACACCAACGTGGTTAACTCTTAATTGTGCTCTGCAGTGTTCTAGCAAGTTACTCAGGGTAAGCACAGCGGGGTAATAATTGCCAACGATGCCCACATCCTGTGAATGCATGAAAGTTGTCCCAGAGCAGAACTCTGTGTGACCCTGCTACCCATTTCCAAGCACCCTGAGGAACTGTCATGAACTCCAACCCTGTTTCCTCCCGTCTAACCTATTTTTAATCCTGTTTAGAACTATTCCACTAATTCCATATTGCTAATGGAGCAGGGAAGTGAGAACCCCCAGTGGAAAGAGTCGCCTCCACTAATCACAAGCACCCCACTAACATGACCAGCCTTGCGAGGACCAGGCAAAAGTCAAAAAGGGTTTCCCAACTAAGGTAGGGGACTCGGCATATCTGGGTCCAGCCTTATTCCGTGCAGTTCCATAGGAATCTCAGCAAAGTTATAAAGGGAGTCCAGCAGAACAGCTAAGCAAATTCAGGCTAAGACTCAGACATGAAATTAGATAGCTGGCAAAATGAAAATTTACTACAGAGTGCACTAATGGGGAGGGTTTGGAAGTCTCAATAAACAGTGTTTTAGAAAAACATAAGGAATGTCTAGGGCTGGGAGACAAGCCCATAAACTTGCACAAAATACGAAACACGTGGCAGAACTTCCAACTGGTTGAACCCAGGACTAGAGAGTGCCAGTGAACACCTGGGATGAGACGCAGATGAAGTTTCACGAGTTGAGTAAGTTAAGGTATTGCGAGAGTTAGCACAAGCTGCCCAGTCTGAAAGTGAAGCAGAGGGAGTCCCTGATTGCTATTATTTAAAGAATGAGGTACTGATGAGGAAGTGGAGTTCTCCTCACAGACCTGAGAGCAAGGAGTGGACAGTAGTTCACCAGTTAGTGGTGCCACAGAGGTACTGGAGAGAAATATTAAGAAGGGCCCACGAGACGACAGTAGCTGTACATGCCGGTATACGAAAGACCAAAGCCCGCATCAGACAGCAGTTTGACTGACTGACATGAACATTGATTTTTAAACTGCTACTGGAGTAAAAAAAACTTGCTTTTTAAAAGAAAGCAACACCAGACCCTTGACTGAAAAAGCATTTGCATATTTACAGACAGTGCTTAAAAGGGATAAAAGACCATTCGCTGATACATTCAATCCACAATGGACTTTTGATTACCAGACATTGAAGGTGCAGGAGCTCGCATTCCAGGTTGACTGCTAAGATGACCGAATGCACAAACAGATGTGGTCAGACCAGTTTAGTCACATTACTGACTGTTGCAGGTTTTTGTTTGAACTTGCCACAGAGAATTTGAACTCAGAAAACTCCTGGCTCCTGGATTGAGAACATCTCTCTCCTGTCTGCTCCCATCTCGTGCTCACCAGCTTTGGAATCCATTGAAGACATAGGAACCCCAACAGAGAAAAGTTTCCTACAGTGAACAAGATTTAAGAAGAATACTGGGCCCCAACAAAAAACAAAAATTACCGACAAGCAAGAACTACCTACAAAAGGACTCTACAGAGAGCTCGAAGCACAGTAACAAGAAACTCTTCTGATATTGCCTCAAACCTCTCCACTTTATCTTTTCTTCAGCTCTTTTAGAACATAGAACATAGAACATAGAACAGTACAGCACAGTACAGGCCCTTCGGCCCACGATGTTGTGCCGAACCTTTAACCTACTCTAAGATCAAACTAACTACCTACCCTTCATTCTACTATCATCCATGTACCTATCCAAGAGTCGCTTAAATGCCCCTAATGTATCTGCTTCTACTACCACCGCTGGCAGCGCATTCCACGCACCCACCACTCTCTGTGTAAAGAACCTACCTCTGACATCTCCCCGAAACCTTCCTCCAATCACCTTAAAATTATGTCCCCTGGTGATAGCCCTTTCCACCCTGAGAAAAAGTCTCTGACTATCCACTCTATCTATGCCTCTCATCATCTTGTACCCCTCTATCAAGTCACCTCTCATCCTTCTTCGCTCCAATGAGAAAAGCCCTAGCTCCCTCAATCTTTCTTCGTAGGACATGCCCTCCAGTCCAGGCAGCATCCTGGTAAATCTCCTCTGCACCCTCTCTAAAGCTTTCACATCCTTCCTATAATGAGGCGACCAGAACTGAACACAATATTCCAAGTGTGGTCGAACCAGGGCCTTATAGAGCTGCAGCATAACCTCGCAGCTCTTAAATTCAATCCCCCTGTTAATGAAAGCCAACACACCATACTCCTTCTTAACAACCCTATCAACTTGGGTGGCAACTTTGAGCGATCTATGGACATGGACCCCAAGATCCCTCTGTTCCTCCACACTACCAAGAATCCTGTCTTTAAGCCTGTATTCCGCATTCAAAGTCGACCTTCCAAAATGAATCACTTCACACTTTTCCAGGTTGAACTCCATCTGCCACTTCTCAGCCCAGCTCTGCATCCTGTCAATGTCCCGTTGCAACCTACAACAGCCTTCCACACTATCCACAACTCCAGCAACCTTCGTGTCATCGGCAAACTTGCTAACCCAGCCTTCCACTTCCTCATCCAAGTCATTTATAAAAATCACAAAGAGCAGAGGTCCCAGAACAGATCCTTGTGGAACACCACTGGTCACCGAGCTCCATGCTGAATACTTTCCATCTACTACCACCCTCTGACTTCTATGGGCCAGCCAATTTTGTATCCAGACAGCCAAATTTCCCTGAATCCCATGCCTCCTTACTTTCTGAATGAGCCTACCATGGGGAACCTTATCAAATGCCTTGCTAAAATCCATATACACCACATCCACTGCTCTTCCTTCATCAATGTGTTTTGTCACATCTTCAAAGAATTCAATAAGGCTGGTGAGGCATGATCTGCCCCTCACAAAGCCATGCTGACTGTCTCTAATCAAACCATGCTTTTCCAAATAATCATAAATCCTGTCTCTCAGAATCCTCTCTAATAATTTGCCCACTACCGACGTAAGACTGACTGGTCTATAATTCCCAGGGTTATCCCTATTCCCTTTCTTAAACAAGGGAACAACATTTGCCACCCTCCAATCATCCGATACTACTCCAGTGGACAGTGAAGACGCAAAGATCATCGCCAAAGGCGCAGCAATCTCTTCCCTCGCTTCCTGTAATATCCTTGGGTATATCCCGTCTGGCCCCGGGGACTTATCTGTCCTCATATCATTCAAACTTTCCAGCACTTCCTCCCTCTTAACCTCAACCTGTTCGAGCATATCAGCCTGTTCCACGCTGTCCTCACAAACGACCAGGTCCCTCTCACTAGTGAATATTGAAGCAAAGTATTCATTTAGGACCTCCCCTACCTCCTCCGACTCCAGGCACAAGTTCCCTCCACTATCCCTGCTCGGCCCTACCCTCACTCTGGCCATCCTCTTGTTCCTCACATAAGTGTAGAACGCCTTGGGATTTTCCTTAATCCTACCTGCCAAGACTTTTTCATGTCCCCTTCTAGCTCTCCTAAGTCCATTCTTCAGTTCCTTCCTGGCTACCTTGTAACCCTCTAGAGCCCTGTCTGATCCTTGCTTCCTCAGCCTTAAGTAAGCTTCCTTCTTCCTCTTGACTAGCTGTTCCACATCTCTTGTCATCCAAGGTACCTTCACCCTGCCATCCCTTCCCTGCCTCATCGGGACAAACCTATCCAGCAGTCGCAGCAAGTGCTCCCTAAACAACCTCCACATTTCTGTCGTGCATTTCCCTGAGAACATCTGTTCCCAATTTATGCTCCCCAGTTCCTGCCTAACAGCATTGTAATTCCCCCTCCCCCAATTAAATATTTTCCCATCCCGTCTGCTCCTGTCCCTCTCCATGACTATAGTAAAGGTCAGGGAGTTGTGATCACTATCACCGAAATGCTCTCCCACCGAGAGATCTGCCACCTGGCCTGGTTCGTTGCCAAGCACCAAGTCCAACATAGTCTCCCCTCTAGTCGGCCTATCTACATATTGAGTCAGGAAACCTTCCTGGACACACCTGACAAAAACTGCTCCATCCAAACTATTTGCACTAAGGAGATTCCAATCAATATTCGGGAAGTTGAAGTCACCCATGACAACAACCCTGTTACTTCTGCACCTTTCCAAAATCTGCCTCCCAATCTGTTCCTCCATGTCTCTGTTGCTATTGGGGGGGGGTCTCTTGAAAACTCCCAACAAAGTGACTGCTCCTTTCCTGTTTCTGACTTCCACCCATAATGACTCAGTAGACAAACCCTCCTCGACGACCTCCCTTTCTGCAGCTGTGATACTATCCCTGATTAACAATGCCACTCCCCCACCTCTTTTACCTCCCTCCCTATTCCTTTTGAAACATCTAAACCCCGGAACATCCAACATCCATTCCTGCCCCTGTGATATCCACGTCTCCGTAATGGCCACAACATCGTAGCTCCAAGTACTGATCCATGCTCTAAGTTCATCACCCTTATTCCTGACACTTCTTGCGTTAAAATAGACACACTTCAACCCATCATACTGGCTGCAACTTTGCCCTGTCAACTGTCTAACCTTCCTCGCAGACTCTCTGCACTCGGTATCTGCCTGTTCAACAGCTACCCTATCCACTGATCCGTGGCTCCGGTTCCCATCCCCCTGCCAAACTAGTTTAAACCCTCCCGAAGAGCTCCAGCAAATCTCTATTTGCATGTGCATAAAGTGTATGCATGCTGGCATGGGGCACGGCGTGTATCCATAGGCGTTAACCGAATTAGAGTTTGTTTAAGTTTTAATAAATTTCACTTTTCTTCTTTAAACCTAAGAAAGCCTGTTTGTGCTCATTTCTTTGCCTTATAATTGGATTCACCAAGGGGAGAGCTTGAAACACGGTGTGTGTAAAATTAAACCCTGTTACAGTAAGACCAGGTGAAGGCTGAAAGGGAAACCTAGACACCTTTCTCACCTGATCGTAACACTGTTATATATTTCACTTTTTGCACTATATGTTTCCACATACACTCTGACAGGTATTTCGTAGTTCATGCAGTGACAGCATAATCTGCAAAGAATTAGCACTATTGCTGTCCAGTTAATCTATTTTAATGATGTTTGGATGAGAGAGGGTGGGGAATATTGGACAGGTCACTGGGAGAACTCCCCATTCTTCTTTTGAAACATGCCCTGGGGATTTTTACGCTGATCTGAGGCAGATAGGACCTCGCTTTAACATTAGGTGTGTTAGGTGTGAAACTGGATGGCATTAGCTATGTATGAATGAACGGGGTGCAGAGAAGGATTCCAGTGCCGGAACGGGTATCCCTGAGGTCAGCAACGGCCTCACAGGTGTGTTCTGGGGGGAAGGCAGGAAGGAGAAGGTGATTGGGAGAGGAGCTGAATGGAAGCAAGCAATGGTCCCTGAGACTGCAATGGGGGTCAAGATTGCTCCTCCCAGTTCCATGTGGAAAAAGATTTTTTTTAAAAAATCAAATCTTAACTTTTTGCTGGCGGGCTCCAATTGTCCCTTTAAGAAAGAAAGAAATTGCATTTCCGTAGCGCCTTTAATGACTTCAGCACATCCCAAAATATTTTATAGCCAGTTAAGTATTTTTGAAGTGGAGTCACTGTTGCATTTCAGGAAACGCAATGTTGTAACGTAGAAAATGTAAGGATGTAGCACTGGTTAACTGTTCTACATTCAGGGCTGCCCTTTACTTTTATTCATTCGTGGGATGTAGGCATCGCTGGCTGGGCCAGCATTTATTGCCCATCTATAATTGCCCTTGAGAAGGTGGTAGTGAGCTGCCTTCTTGAACCACTGCAGTCCTTCTCGGTGGTAGAGGTCACGGGTTTGGAAGGTGCTGTCTAAGGAGCCTTGGTGAGTTGCTGCAATGCATCTTGCAGATGGTACACACTGCTGCCACTGTGCATCGGTGGTGGAGGGAGTGAATGTTTGTAGATAGGGTGCCAATCAAGCGGGCTGCTTTGTCCTGGATGGTGTCGAGCATCTTGAGTGTTGTTGGTGCTGCACCCATCCAGGCAAGTGGAGAGTATTCCATCACACTCCTGACTTGAGCCTTGTAGATGGTGAACAGGCACTGAGGAGTCAGGAGGGGAATTACTCTTCATAAATTCCCAGCCTCTGACCTGCTCTTGTAGCCACAGCATTTAAATGGCTGGCCCAGTTCAGTTTCTGGTCAATGGTAAACCCCAGAATGTTGATAGTGGGGGATTCAGCGATGGTAATGCCATTGAATGTCAAGGGGAGATGGTTAGATTCTTTCTTGTTGGAGATGGTCATTGCCTGGCACTTGTTTGGCGCAAATGTTACTTGCTACTAATCAGTCTAAGCCTGGATATTGTCCTGGTCTTGCTGCATTTCTGCACGGGCTGCTTCTGAGGAGCCGCGAATGGTGCTGAACATTGTGCAATCATCATTGGACATCCCCATTTCTGACCTTATGATTGAAGGAAGGTCATTGATGAAGCAGCTGAAGATGGTTGGGCCGAGGACACTACCCTGAGGAACTCCTGCAGTGATGTTCTGGGACTGAGATGATTGACCTCCAACAACCACAACCATCTTCCTTTATGCTAGGTATGACTCCAACCAGCGGAGAGTTTTCCCCCCGATTCACATTGACTCCAGTTTTTGCTGAGGCTTCTTGATGCCATACTCGGTCAAATGCTGCCTTGATGTAAAGGGCAGTCACTCTCACCTCACCTCTGGAGCTCAGCTCTTCTGTCCATATTTGGACCAAGGCTGGAATGAGGTCAGGAGCTGAGTGGCCCTGGCAGAACCCAAACTGAGTGTCAATGAGCAGGTTATTGCTAAGAAAGTGCCACTTGATAGCATTGTCGACGACCCCTTCCGTCACTGAGTACAGGAGGAGTGAAGTTTGAGTACAGGAGTAGTGAAGTCATGCTTCAATTGTATAGAACCTTGGTTAGACCGCACCTGGAGTACTGTGTGCAGTTTTGGTCCCCTTACCTGAGGAAGGATATTGTTGCCATAGAGGGAGTGCAATGAAGGTTCACCAGACTTGTTCCCGGGATGGTGGGACTGTCCTGTGAAGAGAGATTGGGGAATCTGGGACTGTATTCTTTAGAGTTTCGAAGAATGAGAGGTGATCTCATTGAAACCTACAAAATACTTAAAGGGATAGACAGGGTAGATGCAGCTAAGATGTTTCCCCTGGTTGGGGAGTCTAGAACCAGAGGACACAATTTCAAAATAAGGGGGAAGCCACTTACGACAGAGATGAGGAGAAATTTCTTTACTCAGAGGGTTGTGAATCTTTGAAATTCTCTACCCCAGAGGGCTGTGGAAGCTCAACCATTGAGTAGGAAGGGTGCGGTAACAATGCTGGGGCTGTACTACAGGCCTCCCAACAGCGAGCGTGAGATAGAGGTACAAATATGTAAACAGATTATGGAAAGATGAAGGAGCAACAGGGTGGTGATGATAGGAGATTTTAATTTTCCCAACATTGACTGGGATTCACTTAGTGTTAGAGGTCTAGATGGAGCAGGATTTGTAAGGAGCATCCAGGAGGGTTTTCCAGAGCAGTATGTAAATAGTCCAACTCGGGAAGGGACCATACTGGACCTGGTGTTGGGGAATGAGCCTGGCCAGGTGGTTGAAGTTTCAGTAGGGGACTACTTTGGAAATAGTGATCACAATTCCGTAAGTTTTAGAATACTCATGGACAAAGACGAGAGTGGTCCTAAAGGAAGAGTGCTAAATTGGGGAAAGGCCAACTATACCAAAATTCGGCAGGAGCTGGGGAATGTAGATTGGGAGCAGCTGTTTGAAGATAAATCCACATTTGATATGTGGGAGGCTTTTAAAGAGAGGTTGATTAGCGTGCAGGAGAGACATGTTCCTGTGAAAATGAGGGATAGAAATGGCAAGATTAGGTAACCATGGATGACAGGTGAAATTGTGAAACTAGCTAAGAGGAAAAAGGAAGCATACATAAGGTCTAGGCGGCTGAAGAAAGACGAAGCTTTGGAAGAATATCGGGAATGTAGGACCAATCTGAAATGAGGAATTAAGAGGGCTAAAAGGGGTCATGAAATATCTTTAGCAAACAGGGTTAAGGAAAATCCCAAAGCCTTTTATTCATATATAAGGAGCAAGAGGGTAACTAGAGAAAGGATTGGCCCACTCAAGGACAAAGGAGGAAAATTATGCGTGGAGTCAGAGAAAATGGGTGAGATTCTAAACGAGTACTTTGCATCGGTATTCACTGAGGAGAGGGACATGACAGATGTTGAGGTTAGGAACAGATGTTTGATTACTCTAGGTCAAGTCGGCATAAGGAGGGAGGAAGTGTTGGGTATTCTAAAAGTCATTAAGGTGGACAAGTCCCCAGGTCCGGATGGGATCTATCCCAGGTTACTGAGGGAAGCGAGAGAGGAAATAGCTGGGGCCTTAACAGATATCTTTGCAGCATCCTTAAACACGGGTGAGGTCCCGGAGGACTGGAGAATTGCTAATGTTGTCCCCTTGTTTAAGAAGGGTAGCAGGGATAATCCAGGTAATTATAGACCGGTGAGCCTGACGTCAGTGGTAGGGAAGCTGCTGGAGAAGATACTGAGGGATAGGATCTATTCCCATTTGGAAGAAAATGGGCTTATCGGTGATAGGCAACATGGTTTTGTGCAGGGAAGGTCATGTCTTACCAACTTAATAGAATTCTTTGAGGAAGTGACAAAGTTGATTGATGAGGGAAGGGCTGTAGATGTCATATACATGGACTTCAGTAAGGCATTTGATAAGGTTCCCCATGGTAGGTTGATGGAGAAAGTGAAGTCGCATGGGGTCCAGGGTGTACTAGCTAGATGGATAAAGAACTGGCTGGGCAACAGGAGACAGAGAGTAGCAGTGGAAGGGAGTTTCTCAAAATGGAGACGTGTGACCAGTGGTGTTCCACAGGGATCCGTGCTGGGACCACTGTTGTTTGTGATATACATAAACGATTTGGAGGAAAGTATAGGTGGTCTGATTAGCAAGTTTGCAGACGATACTAAGATTGGTGGAGTAGCAGATCGTGAAGGGGACTGTGAGAGAATACAGCAGAATATAGATAGATTGGAGAGTTGGGCAGAGAAATGGCAGATGGAGTTCAATCCAGGCAAATGCGAGGTGATGCATTTTGGAAGATCCAATTCAAGAGTGAACTATGCAATAAATGGAAAAGTCCTGGGGAAAATTGATGTACAGAGAGATTTGGGTGTTCAGGTCCATTGTTCCCTGAAGGTGGCAACGCAGGTCAATAGAGTGGTCAAGAAGGCATACGGCATGCTTTCCTTCATCGGACGGGGTATTGAGTACAAGAGTTGGCAGTTCATGTTACAGTTGTATAAGACTTTGGTTCGGCCACATTTGGAATACTGCATGCAGTTCTGGTCGCCACATTAGCAAAAGGATGTAGATGCTTTGGAGAGGGTGCAGAGGAGGTTCACCAGGATGTTGCCTGGTATGGAGGGTGCTAGCTTTGAAGAGACGTTGAGTACATTAGGATTATTTTCATTAGAAAGACGGAGGTTGAGGGGGGACCTGATTGAGGTGTACAAAATCATGAGAGGTATAGACAGGGTGGATAGCAAGAAGCTTTTTCCCAGAGTGGGGGATTCAATTACTAGGGGTCACGAGTTCAAAGTGAGAGGGGAAAAGTTTAGGGGGGATATGCGTGGAAAGTTCTTTACGCAGAGGGTGGTGGGTGCCTGGAACGCGTTGTCAGCGGAGGTGGTAGACGCGGGCACGATAGCGTCTTTTAAGATGTATCTAGACAGATACATGAATGGGCAGGAAGCAAAGAGATACAGTCCCTTAGAAAATAGGTGACAGGTTTAGATAGAGGATCTGGATCGGCGCAGGCTTGGAGGGCTGAAGGTCCTGTTCCTGTGCTGTAATTTTCTTTGTTCTTTGTTCTTTGTTCTATGTTTAAAGTACAGATTGACAGATCTCTAAATACAAATGACATAAGGGGATATGAGGATAGTGTGGGGAAAAGGCATTGAAGTGGAAGATCAGCCATGATCATATTGAATGGCGGGGCAGGCTCGATGGGCTGAATGGCCTACTCCTGCACCTATGTTCCTATCTTCCTCTGTTCTTATTACTTTACTGATGATTGAGAGTAGACTGATCGGGCGGTAATTGGCCAGCTTGGATTTGTCCTGCTTTTTGTGCACAGGACATACCTGGGCAATTTTCCACATTGCCGGGTAGATGCCAGTGTTGTAGCTGTACTGGAACAGTTTGGCTAGGGGCACAGCAAGTTCTGGAGCACAAGTCTTCAGTACGATAGCCGGAATGTTGTCAGGGCCCATAGCCTTTGCAGTATTTCAGGGAGGTGTCTTAAATTGGGCGTTGGACATGTATTCGCATGGGCAAAGGGCCTCAAGCTGGTTGCTTAGGTGTCTGTTTTACATGTGTAAAAGGGGTAGAAAGTCAATGAATCTGTAGTTCACCAGCTCCAACCAATGCATCACTCCCGCTAGTTTAATCTAGCTTCAGTCTCGACCATATGCAACAGCCGTGGAGTGGGTTTGAAGTCAAGAGTGCTACCAACTGAACCATGCTGACACAGAGAGATAGATCAGTAACTGACACAATAATAATTCAGGAGATGTCGTCCATGCTACAATCGATGGACTGAAGGAAGAGTGAGTGAACAGAAGTAAGCGAGAGTGTGTAAAGCAACTGGTTCACTCTGGAGCGTAAAACGCAAGTGTGAAGAAATGATCAAGTGAAGTTGATAGACAACGAGCAAAAAAAAATGACAAATTGGCCTTGGAAACACACCAGTCCAAGCTGTGAGCAGCCCAGTGCTAAAATGAGCGTAAAATATTCAGGCTGAGAAATCACCATCTTGCATTCTGAAGGCAGACTAAATTGGAACATAAATTCTATGTCATTATCTTAAATGAGGTTCTGAGCCTCCCAATGTTCAAATAGAAAGTTGCCTGCAGCCTGCAATCAAAAAGGAGAGAACCGCATTTCCACTGGTTGTTCTGTCAGAGTGTTCTTAATGAAGATACTTCAAAGTTGCTCAGTCACTCACACTTTGCTATAATGGAGATTACCGTGCGGCACAGGGTACTATTATACACAATTTAGCAGTCGGACTGGAAAAGCTTATTCCATGCCTGTCTGTTAGCTGCAGGTGGAGCATGGGATCTGTGTAGTTTGTTCATTAAGTCCCCAGCACCCCCCAAAAGTCCATCAACAGTGGGCACTTTACCCTCCCATGAATTTCCTCTCCACCAAGGTGAGGAGTGAAGAATTTTGTCCCCCAGTCTCCAAATGGCAGCGGACAGCTGAGCGGCCAGCTGATGGGCATCAATAACATAACCAGAGTGTTACTCGTGCCTGCTTTCCCCATTCAAGTAATGTGCTCCCTCACTGACCCCACCCACATTGTGAATGTCCCCTGATTCCCATCACTCCACCTAAACCTCTCCACCTCCCTCATCTCCTTTAAGACGCTCCTTAAAATCTATCTGTTTGACCAAGCTTTTGGTCACGTGTCTGAATATCTCTTCATGTGGTCCATCGTCAAATTTTGTTTGATTAGTGCTCCTGTGAATTACCTGAGGATGTCTTACTTTGTTAAAACCGTTATGTAAATGCAGCTTGTTGTTGTTGTAAGTTAGTTCCCAGAGGACACTGACCGACATAAGTGCCAGCATCATGGTCAATGTAAATCCTCACCCTCTGCATCTGAACTGAGGAGAGAAATGAAACAGGAAGGGGGCAGGGAGGAAGAATGATGATAGCATAATCACACATAGAGCACAGATGGAGATGCTTGGTGGGCCAAGGGGTCTGTTTTCACTTCCGATTTTCTTATAGATCACCTCAACTCTAGAGGAGGGAATGGAGTTCCATTGAGAGACCGGAGAAGCAGGGACTGATAGTGGCAAAATGGTGAATCTGATGTAGCCTTAATACTGAATTATTAGTGTTTGTGTTACAGTACATTACATAGAATTAAATCATATTTGCAGCACAGAAACAGGCCTTTCAGACCAACTGGCCCATTGCCGTGTTTATGCTCCACACAAGCCTCCTCCAATCTCACCCCATCAGCATATCCTTCTGTTCCTTTCTCTCTGATGTACTTATCTTGCTTCCCCTTAAGTGCATTCTATAATTAAATGTAGCTGTAAACACACCCAACTGGTCAGCCTTGGGAGACTTAGCCTTCACATACCAACTGTCTAAGGGTTGGGGCAGCGTTGCCCAAACAGCAGCCCTCGAGCCATATATATCTGTCCCCAAACTCTGGTAATCCAGCTCTTAAAACTAATCCAATTAGCATTTAGATTTCTCATTCATTAACTGTACTGTTTTAACTTCCTGAGCCTGGAGCTTTAAGCACCGTTAACTCATTTATGAACAAATTCTGAATCAGATCACTAGGGCTCTGTTGGCATTGACAATTTGGGACATAAGCAGATTAGCAGGAACGATTATATAATCTTTCTTGATGACCCCATCTGAGCATCCGAGTCTCCAAGTCTTAAACATCGGGCCATGGGGACAAAACTTTGAACAGCCGCAAAGTAAGCTTCTCAGCACTGAACTCATGCTGGATATTAATATTGTTGCATTGCTTTTGATTAAAATTATAGACAAAAGATCTTCATATGAACGTGGTTTATCAGCTTTGTTAACACAAGTTACATTTATATAGCATCTTTAACATAGTGAAACATCCCAACGTCCCGTCAGTCTTGTTTGGACACAGTCCCTCAGTCTTGTTCGGACACTGTCCCTGGGTCTTGTTTGTACACGGTCCCTCAGTCTTGTTTGGACACGGTCTCTGGGTCTAGTTTGGACACTGTCCTGGGTCTAGTTTGGGCACGGTCTCCAGGTCTAGTTTGGACATGGTCTCTGGGTCTAGTTTGGACACTGTCCCTCAGTCTTGTTTGGACACGGTCTCTGGGTCTAGTTTGGACACGGTCTCTGGGTCTAGTTTGGACACGGTCTCTGGGTCTAGTTTGGACACTGTCCCTCAGTCTTGTTTGGACACGGTCTCTGGGTCTAGTTTGGACACGGTCTCTGGGTCTAGTTTGGACACAGTCTCTGGGTCTGGTTTGGACACGGTCTCTGGGTCTAGTTTGGACACGGTCTCTGGGTCTAGTTTGGACACTGTCCTGGGTCTAGTTTGGACACAGTCTCTGGGTCTAGTTTGGACACGGTCTCTGGGTCTAGTTTGGACACGGTCTCTGGGTCTAGTTTGGACACGGTCTCTGGGTCTAGTTTGGACACGGTCTCTGGGTCTAGTTTGGACACTGTCCTGGGTCTAGTTTGGACACTGTCCTGGGTCTGGTTTGGGCACGGTCTCCGGGTCTAGTTTGGACATGGTCTCTGGGTCTAGTTTGGACACTGTCCCTCAGTCTTGTTTGGACACGGTCTCCGGGTCTAGTTTGGACATGGTCTCTGGGTCTAGTTTGGACACTGTCCCTCAGTCTTGTTTGGACACGGTCTCTGGGTCTAGTTTGGACACGGTCTCTGGGTCTAGTTTGGACACTGTCCTGGGTCTAGTTTGGACACTGTCTCTGGGTCTAGTTTGGACACTGTCCTGGGTCTAGTTTGGACACGGTCTCTGGGTCTAGTTTGGACACGGTCTCTGGGTTTAGTTTGGACACAGTCTCTGGGTCTGGTTTGGACATGGTCTCTGGGTCTAGTTTGGACACGGTCTCTGGGTCTAGTTTGGACACTGTCCTGGGTCTAGTTTGGACACAGTCTCTGGGTCTAGTTTGGACACGGTCTCTGGGTCTAGTTTGGACACAGTCTCTGGGTCTGGTTTGGACACGGTCTCTGGGTCTGGTTTGGACACGGTCTCTGGGTCTAGTTTGGAGACTGTCCTGGGTCTAGTTTGGACACGGTCTCTGGGTCTGGTTTGGACATGGTCTCTGGGTCTAGTTTGGACACGGTCTCTGGGTCTAGTTTGGACACAGTCTCTGGGTCTAGTTTGGACACGGTCTCTGGGTCTAGTTTGGACACTGTCCTGGGTCTAGTTTGGACAATGTCCTGGGTCTAGTTTGGACAATGTCCTGGGTCTAGTTTGGACACAGTCTCTGGGTCTGGTTTGGACACGGTCTCTGGGTCTGGTTTGGACACGGTCTCTGGGTCTAGTTTGGACACTGTCCTGGGTCTAGTTTGGACACGGTCTCTGGGTCTAGTTTGGACACGGTCTCTGGGTCTAGTTTGGACACAGTCTCTGGGTCTGGTTTGGACATGGTCTCTGGGTCTGGTTTGGACACTGTCCTGGGTCTAGTTTGGACACAGTCTCTGGGTCTAGTTTGGACACGGTGTCTGGGTCTAGTTTGGACACGGTCTCTGGGTCTGGTTTGGACACGGTCTCTGGGTCTGGTTTGGACACTGTCCTGGGACTAGTTTGGACATGGTCTCTGGGTCTGGTTTGGGCACGGTCTCTGGGTCTAGTTTGGTCACTGTCCTAGGTCTAGTTTGGACACTGTCCTTGGTCTAGTTTGCACACGGTCTCTGGGTCTTGTTTGGACACTGTCCTGGGTCTAGTTTGGACACGGTCTCTGGGTCTGGTTTGGACAATGTCCTGGGTCTAGTTTGGACACAGTCTCTGGGTCTGGTTTGGATACGTTCTCTGGGTCTAGTTTGGACACGGTCTCTGGGTCTTGTTTGGACACGGTCTCTGGGTCTAGTTTGGTCACTGTCCTGGGTCTAGTTTGGACACTGTCCTGGGTCTAGTTTGCACACGGTCTCTGGGTCTAGTTTGGACACTGTCCTGGGTCTAGTTTGGACAATGTCCTGGGTCTTGTTTAGACACTGTCCTGGGTCTAGTTTGGACACAGTCCTGGGTCTAGTTTGGACACTGTTCTGGGTCTAGTTTGGACACGGTCTCTGGGTCTAGTTTGGACACGGTCTCTGGGTCTAGTTTGGACACAGTCTCTGGGTCTGGTTTGGACACGGTCTCTGGGTCTAGTTTGGACACGGTCTCTGGGTCTAGTTTGGACACTGTCCTGGGTCTAGTTTGGACACAGTCTCTGGGTCTAGTTTGGACACGGTCTCTGGGTCTAGTTTGGACACTGTCCTGGGTCTGGTTTGGGCACGGTCTCCGGGTCTAGTTTGGACATGGTCTCTGGGTCTAGTTTGGACACTGTCCCTCAGTCTTGTTTGGACACGGTCTCCGGGTCTAGTTTGGACATGGTCTCTGGGTCTAGTTTGGACACTGTCCCTCAGTCTTGTTTGGACACGGTCTCTGGGTCTAGTTTGGACACGGTCTCTGGGTCTAGTTTGGACACTGTCCTGGGTCTAGTTTGGACACTGTCTCTGGGTCTAGTTTGGACACTGTCCTGGGTCTAGTTTGGACACGGTCTCTGGGTCTAGTTTGGACACGGTCTCTGGGTTTAGTTTGGACACAGTCTCTGGGTCTGGTTTGGACATGGTCTCTGGGTCTAGTTTGGACACGGTCTCTGGGTCTAGTTTGGACACTGTCCTGGGTCTAGTTTGGACAATGTCCTGGGTCTAGTTTGGACAATGTCCTGGGTCTAGTTTGGACACAGTCTCTGGGTCTGGTTTGGACACGGTCTCTGGGTCTGGTTTGGACACGGTCTCTGGGTCTAGTTTGGACACTGTCCTGGGTCTAGTTTGGACACGGTCTCTGGGTCTAGTTTGGACACGGTCTCTGGGTCTAGTTTGGACACAGTCTCTGGGTCTGGTTTGGACATGGTCTCCGGGTCTGGTTTGGACACTGTCCTGGGTCTAGTTTGGACACAGTCTCTGGGTCTAGTTTGGACACGGTGTCTGGGTCTAGTTTGGACACGGTCTCTGGGTCTGGTTTGGACACGGTCTCTGGGTCTGGTTTGGACACTGTCCTGGGACTAGTTTGGACATGGTCTCTGGGTCTGGTTTGGGCACGGTCTCTGGGTCTAGTTTGGTCACTGTCCTAGGTCTAGTTTGGACACTGTCCTTGGTCTAGTTTGCACACGGTCTCTGGGTCTTGTTTGGACACTGTCCTGGGTCTAGTTTGGACACGGTCTCTGGGTCTGGTTTGGACAATGTCCTGGGTCTAGTTTGGACACAGTCTCTGGGTCTGGTTTGGATACGTTCTCTGGGTCTAGTTTGGACACGGTCTCTGGGTCTTGTTTGGACACGGTCTCTGGGTCTAGTTTGGTCACTGTCCTGGGTCTAGTTTGGACACTGTCCTGGGTCTAGTTTGCACACGGTCTCTGGGTCTAGTTTGGACACTGTCCTGGGTCTAGTTTGGACAATGTCCTGGGTCTTGTTTAGACACTGTCCTGGGTCTAGTTTGGACACAGTCCTGGGTCTAGTTTGGACACTGTTCTGGGTCTAGTTTGGACACGGTCTCTGGGTCTGATTTGGACACGGTCTCTGGGTCTAGTTTGGTCACTGTCCTGGGTCTAGTTTGGACACTGTCCTGGGTCTAGTTTGCACACGGTCTCTGGGTCTAGTTTGGACACTGTCCTGGGTCTAGTTTGGACAATGTCCTGGGTCTTGTTTAGACACTGTCCTGGGTCTAGTTTGGACACAGTCCTGGGTCTAGTTTGGACACTGTTCTGGGTCTAGTTTGGACACGGTCTCTGGGTCTAGTTTGGACACGGTCTCTGGGTCTAGTTTGGACACAGTCTCTGGGTCTGGTTTGGACACGGTCTCTGGGTCTAGTTTGGACACGGTCTCTGGGTCTAGTTTGGACACTGTCCTGGGTCTAGTTTGGACAATGTCCTGGGTCTAGTTTGGACAATGTCCTGGGTCTAGTTTGGACACAGTCTCTGGGTCTGGTTTGGACACGGTCTCTGGGTCTGGTTTGGACACGGTCTCTGGGTCTAGTTTGGACACTGTCCTGGGTCTAGTTTGGACACGGTCTCTGGGTCTAGTTTGGACACGGTCTCTGGGTCTAGTTTGGACACAGTCTCTGGGTCTGGTTTGGACATGGTCTCTGGGTCTGGTTTGGACACTGTCCTGGGTCTAGTTTGGACACAGTCTCTGGGTCTAGTTTGGACACGGTGTCTGGGTCTAGTTTGGACACGGTCTCTGGGTCTGGTTTGGACACGGTCTCTGGGTCTGGTTTGGACACTGTCCTGGGACTAGTTTGGACATGGTCTCTGGGTCTGGTTTGGGCACGGTCTCTGGGTCTAGTTTGGTCACTGTCCTAGGTCTAGTTTGGACACTGTCCTTGGTCTAGTTTGCACACGGTCTCTGGGTCTTGTTTGGACACTGTCCTGGGTCTAGTTTGGACACGGTCTCTGGGTCTGGTTTGGACAATGTCCTGGGTCTAGTTTGGACACAGTCTCTGGGTCTGGTTTGGATACGTTCTCTGGGTCTAGTTTGGACACGGTCTCTGGGTCTTGTTTGGACACGGTCTCTGGGTCTAGTTTGGTCACTGTCCTGGGTCTAGTTTGGACACTGTCCTGGGTCTAGTTTGCACACGGTCTCTGGGTCTAGTTTGGACACTGTCCTGGGTCTAGTTTGGACAATGTCCTGGGTCTTGTTTAGACACTGTCCTGGGTCTAGTTTGGACACAGTCCTGGGTCTAGTTTGGACACTGTTCTGGGTCTAGTTTGGACACGGTCTCTGGGTCTAGTTTGGACACGGTCTCTGGGTCTAGTTTGGACACAGTCTCTGGGTCTGGTTTGGACACGGTCTCTGGGTCTAGTTTGGACACGGTCTCTGGGTCTAGTTTGGACACTGTCCTGGGTCTAGTTTGGACACAGTCTCTGGGTCTAGTTTGGACACGGTCTCTGGGTCTAGTTTGGACACTGTCCTGGGTCTGGTTTGGGCACGGTCTCCGGGTCTAGTTTGGACATGGTCTCTGGGTCTAGTTTGGACACTGTCCCTCAGTCTTGTTTGGACACGGTCTCCGGGTCTAGTTTGGACATGGTCTCTGGGTCTAGTTTGGACACTGTCCCTCAGTCTTGTTTGGACACGGTCTCTGGGTCTAGTTTGGACACGGTCTCTGGGTCTAGTTTGGACACTGTCCTGGGTCTAGTTTGGACACTGTCTCTGGGTCTAGTTTGGACACTGTCCTGGGTCTAGTTTGGACACGGTCTCTGGGTCTAGTTTGGACACGGTCTCTGGGTTTAGTTTGGACACAGTCTCTGGGTCTGGTTTGGACATGGTCTCTGGGTCTAGTTTGGACACGGTCTCTGGGTCTAGTTTGGACACTGTCCTGGGTCTAGTTTGGACAATGTCCTGGGTCTAGTTTGGACAATGTCCTGGGTCTAGTTTGGACACAGTCTCTGGGTCTGGTTTGGACACGGTCTCTGGGTCTGGTTTGGACACGGTCTCTGGGTCTAGTTTGGACACTGTCCTGGGTCTAGTTTGGACACGGTCTCTGGGTCTAGTTTGGACACGGTCTCTGGGTCTAGTTTGGACACAGTCTCTGGGTCTGGTTTGGACATGGTCTCTGGGTCTGGTTTGGACACTGTCCTGGGTCTAGTTTGGACACAGTCTCTGGGTCTAGTTTGGACACGGTCTCTGGGTCTAGTTTGGACACGGTCTCTGGGTCTGGTTTGGACACGGTCTCTGGGTCTGGTTTGGACACTGTCCTGGGACTAGTTTGGACATGGTCTCTGGGTCTGGTTTGGGCACGGTCTCTGGGTCTAGTTTGGTCACTGTCCTAGGTCTAGTTTGGACACTGTCCTTGGTCTAGTTTGCACACGGTCTCTGGGTCTTGTTTGGACACTGTCCTGGGTCTAGTTTGGACACGGTCTCTGGGTCTGGTTTGGACAATGTCCTGGGTCTAGTTTGGACACAGTCTCTGGGTCTGGTTTGGATACGTTCTCTGGGTCTAGTTTGGACACGGTCTCTGGGTCTTGTTTGGACACGGTCTCTGGGTCTAGTTTGGTCACTGTCCTGGGTCTAGTTTGGACACTGTCCTGGGTCTAGTTTGCACACGGTCTCTGGGTCTAGTTTGGACACTGTCCTGGGTCTAGTTTGGACAATGTCCTGGGTCTTGTTTAGACACTGTCCTGGGTCTAGTTTGGACACAGTCCTGGGTCTAGTTTGGACACTGTTCTGGGTCTAGTTTGGACACGGTCTCTGGGTCTGATTTGGACACGGTCTCTGAGTCTAGTTTGGACACTGTCCTGGATCTTGTTTAGACACTGTCCTGGGTCTAGTTTGGACACAGTCCTGGGTCTAGTTTGGACACTGTTCTGGGTCTAGTTTGGACACGGTCTCTGGGTCTGATTTGGACACGGTCTCTGAGTCTAGTTTGGACACTGTCCTGGGTCTAGTTTGGACACTGTTCTGGGTCTAGTTAGGACATGGTCTCTGGGTTTGGTTTGGACACTGTTCTGGGTCTAGTTTGGACACGGTCTCTGGGTCTGGTTTGGACACTGTTCTGGGTCTAGTTTGGACACGGTCTCTGGGTCTGGTTTGGACACTGTTCTGGGTCTAGTTTGGACACTGTCCTGGGTCTAGTTTGGACACCGTTTCTGGGTCTAGTTTGTACACGGTCTCTGGGTCTGGTTTGGACACTGTCCTGGATCTTGATTACCTTTTCAATCTATGGTTAAATTAAAAAGTAAGATGTTGAAAGAATTTGCACCTTTTCATTATTATTTGCTACAAATAATGAGGTATCCCTGCACAGTGACACAGCTGTTCCAGATGTAGGGCTCAGATCCGACCACAACATTTTTTTAAACAAATCAGTTACCAGAAGAAAACACTACAAATTACCTCCGTGTCAAAATATTTTAAAAATTGCTTCCTTTCAGCATGTTGCTGCCAGCTTTTAATACAGCTGCATGTCATCATGGTTCCTGAAAACAGAAGAGACACCATTGGCCCACCACACAGGCAGTTCCTTTCACTCCCTCCACTCTGTCAAACACACACATATATCTCACTAAGAAATGATCCTGTGCAAGGCATACAGTTGAAGACTGTGGTTTGATTTCTTAGAAAGTAGGGTCCAGATTGTTCTGAGATCTGGATGCCATCTACCTCTAACTTTCTGTAGTATAACGTAAATCAAACTCTTCATTCCTTGCTTTTCACCACCTCTCCCTTTTGTGCACTTTCCTCCCTCTGTATCAGCCCTCCTTCTCTATTCCTCCCACTATTAGCATCTTTACTTTCTTTTTTCATAGCTTTCTTGTGCCTATCATCCTATGACTATTCTCCATTATGTTCCCTATTATTTCCCAAATCTTCTGTTGCTCTGTTCCCGTTACTTACCGTCCATTCCCTTTTAACTTTCTGGGTACAATTGATGTTCAATGGTTCTACAACCTGTCCCCTTCTCTCTCTCTCTCTCCCTTATACTTTGCTGACGTTTTATGTTGTCATGTCCCTCTCTCTCCATTTCTCTGCTTCTCTCTCTATATATTTTTTTTTCTCTCTTCTGATTTCATGTTGTCATATTCCTCTATCTGTGTTTCTTTTACTCTCCAATGTGTCATTGTTTCTCTTTCAACTCTTTCAAGGTGCTGAAACACACCCAAGCTAAAATTTCAAAAGATAATAGTAGGTTCGCAAGCTCTTCAACTCCTGTCATTTACACTGCAGGTTATGCAAACATTTTCTATACAACATTGGATGAAAGAAATAGATTTAGTTACCGATTCAAACTGAACGTTAACTGGCAGTTCAAAGACTGTTATAATTTAGGGTTTTGCCAGATATTTCTCTTATGCTTCACACCAAAGGTAACACTTGTAAGACTCCCTATGGAATAGGAACAGGCAGAGGCCATTCAGCCCCTTGAACCCATTCCGCCATTCAATTAGATCAGGGCTGATCTGTATCGTAACTCCATCTACCCACCTTGGCTCTGTAACCATTAATCCCCTTACCCAACAAAAATCTATCAATGGAACTATCTATCAGTTCCGAAGAAGGGTCACTGACCCAAAATGTTAACTCTGCTTCTCTTTCCACAGATGCTGCCAGACCTGCTGAGTGGTTCCAGCATTTCTTGTTTTTATTTCAGATTTCCAGCATCCGCAGTATTTTGCTTTTATAAAAATCTATCAATCTTACTTTTGAAATTTTCAATTGACTCCCAGCCTCAACAGCTTTTTGGGGGACAGAGTTCCATTTTCCACCACCCTTTGTGTGAAGAAGTGCTTCCTGACATCACCCCTGAACAGCCTGGCTCTCATTTTAAGGATAGACCCCTTGTTCTGGACTACTACCCACCAGAGGAAATATTTTCTCACTATTTACTCAATCAACTCCTTTAATCATCTTAAACACCTCAGTTAGATCATCCCCTCAATCTTCTATACGCAAGGAAATATAAACCTAGTCTGGGAACTTGAGTGTGACCTTATAGGTGTAATGTCTGATACCATCACCTGGGTCAAAGACAAGCCCTTGTTGATGTAATTCGTTCACTCAAAGGATACAAGTTCTCTCATGTTCTCCTAGTATTCCAATATCTGAATATTAAACAATCTATCACACTGAGCAATTTTAGGGAGCAATCTACAAATCTCACCTGAATCCAGGCACCATCCCTAAATCTAGCCTGGATACAAAATGCAGGTCTACCTGCAGCCGCAAAATCTAAACCCAACCTGAGCACCGACCCTAGTCTGACTATAAATCCAACCGTAAACCGGGTTCAGATGCAAACAGTAAGTCAAACTGTAAGCATAACCATAGCCTCAAATCTAAACCCTAGGCCAAAATCTACCATTGAAGAGGGTGCAGAGGGGATTTACTAGAATGGTACCAGGGATGAGAGACTTCAGTTATGTGGAGTAACTGGAGGAGCTGGGATTGTTCTCTTTCGAGTAGAGAAGGTTAAGAAGATGCTAAGGGAAACCGGGAACCTTACTTACCCATGTAGGACAATGATAAATGTAGGACTTGGTATTGACCTTTTCCCCCATGCTTGACCATAGCTTCAACCTTAGCGCTAACCCTAACACATCCTCTGCCTTAACTCTAGCTCCAACTTGAACCATAATTCCAGCCATAGTACAAATTCTAACCCTTAAAGAATAGAATTGTTTTTTCACGGATGTATCGAAGCAAAAAAGAATGAAAGAATAAACCTCAGAATGCTCAAAAGTGCTTTACAGCCAATGAAATATTTCTGAAGTGTAGTCACTGTTGTTATGTAGGAAAAGCAGCAGCCAATTTTCACACAGCAAGATCCCACAGTCAGCAATGTGCTAATGACCAGATAATCTGTTTTTAGTGATGTTGGTTGAGGGATAAATATTGGCCCAGGACACCCCTGTGGGGAGAACTCCCCTGCTTTTCTTTGAATAGTGGCCGTGAAATCTTTTATTTCCACTTGAGAGTGGCTGAAATGAACACTGGGGTCGAATTGCCAGCAGCCTAAAAACAGGCACCGACCAATTTACCAGCAACCCGATTGCCCATGCAGATTGACCGCGGGCCTTCTTCTGCTAAATTGGTTATCATTGCCCCCATTTTAAGCTCATAAAAAGGGGGCGATGATGTTAAATTCAAACCCTGTGATGCTGCTGTTGATCAGCGAGCAAAAGTTACATTTTGAAATAAGACCAATTTTAGAAGGAAATGTGAGACCGTTAAATGTTAAAGGGCATGGGTTGTATGTTTCCAGTCAATATCAGTGCACAAAGTACCAACACAGTTAAAGAGTTAATGTGTTGCTGCAAGTTCACATTGCATTAGTGTAACGTCCCTAGGCAGCCAAGCTATCATTGGTAGACCCAGATATGATCTGATTTTTCACATGGAGCCTGTTGCTGTACAATTACTGGTCTCTCTGCGGAGACTGAAATTCTATTATTTTAATAGAAGAATCCTAAAGTACAAAAGGCACATTGAATACAGCTTACTTTTTAAATTAGGCCGAGTTCAGGAAAAGCAGTAAGCCTGTTGGCACTGAAGGCTTTTAGTAGAAAGAAAAGACTTGCATTTATATAGCGCCTTTTATGAACTCAGGACATCCCAAAGCACCTTAGAGCGAATGAAGTACTTCTGTAATGTAAGAAGCGCAGCAGCCAATCAGCGCACAGCAAGCTCCCACAAACAGCAGTGTGATAATGACCAAATAATCTGTTTTTATTAATGTTGGTTGTGGGATAAATACAGCAGACATCTCAAAGCTCTGGAGAGATAACACCAGCGGTACCTCCGCAGGACCCTGCAAATTCGATGGCAGGCCAGGCACTCCAGTATCAGTGTCCTCTCTCAGGCCAACACGCCCAGTATCGAGACTGGTCATTGTTAGTCAGTTACGCAGCCACACCGTCTGGATGCCTGACACAAGACTCCCAAAACAAGCTTTCTACTCCGAGCACCGTCATGGCAAGAGGCTGCCAGGAGGGCAGAGGAAATGCTACAAGGATGTCCTTAAAGCCTCCCTAAAAATCTGTGACATCTCCACTGATTCGTGGGAATCTCTTGCCCGAGACCGCCCAAAATAGGGAAGAAACATCCGCGAATGTGCCAGCCAGTTCGAACAACGTCGACATGCCCAGGCAGCGGCCAAGTGCAAACAGCAGAAGGAACGTTTGGAATTTTAAGCATGTCATTCACTCGCCTCACCAAACACCACCTGCCCCACCGGTGGCAGGGTGTGCGGCTCCAGCATTGAACTATTCAGTCACCTAAAGACCCACAACCCTGGAGTAGAAGAAAGTCATCCTCGTTCCCGAGGGAATGCATAAGAAGAAGAAATATTGGCCAGGACACTGGGGAGAATTGCCGTGCTCTTCTTTGAAATAGTGGCTGTGGGATCCTTTATGTCCACCTGAGAGGGCTGACAGGGTCTCCGTTTAAATGTAAAGCGTCGATTGATACCATTGCGTCAGCCAATGAGTGGAGGGGGCGGGACTTGCAACAGGGCTCACAGCAAATAGAGTTCATTTTCAAAGAGTGTTCTAAGAACTACAGCAAAACGAACTCACGGCTGAAACTACAGCAAAAATCTCTCGATAAATGCAGTGTGATTCCCTAGAAAATTGCAGTGCGTGCAGGCTAGTTAAATAATAAGAATAATTTGAATACAATCAATCTCACTCACTTGGAGCAGCATGTTTGATGGGGAACTATCTTCATTCCGGCCAGGAATAGTACAGTCACTATATGCACCGCAGCCTGGCCAGCGACACCTACATCCCAAGAATGAATTTTAAAGATAGGTGAGATAAGAAGATAGTGTTGATTTTTCCAGAAGTGTAATCCTGGCCTCAGGGATCTTTTCCACTGGGACCGTGCATCGGAATATTGAGGCACTGTCCCTATTTCTGTTATTTATGGAGGTGGAAATATGTAGAAGGTTCCCATAACTTCTTGGTTATGCACTGCCGGGCATGCAAGGCTTTAATGACTGTCAGCCAGCTATTCAACTTTAGGGAGAATCACCTGCAAGCCAGACCCTTCCTTACCCATTCCAAGTAGGAGTTGCTGCACACCAATTGGGAGGAAGTGCCCTCACTATCTTCCCTCCCATCTCCAGCCCAACGTGCTGACAGCAGCAGTAGTAATCCAGGTGGTGCCCCAGCTGGACTCGCCTCGACCAATAATGAGCCTCTCGCATTTTGGCCTCTTTGGCTGGGCAAGCATTACATTTATCAAAGTGAACCACCACGACAGCCCTCCTGATGTTCCGAATCATTGTTGTCAGCGGTGAAATAGTTAAGTAGCTAAACACTACTGTTCAGTTCTTAACAGTTGGAAAAGACGAGGTTTCATCCCTCGAGTACAAGTCATTTGGATCTTTTTCAACCCATTGCGAAATATTTCAAATTGGAAAGCACTGTTGCGATTTCCCTCCATATGAGATTTTAATAGCAGCTTGAAATGCAACTGAACTCAACAAAACATTCTCTGTTCTTTCACCCAGAATGAATGTCTTTCTGCCGCCTTGTATAAACAAATGGACTGGGTTTGTTAGGTTTATTTAGACAATTACCCTCATTTAACTGTCTAGAACAGGGAGGCTAGCATCGGACCTAACTCAAAACAGGACATTTTTGAGGACCTCGTAAATTTATCCACTTAAACTTGCTTTTATTTGCTGTGGCTCTCACTAGATGACCTCATTGTGTGTCTTAAAGCTCTCCACTGTACACTTGTCACAAGTTATTCCATATTGTAAGAAGGATATAGTGGCACTGGAGATACCGCAAAATGGGATGATACCAGAATTGAGAGGTTATACATATCAGGAGAGATTGAGCAGGCTGGGGCTCTTCTCTATAGAAAAGAGAAGGCTGAGGGGGTGACCTAATCAAGGTCTTTAAGATTACAAAAGGGTTGGATAGGGTAGACATAGAAAAGATATTTCCACTTGTGGACGAGACCAGAACTAGAAACCTTAAATATAAGATAGTCACTAATAAGCCCAATAGGAAATTTAGAAGAAACCTCTTTACCCAGAGACTGGTGAGAATGTAAAACTTCATACCACAGGGAGCTGTTGAGGTGAATAGTATAGATGTATTTAAGGGGGAGCGAGGTAAACACATGAGGGATAAAGGATTAGAAGGATATGATAATGGGGTTGATGAAGGGTGGGAAGAGGTTCATATGGACGATAAACATCGGCGTGGACCAGTTGAGCCGAACGGCCGGTTTTTGTGCTGTAAACACAAAGTGCTTCACTGGAGTGTAATCGGACAAAACTGACACTGAGCCAACTGAGATATCAGGTTAGGTGACCGAGAAGTTGGTCAAAGAGCATCCTAAGGGCGGTAGAGGTTTACAGAGGGAATTCCAGAGCTTAGGGCCCAGGCAGTTGAAGGCACGGCCGCCAATGGTGGAGCGATTGAAATTGGGATGCACCAGTGGAGCTCAGAGATGGCCATGGTCAGCTTCTTCAGACCCTCACTAGCAAAGGCCACCTCCCGAAAGGCACATGTAATGTTTTTGTGTTTACCATATTGTGCAGAAGGAGCTAGGATGCTGCCACTTGGCTCCACATTAAACCATGGGCCACTGTTGGAGTCCACTCCCACATCCACCCTCCCTCCCCACCCCCAGGCACTCCAAGTCTGTG
Source organism: Heterodontus francisci (assembly GCF_036365525.1). NCBI lineage: Eukaryota > Metazoa > Chordata > Chondrichthyes > Heterodontiformes > Heterodontidae > Heterodontus > Heterodontus francisci. Next base: position 108,157,260 of record NC_090382.1, read on the forward strand.
ATTTTGCTGGCTCCATCCAGGACTGGGGAGCAGCCTCTGAAAGGAAGAAAGGCTCCAAATTATATGACACCATTCACAACCTCAGGATATCCCAAAACATATTGTAGCCAATAAGCTCCCACAAAAGGTAAGCATTAGCCTAACACACTGTGGAGAACTCTCCTGCAAATTACAGGCATGGGATGATTACCTCCAACCAAGTACAGGGGAGGCTTCAGCTTAACATCCCATCAGAGAGACACCTCCCAGTACCACACTGGGGGTTCAGCCTAGATTACATGCTCTGGAGTAGGATTTGAACCCAGTACCTTCAAACTCAGGGGATGAGAGCGCTACCCATTGAGCCACAGCTGCCTATAGCTGGTATTCACTGACTGGTTAATAAGCCAGTGGACCAATGTGTGATGGTCCTCCCTTGGGCCTCATTAGGCATGCATACCGTCCTCATGATTCAGGGGTGATCAAATTTCTAAGCCGCAGTGTTTATGGTATAAAAACACGCGCCATTATACAGTAGCACGTCCTTCAACTTGCCAAAGGGAGGTCTCTGGGACATGCGAATTGACACCCTGACCTCAGAATTAGCAGCAGAATGGCTGGGAAGTACAGAACTGAGGGACCGTGTGATGGCTTAAAGGAGTCTGGTGTCACGGCATGATGTAGATTGCATAAGATCAAAAGGCTAACAATTAGAATGCTTATGACCATTTGTAGATTCTAACAGTTCGTTGTGTATAAAAAATATTAATCAGTCTTAAATCCAAGGCAGGCCTTTAAGTGATAGTTTGTTGTACAGACTCCAGTTATTTCTCCTTACGGTCTATTTAATATCGTTGCCACACACCAATAAATGTAAATACAAGGTAGATATTGATTCAGGAATGAAGGTATAAGAAAATAACTGAGGTTGATGGCATCCTCACCTGACATGCACCTTAGCTTACCTTGTTATCTTTTACCACCCCACGAGCACTTCTCAGCTTAGGAATCTTTGCTTGCCATCTGACTAAAACTTGTGCAAGACAGCCAAAGTCAAGTCCCCAGGCATCTGACAATGAATAGATAATTACAATGAGTTACGTCAAGTCTACAGCACTAGAACAAAGAACAGTACAGCACAGGAACAGGCCATTCGGCCCTCCAAGCCTGCGCCGATCTTGATGCCTGTCTAAACTAAATCCTTCTGCACTTCCGGGGTCCGTATTCCTCTATTCCCATCCTATTCATGTATTTGTCAAGATGTCTCTTAAACGTCTCTATGGTACCTGCTTCCACCACCTCCCCCGGCAACAAGTTCCAGGCACTCACCACCCTCTGTGTAAAGAACTTGCCTCGCACATCCCCTTTAAACTTTGCCCCTCGCACCTTAAACCTATGTCCCCTAGTAACTGACTCTTCCACCCTGGGAAAAAGCTTCTGACTATCCACTCTGTCCATGCCACTCATAACTTTGTAAACCTCTATCATGTCGCCCCTCCACCTCCGTCGTTCCAGTGAAAACAATTCGAGTTTATCCAACCTCTCCTCATAGCTAATGCCCTCCAGACCAGGCAACATCCTGGTAAGCCTCTTCTGTACCCTCTCCAAAGCCTCCACGTCCTTCTGATAGTGTGGTGACCAGAATATTGCAGCCCATTTGCCCCAACTGCTCTGTGCCCGTGATTATGCACCACACGAGTCGACTCCCATCCCTCCATCTCACCCCATCAACATGTCCTTCTATTCCTTTCTTCCTCATGTATTTAGCTAGCTTTCCCTTGAAGGTATCTATACCATTCACCTCAACTACTCCTTATGGTCGCAGTTTCCACATTCTCACCACACTCTGATTAAAGATGTTTCTCCTGAATTCTCTATTGGATTTATTGGTGGATATCTTACACCTGTAGCCCCTAGTTCTTGTTTCCACCACAAGGAAAACATTTTCTCTACGTCTATCCCATCAAATTTTTCATAATTTTAAATACCTCTATCAGGTCACCCCCCCCCACCCCCACCCCCCAGTCTTCTCTTTTCTAGAGAAAAGAGCCCCCAGCCTTTTCAGTCTTTATTAGTAAATACATCCTTTTAGTTCTAGTATCATTCTTGAGAATCTTTTTTGCACCTTCGTCAGTGCCTCTATATTCTTTACATAACACGGGCACCAGAATAGTTCACAATACTTCAATTCGGTCTAATTAAAGGTCGATACAAGTTTAATATAACTTCTTTGTTCATCAATTCTATTCCTCGAGAAATGAAACCTGGTACGTGGGTTGCTTTTTTTATGTTCTTATTAACCTGCGTTATTATTTTTAGTGATTAGTCTACCCCTTTTAGACTCTTATTTTCCAAGCAGTGTGTGACCTCTTTATTCTTCTTATCAAAATGCACTACCTCCCACTTACCTACTTTGAAATTCATTTACCAATTACGCACCCATTCTGCAAGTTAATTAATGGTTTCCTTCATTTTATTGTATTCTTCCTCCACGTTAATTAAACCCCCCCAATTTGGAGCCGACCATAAATTTTAAAATTGCACTTCCAATTCCCAAGTTTAAATCATTAATGTAAGTGATGAACAACAATCGCTGAGGAGGGCTTCTCTGAGTAGCTTTACACGTGTCCTACTGCACAAGCTTTGTTCTGGCATCTGTAACCTCTCACGTGAAGGAGCTGGACCAACATATCGTGTTGTTCTTTCATTTTTGGAGTCAAATCAAAGTCTTTGCATCGATGTGCTAGAAATTAGAGCCTGGTGACATGATTGACTCACATCCTGTCTTTGTTCACTTGTGATGAGACATCCTCTTCCAGTGGTCTGTGTGGGGACATCCCCTCGGAAATATATTGCAGAATATTGCTCAACCTCCAAATGATCCAAATGTGCTGTGCTACCCACTCCTCCCGCTGCTGAGCAGAACTCCACTACAACCGAGTCCATCATATTTGGCATCAGCAGTTATCCCAAGAGCATAATTAGATTCCCTTCAGAAGCAGAGCTGAGGTGACTATCTGAAAGAAGGATGAGTAAAAGAACACAAAAAAAAATTCCGTAGCTTGCATCGAATTATAGAACTTGGAGCAAAGACAGAGGTCATCCTGCCCTTTCTGACTGTCCTGCAGGATCTGTCCAGCCTTTCCCTGCCTTTTACATTCTTCCATTTTGAATACTTGTCCAAATCTCTTCGAAAAGAAATGTGATAGTCTCTGCCTCGATAACTACTTGTAGCAAAGCATTCCATGTCTGACTCGATTTTAACTCTAAGTAAATGAGTTTTAAGTGAGTTAAAATCTTGCCCAGAATTCAGATTTGTCTGAACTAAACGCTCTTCCAGTTTCACCCCTTCGTCCCCAGTTCTCTGCCCTCTTCTATCCTGATCAATGCTGTTATCAGAATGGAGTTGGTTTGGTGCCAGTGACAACATTTGTCACATTTGTTTGCGAGTATGATTTGTTTTTTAAGAGCGAGATTACTCGCAACATTTATAGGATGGCAGTGAGTTGTGGGAATGTGATCTGTCGTATACCTGCAGGCGAGACAACAATCAGTGCTGGTCGAGACCAAATTAAGGACATGAAGTTTATCAAGGGAAGGAAATGACTTCTTAAAAATAACATTCCAATCCTGCCATTTGGTTTTACTTTTAAATTTATGGGTTTCATTATGTACTTTCCATAAAGTGTGCCCAGATGTTCTTTTACTGTTGCAGAGCATTTAATCTGCTGTTTAACTAGATTGCAAATGGCCTTACTTTGAGCCTCCACATTAAAGCACAATGTGAATGCTTGATTTCAAAGTGTTGCTTAATTAGTTCAACCCTTATACCCATGGACATCCACAAGCCAGAGTTACATCAAATAAGTTTTAGCTGTGTAATACATCCCTCAATGGGCAGCGGCAAACCGAATGAGAAACAATTTCATGGAGTTCACAGCACAAGAAAGAATAGAACAATAGACTGCTACTCAGCCCATCAAGTTCCCTCTTCCACAGTCCATGAACACTCTACTATGTTATGATCCCCATGGAGACCACCAACAAACCAAAAGAATTGAGTCCATGGACTGATCCCAATTTAGGAAGCAAAAACCAAACAGACAAGATTTCACTTTTATCAATTTTACTTTAACACTCAGATCAAAATTAACATAAATTAAACATGAGCTGACAGTTAAATCACGATCAATATATGTATATCCTAACGGTTACACATTAATTATCAGATGCAACGAAGATGGTCCTTATGATTCCTCTGCACAGTCCTATCAGTGTGATGGCACAGAACAATCCCACAGTACCACAAAACCAGGAACTTCCTCAGGTAGTTTCCCAAATCCTGTCCTCCTGGATGCAGATACGGGAGTAATTATATCCTGTCGATAGCGAATGCTGCCATTAACGGTTCGGTCCTGTTGCCTGTCAAACAACCTCAGCCTCACCCACAACAGCCCTGATGCCATGGTTCCACTGATAACTTAAAGTCACTGAAGACAACTGCCGTAAGTCATTCACCAATGGTCAGCCCTAAGTCCAGGCACCTCTGCCTACAGCCAAAACAACTGCTCCAGCCTACTGCTATGTTATCTGTTTCAATTCCAAGCAGCTTCTCTGGAAGCACAAGAACCTGCGGCTGCCAGCTTGTCTCTTTAAAACACCACAGCTGGCTATTTCTGCTTCCACTCACTGCAGTACTTCTAAAACCTGAAACCTGAGCTCCAGTCACATGTCTCTGATTATAATACTGTGTGTTTCAAACTGGTTAGGATCAGCCTTGTTTTCCTAGAAAACTCTATAGCTTTCAGTTTCATTTCCAATGTATTACTGCCTCAGTAAAAGAACACAATCTCTATAGAACTCAGTCTGCAAACAAAGACTCCATCACACCCATCATAGACGCTACCCACTCATTCAATCTCCTTCCACAGCCCATTCACACTCTAAAATTGTGATGTCCACATATGTGGGTAACTTTCGGTTGGAAAAGGGTCCAATAGCTTTCTAGGATTTCTGTGCAATTTCAGCAAGCAGTCTGAGTTTATGTTTTATTGTCACAGATGGCTACTCAGTAGGTAAAAATAAAGTTGGATCCTACAGTTTTCCTTTGAAAAGAAAAACTTATCTGTAGGTGTAGGAGGAGGCATGCAAAAGGTCTCCTAATAATGTTAAAATTTAGGTCCCTGCTCATTTAAGTCGTTTCAACAATAATAATGGGATGTAATAAGAGGATGTTCAGTTTGAGGATGAGAAACTTAGGTCTGAAACTAGTGACTTAAACTTAAATAAAGACAATTACAAAGGTATGAAGACAGAGCTGGCTAAAGTAGACGAGGAAAATAGGTTAAAAGGTAAAACAGTAGATGAACAGTGGCAGACATTTAAGGAGATATTTCATAACTCTCAACAAAGACATATTCCACTGAGAAAAAAAGAGTCTATGAGAAGGATGAACTATCCATGGTTAAACTAAGGAAGTTAACGATGAGTTCTGATGAAAGGTCACAGACTTGAAACGTTAACTCTGCTTCTCTCGCCACAAGTGCTGCCTGACCTGCTGAGTATTTCCAGCAATTCCAGTTTTTGTTTTGGTCAAATGCTTCCTTGATGACAAGGGCAGTCACTCTCACCTCACCTCTGGAATTCAGCACTTTTGTCCATGTTTGGACCAAGACTGTAATGAGGTCTGGAGCTGAGTGGCCCTGGCAGAACCCAAACTGAGCATCGATGAGCAGGTTGCTGCTGAGTAAGTGCTGCCTGACCCCTGACAGCACTGTCGACGACACCTTCTATCACATTGCTGACGTTTTGAGAGTCGACTGATGGGGCAGTAACTGGCTGAGTTGGATTTGTCCTGCTTTTTGGTGTGCAGGACATACCTGTTCAAGTTTCCACATTGTCAAGTAGATGCCAGTGTTGCAGCTATACTGGAACAACTTGATTAGGGGCATGGCTAGTTCTGGAGCACACGTCTTCAGCACCACAGTCAAGATGTTTTTGGGGCCCATAGTATTTGCTGTGTCCAGTGCTCTCAGCCATTTCTTGATATCACGTGGAGTGAATCGAATTGCTTGAAGTGGCATCTGCGATAATGGAGCCCTCAGGAGGAAGCCGAGGTGGATCGTCCACTTGGCACTGCTGGCTGAAGATGGATGCAAATACTTCAGCCTTGTTTTTTGCACTGACGCATTGGGATTGGCATCTTTGAGGATTGGGGTGAACATGAAATCTCCTGCTCCGCAAGTTAGTTGTGTAATTGTCCACAACTATTTATGATTGGATGTGGCAAGACTGCAGAGCTTTGATCTGATCCGTTGCTTGTGGGACCACTTTGCCGTGTCTATAGCATGCTGCTTCTACTGTCTTGCATGCATATAGTCCTGTGTAGTAGCTTCACCAGGTTGGCACCTAATTTTAAGTATACCTGGTTCTGCTCCTGGCATGCTCTCCTGCACACCTCACTGAACCAGGATCCCCTGTTTTCATGGGAATAGTGGAATGAGGTAAATGCCGGGCCATGAGGTTACACATTGTGGTAGAATACAATTCAACCGCAGCTGATGGTCCACAGCGCCTCATGGATATCCAGTTTTGAGCAGGTTAATAAGGCCTTGAAGCACTGAGGTTCATTTATAGAGGGATAGAATTGAAAAGCAGAGAAGTTATGTCAAACTTGTAAAGAACCTTGGTTAGACCACACTTGGAGTACTGTGCACAGGTCTGGTTTCCATATCATAAAAGGAATATAGAGACACTGGGGAAGATGAAAGAAAGCTTGACTAGAATGATACTGGAACTGAGACGTTACACCCATGAGGAAAGATTGAAGAGGCTGGGACTCTTCTTTGGAAAAGAAAAGACTTGGCAACGGGTGTTTGATAGGATAGTTGGCAAGATGATGGACATGATATTTATAGGGAGGGAGTGGTGGGGGAGGCTCAGAGACCAGGAAGCCAGGAATTGCAGGTGTCATGAAGAGGCCGCCAAATTTAACAGCAGAAGCTAATTTAAGTTTTTATTTCTCCATTTCCCACCCGGCATCCAGCCAGATCGAGAGGCTGGAGTGTAGGATGGCCTGTGATGGAGAGGAGGGAGAGAGGGATGGTGGAGGCCAGGTGGAGTTGGGGGGTGGGGGGAAAGGTCAGAGGTCAGGGGAATAAGAATGATCGGGGAGATAGAAAAGGACGCGTGAGATAATAGGAATGATTGGAGGGAGACTGGAATGGTCAGGGAGAGATAGGAAATGTGGGGGGCGGGGGGTAGTTACACAGGTCAGGCGGGTGTTGATCCCAAGCTCCTGCATCTTGTTGCAATACATTATCCTCTGCTGGACAATGTCAGTGTATAGATTTTCAGGTGAGGACAGGCTCGGGCCAGCTTTGACATCCTTTGCACTCCAGAGACTTAAGCACAAAAATCTAGGCTGACACACCCAGTACAGTACTAAGGGAGTGCTGCAGTATTGGAGGTGCTGCCTTTCAGATGAGACATTAAACCAAGGCCACATCTGCCCTCTCATGTGGACATAAGAGATCCCATAGCCTCTTTCTCGAAGAGCAGGGGGGTTCTTTCCGGTGTCCTGGGCCGCATATTTGCTTCTCAACCAACATCACTGTAAACAACAGATTATCTGGTCATTATCACTTCGCTGTTCGTGGGATCTTGCTGTGCATAAACCGAGTGCCTCATTTCTGACATTACAACATTAGTTGTAAAGCATTTTAGGACTTCATGAGGTTGTGAAATGTGCTGTATAAATGCAAGTCTTTCTTTCAAATAACTGTCACTCGATCTGTAGCTGAGCCAGAGGGCATGGCCTCTTGGGTGGGTTGAGGCAAACCAACCAATGCCCATGGAACCATAGCCCAGCTTGGGGTCTTTAGAGGGGGGGATCAGCCCCATGCAGCTATTATACAATAGGAATCGCACCTTGAGAGCCTGAGAAACTGAGAAAACAAACTCAGAATGACCCAAAGTATCCTACAGTCAATAATTTACTTGCAAAATGTAGTCACTGTTGTTGTGTAGGTAAACCCAGTGGCACAGTAAGATGCCACAAAAGGCAAATTAGACAAATGACCAGTTCATCTGTTTCAGTGATGTTGGTTGAGGGATAAATATTGGCCAGGACACAGGGGAGAACTCCCCTGCTCTTCTTAGAATGGTGGCTCTGGGATCTTTTAAACCCACCTGAGAGGGCCAATGGGCCCCTTGGCTTAATGTCTCATCGAAAAGATGGCACCTCCAAAGGTGCAACACTCCCTCAGTAACCACACTGACAGTCTGGGATTATGGGGCTCAAGTCTCTGGAGTGGGAGGTGGGGGAAAGAGATTGGCAGAGGAAGGTTTTATACAGGCCTGTACCCCCCACCCCCCCCCCCCCACCCCCAACCCCGAGATATAAATTGTTCCTTTGTTACAGCCTGGAGTTTTAAGTGAGGCTGGAGTTGGATCCAAATTTGTGCCAGCAACCTTGGCAGTTGTGGGGGGTGATCGTGTCAGTCTCCGCATGAGGATTTAAAAAGTAATACGTGTTGTAGATCAGCAGTACAAGTCATAACAAAGAACATTTCCCAGCTGCAATGTCGTACAAGTTTAGTTCAGTCAGAGTGCGGAGGAAACTCTTCGTGCCAGATGATGTTGCAACATACAGTCTAATGTCAAACCTTGCCCAGAGAAATCACTGAGCAGTAGTGGCTCAGAGCAGAGGTGGGGCACGTGAAGCCATGGCAGAATAATCCAGAATTGAGCACAAGCCAGCAATGGTTTAAAGGATTCAGTCAGACTGGCCCCGTTCACTAGAAAATGGGATTATTTACTTGCCTTGGAGGCAGTACAGTGAAGGTTCAGTAGATTAGTTCCTGGGATGAGGGGATTGACCTATGAGGAGAGGCTGAGTAAATTGGGCCGATATTCTCTGGAGATCAGAAGAATGAGAGGTGTTCTCATTGAAACTTATAAAATTCTGAAGGAGCTTGACAGGGTAGACACTGAGAGGTTGTTTCCCCTGGCTGGGGAATCTAGAACACGGGGGCACAGTCCCAGATAAGTTGTTGATCACTTAGGGCTGAGATGAGGAGAAATTTCTTCATTCAAAGCGTTTCTGAATCTTTGCAATTCTCTACCCCAGAGGGTTGTGGATGCTCCATCGTTGAGTATTTTTAAGGCTGCGATGTATTTTTGGTCTCTCAGGGAATGAGGGGATATGGGGAGAGGGCAGGAAAGGTGGAGCTGAGGCAGGAGATCAGCCATGAATGGCGGAGCAGGCTCAAGGGGTCATATGATTTACTCCTGCTCCTATTTCTTATGTTATGTTGAGAAAACAGTTAACATACTGCTACAGGAAAGAGAACAGGGTAACAGGGTAAGTATGCTGGCACGATAAAATCAAGTGGACTTAATGGACCTTCTTCATCTGACCTCATCTTACAAACCTGAAACGAATTGAAGTGTGATTCTGCTACAGCAGGTGCTCCTATATGGAGATAGGGATTGAGAGGTATTGGTGGGTGAACCTCAGGAATGCATTGTGTCCGGCCAAAGCAACAACCTTAGTGGTTCAGGTGGTAAGTGGCTAGTGTGGAACTGGGAAAGAACTTCAAATATTGCCACAAGATGTTTTACATTGACCTCAGTGGGCAAATGGAGTCTCGGTTTAACGTCCAAAAGATGGCACCTCCAACAGTGCAGAACTCCCTCAGTACTGCACTGGGGGTGTCAGCCTGAATCATCTGCTTCAGGGAATCACTCTAATCCTTTGCAAATCACTGATTGGGTCTCAGCTGGTACAATTCTGGGCACCACACTTTCAGAAGAATGTCAAGGCCCTGGAGCGGGTACAGAGGAGGTTTACCAGGATGATACCAGGGATGAGGAAGCTCAGTTATGTGGAGAGACTGGAGAAGCTGGTGTTGTTCTTCTTAGAGTAGAGAAGGTTAAGGTTAATGAAGGTGTTCAAAATTATGTGGGGTTTTGATAGAGCAAGCATGGAGGAACTATTTCCTTTGGCAAGTGGGATATTAACCAGATGTTATAGATGTAAAATAATGGCAAAAAAATTAGGGAGGAAACGGCATCACACAGATGGTTGTTAAGATCTGAAATGCATGACCTAAAAGGATGGCAAAACCAGATTTCATGGTAATTTTCGAAGCATGACTAGTTTAGAGTTCCGAGGCGAGTCACTGGTGGGGAGGGGTGAGGAATTAAATTAGCAGGGTGGGGGTAGGAGAGGGGGGGCCAGGGAAAATATTTTTTATTGGCTGTGGGGATGGTGGGAAGGGGTTGAAGGGCAAATGTGACGAGGTTGAGGGGAAAGATTAGGATGCGAATAAAGTTATTGATCGTCATATAAGAGAATTTTAAAAAATTGGGGAGGTTGGGAAAGGGCCTTCAGCTTTTGATTATCTTTTATTACAAATTTCAGAGTAATGTTTGATTAAAAATTCAAATTTTTGCTAAGGGCTTGAAGCCCTTTAAAGATGGTGCCAGTGCCTGCGCAGTGGCGCCGGACGGCATTGCCGGGGATGGAATGGCCGTCCCCTTACGTCATCGGGGGTGGCTGCTCCGTCCCTTCCATTTAAATGAGCCCCCGTGTGAAATACTGTGGGGGCTCTGCGGCAGTGCTTCTGATCTCTTCAAGGTGCGCCCGAGTAATGGGCATGGGGGTGTCATGGTCATGTTACTGAACAAGTAGACCAGAAGTAGTTGCTAATGATCCTGAGAATGGGCACCTTTGAGAACTTGAATTCAGTTTTAAAAATCCGGAATATAAAAAAAATTGGTTTTCAGTAAAAGTGACCATGAATCTGTTGCGCTGTCATTAAAACCCAACCGGTTCACTACTGTCTTTTAGAGAGGGAAACCTGCTGTCCTTACCCAGTCTGGGCCTATATGTGACTCCAGTCCACACCAACTTGGTTAACTCTTAACCCTGCGCAGTGGCCTAGGCAAGACACTCAGATTGTATCAGGGTGACTGGCGATGGGTAATAATGGCTGGCCTTGTCAGTCACACGCACAAAGACAATAGGTATTTGGGTGCATTACTAGAGGGTGTCTGCCAATCATAGGACCATTCTCCAACACACATTGATTCATGGAGGAGAGAAAGGAGAAAACCGAGAGCAGAGAAGGGTAGGAGATTTGATAGAGGTGTTTAAAATCATGAAGGCTTTAGATAAAGTAAATAAAGAGAAACTGTTTCCAATGGCTGAAGGGTCAATGACTAGTGGCCACAGATTTAAGGTGATTGGCTAAAGAATCAGAGGCGACATGAGGAAAACTTTTTTATGCAACGAGTGGTTAGGATTTGCAATGCACTGCTTGATAGGGTGGTGGACACAGATTCAGTAGTTTCCTTCAAAAGGGAATTGGATAAATAATTGAAGGAGAAATAATTGCAGGAATATGGGGAAAGAGAAGGGGGAGTGGGACTGATTGGATTGTTCTACAAAAGGGCTGGCACAGACTCGATGGGCCAAAGGGCCTCCTTCTGTGCTGTACTATTCCACGGTTCTATGAAAATGTATGTCTATATTGTCAAGGTGAGATTTAAACATTTAAATATTTGAAGCTCTGACATGCTTTATGTTTTTCAGTTGCAACTGGAAGCACAACAAGAATTGCTACCAAACCATATTTAGATCAAGCCCTCGGCTGGGATGTTTCTCCTATTTAATTGTGATTTATGAGCAGGAATTTTCAACAACCTCAATCTCCAGCAAGAAGGATGGTCCCAAACCAAAAGAGTAAACAGAGTCCGGAAGTCATTTGTCAGGAGAAAAAATAATCGTTCGTCTGAAAGACTTTAAACTCTGGGTGGCTTAAAGAATGAAATAAAACAAAACAAGTGCTGGGGAAAGGGAGATAACTTGCCCTCTGCCTGTTTATATTCCATGCTATTTAAAACATTCTGTCCTTTTATCCTTCCAATTGGCAAAGACTGTAAGAAAATATCCCCCCCCCCAAAAAACTTGGCACCCTGATTAGATTTAAAATGCTATTCATCATTTGAGATCCTCTCTGCTTGCAAATCAGACTCTAATCTATCTGAGAAGCTTTACTTCATTTACAACCTATTATAAGACCACAGCTTTCAGCTTTCACAGAAAAATTGAACCAATGGAATTTACACAGATATCACCTCCTGCCCAACCCGCATAAGAACAGGAGGAGGTCATTATGTGTATTCTGACATTCAGTTAGATCACAGATCATTTGTATACCCCTCCATGTTAACACCCTTTCCCAACAAAAATTGATCTCGGTTTTGAATTAATTGGACCACAGCCTCAACAGGTTTGCGATTATTGAGAGAACAAATAAAATTATTTGAGCAAAAATCTAACAGAAGAAAAACAATTGTGAATTCTATCAGCAATGTGATTAGCCATGCAGCTTTCTGGGGGAGAGAGTTCCAGATTCCCACTACCCTTTGTGCAAAGAAGTGCTTCCTGACATCACCCCTGAATAGCCTGTGTCTAATTTTAAGGTTATGCCCCCTTGTTCTGACTCCTGCCCAATGAGAGGAATTAGTTTCCCTCCATCAACCCTATCGATTCCTTTAATCATATTAAATACCTCAATTAGATCGCACTTTATTCTCCCCAAAGCAGAGAAGGTTAAGGGGAGACTGAATAGAGATACTCAAAATTATGAGGGGTTTTGATGAAGTAAATAAGGAGAAACTGTTTCCAGTAACAGGTGAGTCAGCAACTACAGGACACAGATTTAAGATAGTTTGCGAATGAACCAGAGGGGGAAATGAGGAGAATTTCTTTCTGCACAGTGAGTTGTTGTGATCTGGAATGCGCTGCCTGAAAGTGCGGTGGATTCAATAATAACTTTCAAAAGGGAATTAGATAAATACTTGAAGGGAACAAATTTGCAGGTATGGGAAAAGAGCATGTGGGAGAGGGATTAACTGCTCTTTCAAAGAGACAGCACAGGCTTGATATGCGGAATGGCCTCCTTCTATGTTGTACGATCCTATTAGGAATGGGCAATAAATACTGGCCTTACCAGCGATGTCCACATCCGGGGAATAAATACGCATCAAAGAAAACACAGCCGCAGCAGCAGTTAGGATACAGATCAGCAATGCCCTAATTGAATGGTGGAACAGGCTCGAGGGGCTGAATGGCCTCCTCCTGTTCCTACGGTTCTTCCTTCCGATGTTCCACAGTTCGGAGTCACCTTCAAACCTCACGGTTATTACCAGGGAGATACCCTCGTGGGATCCCTCGGTCTGTTTGTCTTGTATGTCATCTCAATCCTTGTTATGTTCAGTTACAGACGTCAGTGCTAAGGAATGGAATGTTTTTTCTTCACTTACTTCTCCTGTTGGCAACATTAAGAGAGTGGTTTAGTCGCAGAGAAAAACTTTCTCTACACTGCCCCATTGTGCCCTAACACTGACCTCAGAAGAAAGTTTCCTGCTGCGGACATTCCTGTGGCATTTCCCAACAGCATTGCCAATTTAAGTCTACAAATCCCTGCTGCTGGTATCATCACAGAAACATGTAACGTGCCTGACTCGTATTACTTTATCTGCACTTAATGCCTCTGTTAAAATAACAAACAATTAGAAGTTAAGGTGTCAGCTGTGGCTCAGGAGGGAGCATGCTCACTGGTGAATCAGCAGCCTATGGGTTTAAATCCCATGCCAGACAGTTGAGTACACTATCTAAGCTGGTGATTCCAGTGCAGTGCTGGAGAAATGCTGCTTTGTTGGAGGTGTTCTCTCTCAGATGAGACAATAAACTGAGGCCCTGTCTGCTCCCTCAGGTAGGTATAAAAGATCCAGTGGCTCTATTTCAAAGAAGAGAAGGAGAGTTCTTCTTGGACAATATCCCTCTCTTACCCAATATTGAAAAAAAAAATTATCTGTTCATTTATCTCATTGCTGTTTGTGGAATATTGTTGTGCGTAAATTGGCTGCTGAACTGCCCAACAGTGACTTTACTTCAAAAGCACTTAGATGGCTGTAATGCACTTTAGGACATCCTGAGGTCATGAAAGGTGTTTATAGTGGTGGCGCAATGGTTAGCACCACAGCCTCACAACTGTAGCGGCCCGGGTTCGATTCTGGATACTACCTGTGCGGAGTTTGCAAGTTCTCCCTGTGACCACGTGGGTTTTTGTCGGGTGCTCCGGTTTCCTCCCACAGCTAAAGAACTGCAGGTTGATAGGTAAATTGGCCATTGTAAATTGCCCCTAGTGTAGGTAGTGGTAGGAGAATTGAAGCAAGGTAGGGAATATGGGATTAATGTAGGATTAGTATAAGTGAGTAGTTGATGGTCAGCACAGACTCGGTGGGCCGAAGGGCCTGTTTCAGTGCTGTATCTCTCTATGACTCTAAATGCAAGTGTTTGGTATACTTGGATTTTCAGAAGGCTTTTGATAAGTTCCCCACAGGAGGCTGGTCAGCAAATTTAAGCACACGGGATAGGAGGTAATATACTGGCATTGATTAAGGATTGGTTAACAGGCAGAAAACAGAAAGTAGGAATAAACGGGTTGGCAGGCTGTGACTAGTGGAGTACTGCAGGAATCAATGCTTGGGCCCCAGCTGTTCACAATATACATCAATAATTTGGATGTGGGGACCAAATGTAGTATTTCCAAGTTTGCAGATGACACAAACTAGGTGGGAATGTGTGTTGTGAGGAAGATGCAAAGTGGCTTCAAGGGGATTTGGACAGACTTAGTGAGTGGGCAAGAATGTGGCAGATGGAATATAATATGGAAAAATGTGATGTTATCCACTTTGGTAGGAGGAACAGATGTGCAGAGTATTTCTTAAATGGTAAGCGATTAGAAAGTGCAGATGTACAAAGGGACCTGGGTGTCCTTGTCAATAAGTCACTGAAAGCTAACATGCAGATGCAATTAGGAAGGCGAATGGTATGTTAGCCTTTATCGCAAGAGTATTTGAGTAAAGGAGCAGTGAAGTCTTGCTTCACTTGTATAGAACCTTGGTTAGACCACACTTGGAGTACTGTGTGCAGTTTTGGTCCCTTTACCTTAGGAAGGATATTATTGCCATAGAGGGAGTGCAACAAAGGTTCACCAGACTTGTTCCCGGGATGGCGGGACTGTCCTATAAAGAGAGATTGGGGAAACTGGGCCTGTATTCTCGAGAGTTTCAAAGGATGGGAGGTGATCTCATTGAAACCTATAAAGTACTTAAAGGGATAGAAAGGGTAGATGCGGCTAAGATGTTTCCCCTGGGTTGGGGAGTCTAGAACCAGGGGACACAATTTCAAAATAAGGGGGCAGCCACTTAGGACGGAGGTGAGGAGAAATTTGTTTACTCTGAGGGTTGTGAATCTTGGGAATTCTCTACCCAGAGGACTGTGGAAGCTTAGTCATTGAGTATGTTTAAAGCAGAGATTGAGTTCAGTTTGAACTCAGATTGAGTATGTTTAAAGCAGAGATTAAAGCAGTGTTCAGAGCCAACATGTACCCATAAAGGTGAAGGGTAGGACCAACAAGTCCAGGGAACCCTGGATGTCAAGGGATATAGAGGATTGGATCAGTAAAAATAAGGAGGGTTATGACAGATTCGGAGCGCTGAAAACAGTGGAGGCACTAGAGGAGTATAGAAAGTGTAGGGGGGGTACTTAAAACAGTAATTAGGAGAGCGAAGAGGGGACATGAAAAAACATTGGCGGGCAAGATAAAGGAAAATCCTAAGGCATTTTATGAGTATATTAAGTGCAAGAGGATGATCAGGGAAAGAGTAGGGCCCATTAGGGACCAAAGTGGCAATCTGTGTGTGGATCCGGAGGACATAGGTGATGTTTTAAATGATTACTTTTCATCTGTGTTCACTATGGAGAAGGATGATGTAGGTGTAGAGATCAGGGAGGGGGATTGTGATATACTTGAACATATTAGCATTGAAAGGGAGGAAGTATTAGCTGTTTTAGCCAGCTTAAAAGTGGATAAATCCCCAGGCCCAGATGAGATGTATCCCAGGCTGTTATGTGAGGCAAGGGAGGAGATAGCAGGGGCTTTGACACAAATTTTCAAATCCTCTCTGGCCACAGGAGAGGTACCAGAGGACTGGAGGACAGCGAATGTGGTACCATTATTCAAGAAGGGTAGCAGGGATAAACCAGGTAATTACAGGCCGGTGAGTCTGTCAGTGGTTGCAAACTAGTGGAAAAAATTCTGAGGGACAGGATTAATCTCCACTTGGAGAGGCAGGGATTAATCAGGGATAGTCAGCATGGCTTTGTCAGGGGGAGATTGGGTCTGACTAACTTGTTTGAATTTTTTGAGGCGGTGACTAGATGTGCAGATGAGGATAAAGCAGTTGATGTAGTCTATATGGACTTCAGTAAGGCTTTTGATAAAGTCCCGCATAGGAGATTGGCTAAGAAGGTACGAGTCCATGGGATCCAGGACAATTTGGCAAATTGGATCCAAAATTGGCTTCGTGGCAGGAGGCAGAGGGTAATGGTCGAGGGATGTTTTTGCGAGTGGAAGCCTGTGATCAGTGGTGTACCGCAGGGATCGGTGCTGGGGCCCTTGCTGTTTGGAGTGTACATTAATGATTTAGACATGAATATAGGAGGTATGATCAATAAGTTCGCAGATGACACAACAATTGGTGGTGTCGTAAATAGTGAAGAGGAAAGCCTTAGATTATAGGACGATATAGACGGGCTGATAAGATAGGTGGAGCAGTGGCAAATGGAATTTAATCCTGAGAAGTGTGAGGTGATGCATTTTGGCAGGACTAAAAGGCAAGGGAATATACAATGGGTGGTAGGACCCTAGGAAGTACAGAGGGTCAGAGGGACCTTGGTGTACTTGTCCATAGATCACTGAATGCAGCAGCACAGGTAGATAAGGTGGTTAGGAAAGCATATGGGATACTTGCCTTTATTAGCCGAGGCATAGAATATCAGACCAGGGAGGTTATGATGGAGCTGTATAAAATGCTAGTTAGGCCACAGCTGGAGTACTGTGTACAGTTCTGGTCACCACACTATAGGAAGAATGTGATTGTACTGGAGTGGGTGCAGAGGAGATTCACCAGGATGTTGCCTGGGCTGGAACATTTCAACTATGAAGAGAGACTGAAAAGGCTAGGGTTGTTTTCCTTAGAGCAGAGAAGGCTGATGGGAGATATGATTGAGATACGCAAAAGTATGAGGGGCATTGATAGGTTAGATAGGAAGAAACTTTTTCCCTTAGCGGAGGGGTCAATAACCTTAATAGATTTAAGGTAAGGGGCAGGAGGTTTAGAGGGGATTTGAGGAAAAATCTTTTCACACAGAGGGTGGTTGGAATCTGGAACACACTGCCTGAAGAGGTAGTAGAGGCAGGAACCCTCACAACATTTAAGCAGTATTTAGATGAGTACTTGAAATGCCATAGCATACAAGGCTACGGGCCAAGTGCTGGAAAATAGGATTAGAATAGTTAGGTGCTTGATGGCCAGCCCAGACATGATGGGCCAAAGGGCCTATTTCTGTGCGAACGTACCCTGAAACATCTTGCAGAGGGTGGGGCAGGGGCCTCAAGCACATGTTAGGCCCCTCTATTTGCATGTGCTAAGTGTCTAATACCTGTTTCAGGCATGGAAACTGCATGTCAATTATTTTTGAGCCTTCACCCATACATTAGGTGGCGCTTGTCCAGCTTGTAAAGAGTGAGCACGTCCTATCTGTGTTGGAAGTTTAGGGGGCCATTTTAGTGCCCAATAAAACAGCCAAAGTCGAGGCCATTGTTGCAAACATGTTTGCCTTGGAACTGTTACAGATAGGACACTGAAGCTTTTGTCACAGCAGTTGACGCTGGGTTTGGCCCCATCTCCTTGTGTCGCCTCCTCTATCATCCAGTTCTCCCGAAACACTCATAGGTTCCAATATGCAATCTATGAGAGAGTGTGTCTCACACCCTCCCTTCCAGTTTTTCCTCCTTCCTTCCTGACACTTGTAACTGACAATTCTTCATGTGCCAGCCTTGCCAGTGGGTGTCGCAGGCTAACAACCATATGGCGTTGCAGCTGAACCTGATCCTGTGCACACCTGGCTTTTTCATCAACAACAAAAACTTTTAATTATATAACACCTTTAACATCATAAAATGTCCCAAGGCGCTTCACAGGAACATTATAAAACAAAATATGACACCGAGCCACACAAAGAGGTCTTAGGGCAGGTGACTAAAAACTTGGTCGAAGTTTTAAAGAAGAAAAATGATGTGGAGAGGCAGAGAGTTTTGGGAGGAAATTCCAGAGCTTGAGGCCTAGGCAACTGAAGGCACAGCCACCAATGGTGGAGCAATTAAAATCAGAGACACTGAGGAGGCCAGAAGTAGAGGGGCACAGAGATCTTACAGGGTTGTGAGGCTGGAAGTGATTACAGAGATAGGGAGGAGTGAGGCCATGGAGGGGCTTGAAAACGAGGTGTTGTTTAACTGAGAGCCAATGTAGGTCAGCTAGTACAGGGGTGATGGACGAAAGAGATTTGTTGCAAGTTAAGACACGTGCAGCAGCATTTTGGATGACCTCAAGTTTACGGAGAGTAGAATGTCGGTGACCAGCCAGGAGTGCATTGGAATAGTCAAGTCTAGAGGTAACAAAGGTATGAATGAGTGTTTCAGCAGCAGAAGAGCTGAGACAGGGGCAGAGGTGGACATACTAGGAGAAGGGGCCAGTGGTGGGTGTGGAGGGTGGGAGAGAGAGCGTTCCAGACTGCGGGCCGCAGTGCCTGAATAATTCTGCTGGTTGGTGTGCACTCGATTGCATGCAGTCTGCTCCATTTGGACTTTAGGAAACCACACCGAGTCAAGTGCAGATAGACCGTTTCCTTCTCTTGCCACACTGGAGGAACATTCAGGAACAGATGAAGTCACTTGTTGTTAAAATGAGCTAACCAGCTGTGCAGACTTTCCTGGTCTTGTTGGGAACGCCATGGCTGCCCAGAGATCTTGCCTGCGTTCATGCCTGCATTGTTTATCTTTGATCACTGGACTTCCTGGCAGCTTTCTGGACAAAGATGATGTCACCCGTCCTGTCAGGATGGATTTACTCATGAATGGGTTGAGTTGAATAGGCAGCAGCAGCGACTGCACACAAAGGCAGACAACTGCAATCAGCCTCTCTCAGCCACATACGCTCAGACAGAATTCTGTTTTCATAGGACCATCGGCACTCGCCTGTGCTGTGTCTTTGCAAGAGCAATCTGATTACAAAAACTTGCATTGTTTTTCCTGGAAGTTAGAAGGTTAAAGGGTGATTTGATCAAAGTTTTCAAGATATTAAGGGGAACAGATAGGGTAGATAGAGAGAAACTAATTCCGTTGGTTGGGGTGTCTAGGAATAACGAGTAAAATCTAAAAAACTGGAGGCAGATCTTTCAGGAGTGAAATTAAGAAACATTTCTACACACTTTGGGTTGGATTTTATTCTCAGCCCGACATTGGGTTCTGTGGTGGGGGGTTGGGGGCCAGAGAATCGGAGTGGAAGCAGCTGCCACAGAGCCCGACGCCAGGATTGCTGGGTCTGATCTTCCCGGTGGTGGGGAAACTCCGTGGCCGCCCCTCCGCCGCTCTGCAACAGGACCCTGGTTTAAATATTTAAAATACCTCTCTGCAGGGGGAGGCGGTGGCGTACTGGTATTGTCACTAAACTAGTAACCCAGAGACCCAGGGTATTGCTCTGGGGACATGGGTTCAAATCCCACCACAGCAGAAGGTGGAATTTGAATTCAATTCATAAATCTTGAATTTAAAAAGAGCTAGTCTAATGATGGCCATGAAACCATTGTCAATTGTTGTAAAAAGCCATCTGGTTCACTAATGTCCTTTAGGGAAGGAAATCTGCTGTCCTTAACTGGTCTGGCCTACATGTGACTCCAGACCCACAGCAATGTGGTTAACTCTTACATGCCCTCCGAAATGGCCTAGCAAGCCACTCAGTTCAAGGACAATTGGGGATGGGCAATAAATGCTGGCCTGGCCTGCGATGCCCATAATCCCATGAAAGAATTTTTTAAAATACATTACCACGTCATCCGCCGTGATCTAACTGTCTGATCCCGATCTTCGGCATGACGTGTGGCACTCACATGCCTTCACTTTCCCATCCAGGAGAGACTGGCAACACCAAGGAGGGAAAAGGGTCTCTGCTGTATTCTGAGTATAGATGGGAGGGTGAATCAACTTTGCAATTGTGTGTAAGGGTTGGGGGAAGGGCCAACTCTGCAATATTTTGTGGATATGGTGGGGGAGACGATGGTCAACTCTGCATTATTTTGAACTGTTTGTAGGGCTGGCAGCCTTTTAAAAATGGTGCATCAGGTGACGCTCTCCACAGTGTCACCAACGCCACCCCCGCCACGTGATTGGGGGTAGGGCAGGGGAGGGGGTCGGCCGCTGTAAATATGTTAAGTGGCCGTCCGCCACTGCCATTTTCTGCGCCAACAAAATCCAGCCCAAAGGGTGGTAGAAGTTTGGAACTCTCTTCTGCCAACAGCAATTCATGCTCGGTCAATTGTTAATTTTAAGTCTTGGATTTATAGATTTTTGTTAACGAAAGGTATTAAGGGATATGGGTCGACAATAAAGAACAAAAAGGAGGGATGTGGAACTAAGCTCAACTGCTCTTTTAAAGAACCAGGAAAGGCACAACAGGCAAATAACCTCATTCTGTGCTTCAGTTTATCTGAGTTTATGATATGGAGTTAGGTTGCAGATCAACCATGATCTCATTGAATGGCAGAACAGGCTTGAGGGGCTGAACGGTCTCCTCCTGTTCCGATGTTCTTAAGTTCTGCTCTGTCCTGCCCTGCAAATTTTTCCTTTTCAAATATATACCCATTTCCATTTTGAAAGTTACTATTGAATCTGCTTTCACCTCTAGTGTTCTAATTCCTGTCTTAATCTGGAGTGAGCCAGATTCTGAACAGGTTTGAATATACTTGGTCAATTAGGTTGAGGGAGGAGGTCAGAGTGGGTTAACTTCCTTTATTTAGTTTCTTCTTCCCTGTTCTCCCCATCCTGAATCCCACCTACCCTTCAGGACCTAACCCGAGTCGCCCACCTTCCTGTATGAACACAAACATGGCCCCTAACCCTCTCTTTGCCGATATTCACAAAGGATACATAGGGTCAGTCATAGCTCAGTGGGTAGCACACTTACCTCTGACTCAGGAGGTCATGGGTTTAAGTTCCACTCCAGAAATTTGAGCACAAAAGTCTAAACTGATACTCCAATGCACTATTGAGGGAATGTGGTGCTGCCTTTTGTTAAACCAAGGCCCTGTCTGTGCTCTCAGGTAAAGATAAAAGATTCCACAGCCACTAATTCAAAGAACAAGGTTGTATGATCACCTTAAGTATGATGTCCCTTTAAGATCTCAGTATGTTAACAAGCTAAATACCAAGATGTAGTCATGTGACTATAAGTCAGAGTCACTCTTCAACTGTATCACCCATATAAAGGTTCTGTAAATAGTTTACTTTGTACTGAATATAGTAGCTTTACTGTTAATAAACCTGTCTTCAACACATTAAATTCCACGCACCTCGTTTATGCTGCATAAGACAACATAAAGAACTCATTACATGGTGGCAGCTGTGGTGAAAACACAAGATCTAAGTTGAAGACCACAGGTAAAACAACTGTGAAAGCGACGCTTCCTACAGCCAAAAGAGAGAAAGTTCAAAAGAAATACTGGCCCAAACAGTGGAAAGAAGAAAGAACTTACCTCCAGCTGCAGAAGACAGAGCACAGAATGACAGGCTGCAAATAAATTCCTGTGATCGGGTGAGTCATTGTGCCAACGGTCAAGGAATCCCAGTTTAAAAAAGCCAAGCTTTGAAGTGCTTAAAAAGCTGATTTTTTTTCAAATGCTCCATAAAAAAAATGGGGAAAACACAAATCCTTTCTCAGGCTGAACAAGGTCGGCGCCATTATAGGAGGTGGCCGACAGAAAAAGCGTGGGAAACCCCTGAACACAACAAAGGCTCCATTCAAGCAGGCAAATCTTAAAAAAAACATTCAACTACTTGAGCATGAAGAACATAAACAAACTCTAGCAAAACAAAGCAATTGAACTGCCTATTGAACAGCTGTGTAAACAGACAAGCTTAAGTGCTGAAGGCAAAATAAACAGAGAACACTGTCAAACACCTGTTACTCTCCATCCAAGCAGCTAGTCTAAATAAAAGAGAATTTCTTAAAGGGTAAATAGAGCAGGGTGAATAGAACAAGTTTTAAAACCAATTTCAAACCATAAATAGAAAAGTCATAATAAATACAGTGTTGGAGGCAAATACAGAGCAGATCAAAGTTAAGTATAGAGCAGAAAGCAAAAGAACTGCAGAAAGATGGATACCATATTTCCCAGCATGAACTGGAAGGCCTTTGATAGCCTATCTGAGTTCAAAACTTTTTATCAAAGAATGCAGTTATGCTTCACAGACCAAGCGGCTGTAGAAACAGAGAAGCAGGCTGTACAAATACTGATAGCAGTTGAAAATGAGGAGTTACACAGAATCAATACCTCTGGCTTATCTGAAGAGGACCAGAAAGATCCTGCAAAGATATGGAAAGTGCTAGAAGATCATCTCCGACTAAGAGTGAACTTTATAATTCACCGCCTGGAATTGATGTACTACAGGCAACAGCCACGGGAATCAATAAACTAGTTCCTCAGTAGATGTCCTAGTAAGGGCAATGACTGTGACTTTTCAGAAACTGAGCTGTCGGAGCGACTAATGGAGCTGGTCATCGTCTTAACACCCATTTAAATGTTTCAAAAAGACCTTTTGGGGAAAAGGAAATGTCACAGCATTGATGCACTGCTAGAAGATGGCAGGAAATATGAAGCCATTGTAGCTGGACAAAAGCTTCTGCAAGCACTAGATGCAGCCAACAGTATCAGCACCATAACCAGGTCGCAAAAAGCAAGCAAGCTGTGTGGTAAGTGTGATTTGTCCCATTCAATGCGAAATTGTCCTGCATTTCAAAACCTGTGCAAGGCGTGCAGTGCAAAAGGCAGAAGGACACTGAGCCCACCTATGCGAGAAATCTGGCTCCGAAGACGCAGCCAGAAGTCACAATAGGACACAAACAAACACAGCACAGGCACAGCAACAGGGAAACAATAGCAAGAAGAGCTCCAGAGACCTGTGTAAATACAAGCCGATCCATGAAGTCCACAGCAAAACACACCTGAGACAAGGTGCAGAGTGGAGCAGTTCTCAGCCAGAAGACGAGCAGGCATTTCACATTGTGGACCTGACACGCGGTGTTGATGAAGTCAAACAACTGGAAGCTTTTGCTACCATTAACATCATGTGCCCAAAGAACATTGGCAAACACACACTCAGGATTAAGATTGACACCGGAGCTACGGCATATATCCTACCAGTCCGAATCCTGAAGGATGGGCACCGGTGTCATTGGAAATTAATGATACAACTGACAACTGCCAAGTTATCTGCATACAACGGGTCACCCGTCACTTGCAGTGGCACACTAACAATGCAACGCAGCTATAGTAAGTCAGCATGGCAACCACTAATATCTTACCTGGTAGACACGAGCAGACCAGTAGTGACAGGACTGCCAGCGTGTAAGGACATCAACATCATAACCATCCATGAGGTCACCAAGGTACTCATTACAGCAGAAGAGACATTGAGTCACAGTTCCTCCAGGACCTCAGAAGTTCTGGTTTGGCGAGTATCAGCCTCTTCTCAGAGACTCCACACCAAGAGAATGCAGATCCAAACTCAGATGGTGAAAGCTCCAGTGACTCAGAAGAAGTGATTGACGTTGTCACTACTGAGAAGCAAAGGCTGGCAGTGGGGAGCATTGCCAAGGGGAAATCTCCAAGGACCAGAACCCGCTCACAGATTCTGGCCAGCATCAAACGGTGCAGAATGGAAATCCAACAGCAGCACAAGAGAACTGCCAACACCACACGAGCCAGAACAGACAGGTACCTCCATGAGGCCAAGGAGTCTTCCCCCAACAAGTCCTCAACCTTGAGCCCCAGGCCTTTGGAAGTGGAGGATGAGGAGAGGAGAAGGGCTCACAATGTCCTGTAGAGGCAGAGGAGGAATGAGTTGAAGCATTGTCTGTTGCCTCTTTGAGATGAGGTGCCAAGAATGGCAAAGCCTCAAAAGTGGTCATCTTGAAAAATGCAACAGAGTATGTGAGGAAGCTGAAGGCAGAGCAACAGAAACTGAATGCAGAGAGGGAGAAACTTCAGAAAGAGCAGCAACAGATGAGACGCAAATTCCCTGAACAAGAGTTGTCAAATCACCAAAACGATATATGGACTTTTAAGCCTCTGCACTTGTAAATTTCACAATCCTTATCCTTGTTCCTGTACATTTCATGGTCTCTATCCTGTACAACTAATTTTAACGTTCTATAATTGTATGTGTTTTTACTTGTAGCTTATGAGACTTATCTTTGGTAAGAAAGGGGATATTGTATGGTTCCCTTAAGAATGATGTTCTTTAAGATCTTGGTATGCTAATGAGCTAAGTACCAGGATGTAGTCATGTGACTACAAGCCAGAGTCAATCTGCAACTGTATCACCCAGATGAAGGTTCTGTAAATAGTTTGCTCTGTACTGTATATAAAGCTTAACTGTTAATAAACCTGTTGGAGATCTTCAACGAACTAGACTCCACGCACCTCATTTATGTTACATAAGACAACATGAAGAACTTATTACAAACAGCAGGGGCGTAATTCCTGGTGTCCAAGCCAATATATATCCCTCAATCAACATCAATAAAATAGACTATCTGGGCATTGCCACATTGCTGTTTGTGGGAGCTTGCTGTGCACAAATTGGCTGTTGCTTTCCTTATGTTACAACATTGATTACGTTTCAAAAAGTACTCTATTGACTGTAAAGCGCTTTGGGATGTCCTGATGTTGTGGAAGGTACCAAAGAAATGCAGGTCTTTCTTTCTGACAGGGTGTCACTGGGTAATGATTAGGAGTAGGAATACTGGTTCATCCTTTTATCCCTATCACCACACCAGTTAAGCTCAGGCCAGGGATCCAATCTGAACCTTTCTGCTCTGAATAGCTAAGTTGCCCAAGGGGCAACACACTGAGCTTGAGTGTAGAAGGTTGAGGAATGATCTAATTGAGGTGTTTAATATGATTAAGGCGTATAGGGCAGATACAAAGAACTATTTATTCTGGTGTGGAATTCAGGACAAGGGGACTCAATCATAAGATTAGAGCCAGGCCATTCAGACTGGAAATGGCCTCCCTACCTGGAACATCACACACATTCTAATACAATGGTTACTGAAAGTGCCATTGATCTGGTCCAATTATTACATCGTATTTACAGCACAGAAAGAGGTCAATCAGCTCAACTGGTCCATGCTGGTATTTATGCTCTACCTGAACCGCCTCCCACCCCACTTCATCTAACCCCATCAACATATCCTTCTATCCCTGTCTCCCTCATGATGTTTATCTATCTTCCCCTCTTCCCCTTAAATGTATCTATTCTATTCACCTCAACTACTCCTTGTCGCAGTGGGTTCCGCATTCTAACCACTCTCTGGATAAAGAGGTTTTTCCTGAGTTCCTTAATGGATTTATTAATGACTATCTTATATTTATGTGCCCTAATTCTGATCCCCCCCCCACCCCCCCCCCCCCCCCACACAAGTGGAAACATCTCTACATCTACCCTATCAAACCGTTTCATCATCTTGAAGACCTCAATCGGGTCAGCCCTCGATCTTCTCTCGTCTAGAAAAATGATCATCAGCCTGTCCGATCTTTCGATGTTCAGTAACATCCAGGACGCTTGCAAATTCCCTGCCAATAGCCCGGGAAAGCTCAATGTCAAGACACCAGCTATCAAGCATTACATCTTTCACATTCCTGACTGCAGAACATCTCCTGCCCTGACCTCTGATACTTTGGCAGTTAGTCACAATCTCTTTAAAAATAAACACTCAAAATTCACATTTCAATCTTGGCATCTCTTCTGCACCAAATAAGGTCAATGTTTAAAATGATAAAAGGATTTGATAGGATAGATAGAGAGAAACTATTTCCTCTGGTCGTGGAATGGAGGGGCCATAACCTTAGAATTAGAACGAGGCCAGTTACGAGTATAATCAGGAAACACTTCTTCACACAAAACGTAGTGCAAATCTGGAACTTTCTGCCCAGAAGGCTGTGGATGCTTGGGGACAATTGGAGATCTCAAGAAAGGGGATCAAGGGATATGGATCAAAGTTGGGTAAATGGAGTTAAGGTACAGATCAGTCATTTGCTGATTGAATGGCGAAGCAAGCTCGAGGGGCTGAATGGCCTCAACCTGTTCCTATATTCTTGCTAGCTATCTGAGGAACTTAGGACAAACTTGTGAAAAGATTGGCCAAAGGCCATCTGATGCAAGTCAGCTTCATCCAGTACGCATATCATTGACTTCCAACCTCATAGTCCCGCAACCCCGGACAGCCCGCTTCTACCTCCTTCCCAAAATCCACAAACGGGACTGTCCTGGCAGACCCATTGTGTCAGCCTGCTCCTGCCCAACTGAACTTATTTCTTCCTATCTAGACTCTATCTTTTCTCCGCTGGTCCAGTCTCTTCCCACCTACATCCGTGACTCTTCTGACGCCCTACGTCATTTTGACAATTTCCAGTTTCCTGGTCCCAACCGCCTCCTCTTCACTATGGACGTCCAATCGCTCTACACCTCCATCCCCCACCAGGATGGTTTGAGGGCTCTCCGCTTCTTCCTGGAACAGAGGCCCAACCAGTCCCCATCCACCAACACCCTCCTCCGCCTGGCTGAACTTGTTCTCACATTGAACAACTTCTCCTTCAACTCCATGCATTTCCTTCAAGTAAAAGGTGTCGCTATGGGTACCCGCATGGGTCCTAGTTATGCCTGTCTTTTTGTGGGATATGTCGAGCATTCTTTGTTCCAGTCCTACTCAGGCCCCCTCCCCCAACTCTTTTTCCGGTACATTGATGACTGTATCGGTGCCGTTTCCTGCTCCCGCCCCGAACTAGAAAACTTTATCAACTTTGCTTCCAATTTCCACCCTTCTCTCACCTTTACATGGTCCATCTCTGACACTTCCCTTCCCTTCCTCGACTTCTCTGTCTCCATCTCTGGGGATAGGTTGTCTACCAATATCCATTATAAGCCCACTGACTCCCACAGCTACCTCGACTACACTTCTTCACACCCTACCTCCTGTAAGGACTCCATTCCATTCTCCCAGTTTCTCCGTCTCCGACGCATCTGCTCTGATGATGCTACCTTCCATGACGGTGCTTCTGATATGACCTCCTTTTTCCTCAACCGAGGATTTCCCCCCACTGTGGTTGACAGGGCCCTCAACCGTGTCCGACCCATTCCCCGCACCTCTACCCTCACCCCTTCCCCTCCCTCCCAGAACCGTGACAGGGTTCCCCTTGTCCTCACTTTTCATCCCACCAGCCTCCATATCCAAAGGATCATCCTCCGCCATTTTCGCCACCTCCAGCGTGATGCCACTACCAGTCGCATCTTCCCCTCCCTTCCCCTGTCAGCATTCCGAAGGGATCGTTCCCTCCGCGACACCCTGGTCCACTCCTCCATTACCCCCACCACCTCGTCCCCATCCCAGGGCACCTTCCCTTGCAATCGCAGGAGGTGTAATACCTGTCCCTTTACCTCCTCTCTCCTCACTATCCCAGGCCCCAAACACTCCTTTCAGGTGAAGCAGCGATTTACTTGTACTTCTTTCAATGTAGTATACTGTATTCGCTGCTCACAGTGTGGTCTCCTCTACATTGGGGAGACCAAGCGCAGACTGGGTGACCGCTTTGCGGAACATCTCCGCTCAGTCCGCAAGCAGGACCCTGAGCTTCCGGTTGCTTGCCATTTCAACACTCCCCCCTGCTCTCATGCTCACATCTCTGTCCTGGGATTGCTGCAGTGTTCCAGTGAACATCAACGCAAGCTCGAGGAACAGCATCTCATCTACCGATTAGGCACACTACAGCCTGCCGGTCTGAACATTGAGTTCAATAATTTCAGAGCATGACAGCCCCCCACTTTACTTTCATTTTTAGTCATTTTTAGTTATTTTTTCTTCCTTTTTTTTTTTTTTTTTTTGGCATTCCTTTTTACATTTTTTACAATCTTTTTTTGTATTTATTTCAGTTCATCTTAGTTTGTTCAGTTTGCTCACCCACTGTTTTTTTCAGGTTGTTTTTCTTCAGGTTTGCACTTGCTGATGTTCAATATTCAGTATATTCACACCTAATCTGTACTAATGCTTTGTCTTTCAACACACCATTAACATATTGTTTGCCTTTGCTCCGTGACCTTTTGGTCAGCTATGTGGCCTGGTCCAATCTGCACCTTCTCCTTTGTTATCTCTTGCCCAACCCCCACCTCACTTGTTTATAATCTGTGACTTTTCTAATATTTGTCAGTTCCGAAGAAGGGTCACTGATCCGAAACGTTAACTCTGCTTCTCTTTCCACAGATGCTGCCAGACCTGCTGAGTGAATCCAGCATTTCTTGTTTTTGTTTCAGATTTCCAGCATCCGCAGTATTTTGCTTTTATTTTAGTGTTTAATTCACTGCCACTTCTCTTCCAGGAATGCCTACCTTGAAGAAGTTCTGCTCTTCTCTCCGACGGGATTTTCGTTTGTCTCTTTTACCTTGTTCACCTTCATTGCTTTCTATTTCCCTCCTGGTGTTTGATAAGGTATCTACCAAAACCCGTTTTCACAGCCACATCTCCTTCCTCAGTGACTGTCTCCGGCTCCGACTGATTCCACGTGGATTCCAACTGCAGTTTCACCCATCATGCTTTGAAACCACCCAGGATCACAGGTATCTCCGAGAAATACAACGTTCCTCGGACTGCTACTCTCGCCGCATCCTGAGATCTACACTCAGTGCTATGCGCCGCCATATGCACACACTGGACCTCTCTCTCCAGCAGCACCGTCTCACCTTATCTCAAATTTGTTCCACTCCGCAGTTTCATCTCATCTTACGTCTCATCCGACGCATTAACAAAAAACTTTTTTTCTTCCTTTCAGGTGTTAAGGAACGCAAGCTCCAGCAGCTGATGGGGACTAATGCCCCTCCAGATCCTCCTTCCGCTTCACTTCCCTCTGACCCCACCCCTTCTGATCTGACCCCTTGCCGTGTATTCACTATACCCTCTGACCTCCCCCTCTCTGATGCTGAGCGTTCTGTACTCAGCAAAGGTCTCAGTTTTATCCCCTTACGCCCCCACCTCAATGAATTTCGCGCTCGGCATGACGTTGAGCTCTTCTTCCGTCGCCTCCGCCTCCGGGCTCACTTCTTCGACCAGGAGTCCTCCCCCCGACCAGCAGACCCATTCACCCGCCTCCAGCATTCTCCCTCTACCTGGACCCCTCCCCCTGGCCTCTTACCCGCTCTTGATCTCTTCATTGAAAACTGTCGGCGAGACATTGGTCGTCTCAATTTCTCTGCCCCCCTCACTCACTCTAACCTGTCCCCCTCTGAACTTGAGGCACTCCGTTCTCTCAGGTCTAACCCCGACATGGTCATCAAACCTGCAGACAAGGGTGGTGCTGTTGTTGTATGGCGTACTGACCTCTACCTTGCAGAAGCTCAACGCCAACTCACAGACACCTCTTCCTACCTCCCTCTGGACCATGACCCCACCACCGAACATCAAGCCACCGTCCAAAGGACTGTCA
This sequence comes from Heterodontus francisci, assembly GCF_036365525.1. Classification (NCBI taxonomy): domain Eukaryota; kingdom Metazoa; phylum Chordata; class Chondrichthyes; order Heterodontiformes; family Heterodontidae; genus Heterodontus; species Heterodontus francisci. Next base: position 108,186,970 of record NC_090382.1, read on the forward strand.
CTGACCTCATCTCCTCTGGAGATCTTCCCTCTACAGCTTCCAACCTCATAGTCCCGCAACCCCGGACAGCCCGCTTCTACCTCCTTCCCAAAATCCACAAACGGGACTGTCCTGGCAGACCCATTGTGTCAGCCTGCTCCTGCCCAACTGAACTTATTTCTTCCTATCTAGACTCTATCTTTTCTCCGCTGGTCCAGTCTCTTCCCACCTACATCCGTGACTCTTCTGACGCCCTACGTCATTTTGACAATTTCCAGTTTCCTGGTCCCAACCGCCTCCTCTTCACTATGGACGTCCAATCGCTCTACACCTCCATCCCCCACCAGGATGGTTTGAGGGCTCTCCGCTTCTTCCTGGAACAGAGGCCCAACCAGTCCCCATCCACCAACACCCTCCTCCGCCTGGCTGAACTTGTTCTCACATTGAACAACTTCTCCTTCAACTCCATGCATTTCCTTCAAGTAAAAGGTGTCGCTATGGGTACCCGCATGGGTCCTAGTTATGCCTGTCTTTTTGTGGGATATGTCGAGCATTCTTTGTTCCAGTCCTACTCAGGCCCCCTCCCCCAACTCTTTTTCCGGTACATTGATGACTGTATCGGTGCCGTTTCCTGCTCCCGCCCCGAACTAGAAAACTTTATCAACTTTGCTTCCAATTTCCACCCTTCTCTCACCTTTACATGGTCCATCTCTGACACTTCCCTTCCCTTCCTCGACTTCTCTGTCTCCATCTCTGGGGATAGGTTGTCTACCAATATCCATTATAAGCCCACTGACTCCCACAGCTACCTCGACTACACTTCTTCACACCCTACCTCCTGTAAGGACTCCATTCCATTCTCCCAGTTTCTCCGTCTCCGACGCATCTGCTCTGATGATGCTACCTTCCATGACGGTGCTTCTGATATGACCTCCTTTTTCCTCAACCGAGGATTTCCCCCCACTGTGGTTGACAGGGCCCTCAACCGTGTCCGACCCATTCCCCGCACCTCTACCCTCACCCCTTCCCCTCCCTCCCAGAACCGTGACAGGGTTCCCCTTGTCCTCACTTTTCATCCCACCAGCCTCCATATCCAAAGGATCATCCTCCGCCATTTTCGCCACCTCCAGCGTGATGCCACTACCAGTCGCATCTTCCCCTCCCTTCCCCTGTCAGCATTCCGAAGGGATCGTTCCCTCCGCGACACCCTGGTCCACTCCTCCATTACCCCCACCACCTCGTCCCCATCCCAGGGCACCTTCCCTTGCAATCGCAGGAGGTGTAATACCTGTCCCTTTACCTCCTCTCTCCTCACTATCCCAGGCCCCAAACACTCCTTTCAGGTGAAGCAGCGATTTACTTGTACTTCTTTCAATGTAGTATACTGTATTCGCTGCTCACAGTGTGGTCTCCTCTACATTGGGGAGACCAAGCGCAGACTGGGTGACCGCTTTGCGGAACATCTCCGCTCAGTCCGCAAGCAGGACCCTGAGCTTCCGGTTGCTTGCCATTTCAACACTCCCCCCTGCTCTCATGCTCACATCTCTGTCCTGGGATTGCTGCAGTGTTCCAGTGAACATCAACGCAAGCTCGAGGAACAGCATCTCATCTACCGATTAGGCACACTACAGCCTGCCGGTCTGAACATTGAGTTCAATAATTTCAGAGCATGACAGCCCCCCACTTTACTTTCATTTTTAGTCATTTTTAGTTATTTTTTCTTCCTTTTTTTTTTTTTTTTTTTGGCATTCCTTTTTACATTTTTTACAATCTTTTTTTGTATTTATTTCAGTTCATCTTAGTTTGTTCAGTTTGCTCACCCACTGTTTTTTTCAGGTTGTTTTTCTTCAGGTTTGCACTTGCTGATGTTCAATATTCAGTATATTCACACCTAATCTGTACTAATGCTTTGTCTTTCAACACACCATTAACATATTGTTTGCCTTTGCTCCGTGACCTTTTGGTCAGCTATGTGGCCTGGTCCAATCTGCACCTTCTCCTTTGTTATCTCTTGCCCAACCCCCACCTCACTTGTTTATAATCTGTGACTTTTCTAATATTTGTCAGTTCCGAAGAAGGGTCACTGATCCGAAACGTTAACTCTGCTTCTCTTTCCACAGATGCTGCCAGACCTGCTGAGTGAATCCAGCATTTCTTGTTTTTGTTTCAGATTTCCAGCATCCGCAGTATTTTGCTTTTATTTTAGTGTTTAATTCACTGCCACTTCTCTTCCAGGAATGCCTACCTTGAAGAAGTTCTGCTCTTCTCTCCGACGGGATTTTCGTTTGTCTCTTTTACCTTGTTCACCTTCATTGCTTTCTATTTCCCTCCTGGTGTTTGATAAGGTATCTACCAAAACCCGTTTTCACAGCCACATCTCCTTCCTCAGTGACTGTCTCCGGCTCCGACTGATTCCACGTGGATTCCAACTGCAGTTTCACCCATCATGCTTTGAAACCACCCAGGATCACAGGTATCTCCGAGAAATACAACGTTCCTCGGACTGCTACTCTCGCCGCATCCTGAGATCCACACTCAGTGCTATGCGCCGCCATATGCACACACTGGACCTCTCTCTCCAGCAGCACCGTCTCACCTTATCTCAAATTTGTTCCACTCCGCAGTTTCATCTCATCTTACGTCTCATCCGACGCATTAACAAAAAACTTTTTTTCTTCCTTTCAGGTGTTAAGGAACGCAAGCTCCAGCAGCTGATGGGGACTAATGCCCCTCCAGATCCTCCTTCCGCTTCACTTCCCTCTGACCCCACCCCTTCTGATCTGACCCCTTGCCGTGTATTCACTATACCCTCTGACCTCCCCCTCTCTGATGCTGAGCGTTCTGTACTCAGCAAAGGTCTCAGTTTTATCCCCTTACGCCCCCACCTCAATGAATTTCGCGCTCGGCATGACGTTGAGCTCTTCTTCCGTCGCCTCCGCCTCCGGGCTCACTTCTTCGACCAGGAGTCCTCCCCCCGACCAGCAGACCCATTCACCCGCCTCCAGCATTCTCCCTCTACCTGGACCCCTCACCCTGGCCTCTTACCCGCTCTTGATCTCTTCATTGAAAACTGTCGGCGAGACATTGGTCGTCTCAATTTCTCTGCCCCCCTCACTCACTCTAACCTGTCCCCCTCTGAACTTGAGGCACTCCGTTCTCTCAGGTCTAACCCCGACATGGTCATCAAACCTGCAGACAAGGGTGGTGCTGTTGTTGTATGGCGTACTGACCTCTACCTTGCAGAAGCTCAACGCCAACTCACAGACACCTCTTCCTACCTCCCTCTGGACCATGACCCCACCACCGAACATCAAGCCACCGTCCAAAGGACTGTCACTGACCTCATCTCCTCTGGAGATCTTCCCTCTACAGCTTCCAACCTCATAGTCCCGCAACCCCGGACAGCCCGCTTCTACCTCCTTCCCAAAATCCACAAACGGGACTGTCCTGGCAGACCCATTGTGTCAGCCTGCTCCTGCCCAACTGAACTTATTTCTTCCTATCTAGACTCTATCTTTTCTCCGCTGGTCCAGTCTCTTCCCACCTACATCCGTGACTCTTCTGACGCCCTACGTCATTTTGACAATTTCCAGTTTCCTGGTCCCAACCGCCTCCTCTTCACTATGGACGTCCAATCGCTCTACACCTCCATCCCCCACCAGGATGGTTTGAGGGCTCTCCGCTTCTTCCTGGAACAGAGGCCCAACCAGTCCCCATCCACCAACACCCTCCTCCGCCTGGCTGAACTTGTTCTCACATTGAACAACTTCTCCTTCAACTCCATGCATTTCCTTCAAGTAAAAGGTGTCGCTATGGGTACCCGCATGGGTCCTAGTTATGCCTGTCTTTTTGTGGGATATGTCGAGCATTCTTTGTTCCAGTCCTACTCAGGCCCCCTCCCCCAACTCTTTTTCCGGTACATTGATGACTGTATCGGTGCCGTTTCCTGCTCCCGCCCCGAACTAGAAAACTTTATCAACTTTGCTTCCAATTTCCACCCTTCTCTCACCTTTACATGGTCCATCTCTGACACTTCCCTTCCCTTCCTCGACTTCTCTGTCTCCATCTCTGGGGATAGGTTGTCTACCAATATCCATTATAAGCCCACTGACTCCCACAGCTACCTCGACTACACTTCTTCACACCCTACCTCCTGTAAGGACTCCATTCCATTCTCCCAGTTTCTCCGACTCCGACGCATCTGCTCTGATGATGCTACCTTCCATGACGGTGCTTCTGATATGACCTCCTTTTTCCTCAACCGAGGATTTCCCCCCACTGTGGTTGACAGGGCCCTCAACCGTGTCCGCCCCATTCCCCGCACCTCTACCCTCACCCCTTCCCCTCCCTCCCAGAACCGTGACAGGGTTCCCCTTGTCCTCACTTTTCATCCCACCAGCCTCCATATCCAAAGGATCATCCTCCGCCATTTTCGCCACCTCCAGCGTGATGCCACTACCAGTCGCATCTTCCCCTCCCTTCCCCTGTCAGCATTCCGAAGGGATCGTTCCCTCCGCGACACCCTGGTCCACTCCTCCATTACCCCCACCACCTCGTCCCCATCCCAGGGCACCTTCCCTTGCAATCGCAGGAGGTGTAATACCTGTCCCTTTACCTCCTCTCTCCTCACTATCCCAGGCCCCAAACACTCCTTTCAGGTGAAGCAGCGATTTACTTGTACTTCTTTCAATGTAGTATACTGTATTCGCTGCTCACAGTGTGGTCTCCTCTACATTGGGGAGACCAAGCGCAGACTGGGTGACCGCTTTGCGGAACATCTCCGCTCAGTCCGCAAGCAGGACCCTGAGCTTCCGGTTGCTTGCCATTTCAACACTCCCCCCTGCTCTCATGCTCACATCTCTGTCCTGGGATTGCTGCAGTGTTCCAGTGAACATCAACGCAAGCTCGAGGAACAGCATCTCATCTACCGATTAGGCACACTACAGCCTGCCGGTCTGAACATTGAGTTCAATAATTTCAGAGCATGACAGCCCCCCACTTTACTTTCATTTTTAGTCATTTTTAGTTATTTTTTCTTCCTTTTTTTTTTTTTTTTTTGGCATTCCTTTTTACATTTTTTACAATCTTTTTTTGTATTTATTTCAGTTCATCTTAGTTTGTTCAGTTTGCTCACCCACTGTTTTTTTCAGGTTGTTTTTCTTCAGGTTTGCACTTGCTGATGTTCAATATTCAGTATATTCACACCTAATCTGTACTAATGCTTTGTCTTTCAACACACCATTAACATATTGTTTGCCTTTGCTCCGTGACCTTTTGGTCAGCTATGTGGCCTGGTCCAATCTGCACCTTCTCCTTTGTTATCTCTTGCCCAACCCCCACCTCACTTGTTTATAATCTGTGACTTTTCTAATATTTGTCAGTTCCGAAGAAGGGTCACTGATCCGAAACGTTAACTCTGCTTCTCTTTCCACAGATGCTGCCAGACCTGCTGAGTGAATCCAGCATTTCTTGTTTTTGTTTCAGATTTCCAGCATCCGCAGTATTTTGCTTTTATTGACTTACCCATCCTGGGCATGTATTCTCCAGGGAGAGGCAAAAAGTTCCTGAGGCCAATTTGGGAAAAGTTCTGGGAGATATGTGTGTGTGATTGCTCTCGGGAGGTAGAGGTAAATGGACGACAGTGAATTGACCACTCACTTTACACTCCACCCGATTTGTTTCTGCATACGGGGCCATACTACAGTTTGAATTCTAAAGAGGCTGAGAGTTGGCACAGAATCCTAATATTTCAAATAATAAGACTGATCGAGAGGTCTTCTCCTGAATAAAAAGAAAAGCAGAAAATGCTGGAAATGTAAAATAAAATTAATAACAGCAACAACAATAACCTGCATTTATATAGCACCTTTAATGGAGTAAAAGGTCCCAAGGCGCCTCACAACAGTGTAATCAGATCACACATAGGGAGATTTTAGGACAGGGAGGTAGGTTTTAAGGAACGTTTTTAAAGAGGAGAGCGAGGCGGAGAGGTTTAGGAAGGGGATTCCAGAACTTAAGACCTTAGTGGAATGAAGGAAGTGGGAAATGCGCAAGAGGCCAGAGTTGGAAAAATGCAGAGTTCCTGGAGGGTTACAGAGATCAGGAGGGGCCGAGGTCATGGAGGGACTTGAACACAAGTGTGAGAATTTTCGAACCAGAAAACTCTGGAAAAGCAGAGTGATTCAGTCAGTAGCTGCAATGTGAAAGATCAGTTAAAGTTGTGAGTCCAATGTCGAAGTCATTCAAACTACATTCCTTCTCCTGGAGATCCAAGCTGACCTGTTGTTAAAATGTTAGTTAGGCCACAGCTGGAGTACTGTGTACAGTTCTGGGCACCAAACTATAGGAAGGACGTCATTGCATTGGAGAGGGTGCAGAGGAGATTCACCAGGATGTTGCCTTGGCTGGAGTATTTCAGCTATGAAGAGAGACTGGATAGGCTAGGGTTGTTTTCCTTAGAGCAGAAAAGGCTGAGGGGGGACCTGATTGAGGTACACAAAATTATGAGGGGCATAGATCGGGTAGATAGGAAGAAACTTTTTCCCTTAGCAGAGGTGCCAATAACCAGGGGGCATAGATTTAAGGTAAGGGGCAGGAGGTTTAGAGGGGATTTGAGGAAAAATGTTTTCACCCAGAGGGTGGTTGGAATCTGGAACGCACTGCCTGAAGAGGTGGTAGAGGCAGGAATCCTCACAACATTTAAGAAGTATTTAGATGAGCACTTGAAACGCCATAGCAAACAAGGCTATGGGCCAAGTGCTGGAAAATGGGATTAGAATAGATAGGCTTAATGGCCAGTACAGACACGATGGGCTGAAGAGCCTGTTTCTATGCTGTATAACTCGATGACTCTATAACTATTTGTTGTGTATTTTCAGCATTTCCTGTTGTTAAGCTATTTGGAATTTCGGGAATCTACACAGTATGAGTGGAATATGATTGTATCAAATTATACTGGAAGGAAATCTATGTTTAATTATCAGTGCTGTACAATGTAATGTCTATATTAGAATCATAGAATCATTAAAATCTATAGTACAGAAGAAGGCCATTCAGCCCGCATGCCTGTACTAGAACTTTGAATGAGCAGCCGTGTTCAGTCCCACATCCCCGCACTGTTTGTCTGTCCCCCTGTAGATTCCTCATCCCCAAGTATCCAACCAACTCCCTTTTTAAAAATTATTTATGGAATCAGCTTCCGCCACCTTTCCAAGTTGAGCCCTCCAGATCCTGACAACTCGCTGAGAGAATAAAAATCTCCTCACCTCCCCTCTGGATGTTTTGCCAATGATTTTGAACCTATGATCTCTGGTTATGGACCCATTCGCCAGAGGGAATCATTTTTCTCCCTGTTAAGTGGATCAGTCGGTTATCACCATTGATAATGTTGCTGTGAGATAGTTGAACACGATCTCTCAGTCAGATGGGTTTCTACATAGACATAACAAGAGAGAACATTAAAACAGTTGTACCAGGAATGCAAAAAGAAAAATCTGTAATGTGCCTTGTATGTATGTTATTTCCTTATTAATCTACCATTATAAAGAAAAATCATGAGACACGTCACAAACTGAAAATGTATGTGCCCATAGGGAAAAGGCAATTATTTTCCAATTTCCTTTATTTATTCATGGGATGTGGGTATCACAGGCAAGGCCAGCATTTATTGCCCATCCCTAATTGCCCTTGAGAAGGTGGTGGTGAGCTGCCTTCTTGAACCACTGCAGTCCTTGGGGTGTCGATACACCCACAGTGCTGTTAGGGACAGAGTTCCATGTTTTTGACCCAGTAACAGTGGAAGGACGGTGCTAATAGTTCCAAGTAAGGATGGTGTGTGGTTCGGAGGTGAACTTCAATGCTTTTACAAAGAGGCAATAAACTCGGGGAGAAAATGATTAGCAAAAGATCTCACTACTTTGGATTCAACTAAGGGAGCTGGTCTCAACGGGAATAGCCACAAGGTGCTAACCTTAGCCACAGTTCCCTTGAGGTGGGAAGCGAGATAGAATTCTTGCTTTGACCCCTGCAGAAAATTGCACTTGTGGGAACACCAGGAAAGGACTGGGCCAGCTTCAAGTGCGGGGCCCCACAAATAGCCTCCTGATAGTCACCATCTCAACTGGGGTGTGGTGATAATAAGATGCACCTGTTTGAAAGTCTGGTTTTAGCATGCCACTTTAGGCCTTTGAACATACAAACAACTACGAACATACGAATTAGGAGCAGAAGTAGGCCACTCGGCCCTTCGAGCCTGCTCTGCCATTCAATAAGATCATGGCTGATCTGTTTGTGTTTCGCATTCCACACTCCCATCTACCCCCGATAAATTCTATTTGCTAAGTCCTATTTGCTGATAACCATAATTTAAACTGTCTGGAAGTGTTAACCAGAAACCTACATGTTTAGTCCTCAAATGCTGATTAGACCCAATTTCTGAGGAGCTGTATATGTGGGCTCCATGTACCCACATCCACTGAAGGTGTGCAGTGCCCTGGCTGACAGACTGTGGCACATTTCAGGCTGGCTCAGGGCACAGAGTGAGAGGGTGCACGGGTCCTCGGACACGACACTGTAGGTCCTGGTGGACGAGGTCCAGAGGAGGGGGGATGACCTCTACCTGCAGGGGTGAAGGAGACCACCTCACCTTCCTCGTCCTCTCTCGTACAGCAGCTGGTGCTGCTCTGCCTGTGCTCACCTCCTCCTCCTCCCATTAAGCTACAAAGAGGTCAAGGAGTGTGAGGGGATATAATGTACCACAGAGGATGTCATTTGTGACTGGAGACTGACTCTGTTAGCCAACTCCCATCTCCCATCCTCTGTAAACGTAAGCTCACCCAAAACTCTGCTGCCCCATATCATGACTGACACCTATTCACTCTCATTAATCCCGTGCTCACTGACCTACATTGGCTCCCAGTCCTGCAAAGCCTCGATTTTAAAATTCTCATCCTTGTTTTTTCAATTCCCTTCATGGCCTTGCCACTCCCTATCTCCACAACCTCCTTAACCCTACAATCCTCCAGGATCTCTGTGCTCCTCCAGTTCTGGCCTCTTGTGCATCCTTGATTTTCTTCACTTGACCATTTGTAGCCATGCCTTCAGGTGCCTGGGCCCTACAACTTTACTGGTTAAAGGCTCTATATAAATGCAAATCGTTGTTGTTGTTGGATGTCAGACAAGCTGCACGATGAATCAGAGAGAGTGCAGGGGTGGAAAGAGATGGTGGTGAGTTAGAGCTGGGTGTTATCAGGCTATTTGTAGAACCTGACATTGTTGCCGGGGGTCAGCATGCGGGTGAGAAATAGGAGGGGGCCAAGGATATATCCTTGGGGGACACCAAAGGTAATGGTGTGAGAGCAGGAAGAGAAGCCATTGCAGGTAATATTCTGGCTACAATTGAACAGGAAGGAATGGAAGCAAGTAAATACAGTCCCACCCAGCTGGACGACAGTGGAGAGGCATTGAAGGAAGATGCTGTAGTCAACCATGACAAAGACTGCAGACAGGTCAAGAATAACAAAGAGGGATTGCTCACTATTGTAACAGAGGACATTATTAGTGACTTTGATAAGGGCTGTTTCAGTGCTGTGACAGAGACGGAAACTGGATTGAGGGATTCAAGCATGGAGTTGCAGGAAAGGTGGACAGGGATTTGGGAGGCGACAACACGTTCGAGGGTGTTGGAGGGGAAAAGGGAGGTTGGGAATGGGACGGGGGTTTGTAAGGATAGCGGAGTTGAGGTGAATGTTTTTGAAAGGGAAGGAGGCAGTATGTGAAGAGACAGAACTGTTTACAACACCAACCAGGAGCACAGTGCGATGACACGAACTGACAGTTTCGTCAAGTCTGGCTATTAAATATAACTACCAAATTCAAAGGAAAGAGACAGTGACATCTCGCCACATTGACAGTGTGTTAAGACTGACCTTCTATTGAGAGTGTATCAGGATGGAAGTCATAATTTACGACCAACAAGAAACACTTGCCAAGAACAGAGCTTGTGATGTTCAGATATCTGACTGTTTACACAGGTCGAGAAGGAGCTAAACCTAGATGTTAATAATATGAGTCTCCTGGGAACTGCAGTCTTATGAGAAATTTGTTTTGCAAATAGAAGTCTTGATGTCAGTGTTTAGACTTGACTTATTGTAATGAGTCAAACACCAGGATTGTAGCAGGAAGGCCACAGGTTTCAACTCTCAAGTTGTTTTTTTACACCCAAGGATTTTATTTTCTGTGACGTTCCCCTTTTGGAAGGAAGGAGACTTTTTGGCTCGGAAATTACAGTGTGATGACAGCCCTGATTTTAACTCTACCCCTCACGGAAACTATGTCCTCCTTCCCTCACTATCTCTCTCTGTAATCTCCTCCAGCTCTAAAACCCCGAGAGATCTCTGCGCTCCCCCAATTCTGGCCTCTTGCGCATCCTCGATTTTAATCATTGGTGGCCGTGCCTTCAGCTGCCTGGGCCCTAAGCTCTGGAATTCCCTCCCGGAACCTCTCCATCTCTCTACCACTCTCTCTTCTCCTTGAAGAAACTCTTTCAAACCTACCTCTTTGACCAAGCTTTTGGTCATGTGTTCTAATATCTCCTTATGTGTTTCAATTTTGTTCGATAATCGCTCCTGTGAAACACCTTGGGATGTTTTACCATGTTTGAGACATTAAACCGAGTCTCCGTTTGCCCTCTCAGATGGACATAGAGGATCCCACAGCCACTATTTTGAAGAGCAGGGGAGGTTGCCCCGGTTCTGGGCCAGTATTTATCCCTCAGCTGGCATTGTTGAAACAGATTATCTCGATGCTGATTGTGGGACCTTGCTGTGTGTAAATTTATTGCTGCATTTCCATTACAACAAGTGACTACGCTTCAAAAAGTACTTCATGGGCTGTAAAATGCTTTGGGTCATGAATGGCGCTATAGAAATGCAGGTCTTTCTTTCTCTGTATGAGACACCCACCCTGTTGGTCGGTTCCTAATGAGCCAGTCTCCAACAAGAGATGGCTCCTTCAGGAGAAGAGGGGAAATGTCTAAAGCAGGTGAAATAAAGACAGCCCGCTTGTTATATTTACTGAAATGCAACAATGTGATTCTGAGAAGATGTTTCCCACGGCTGGAGAGTCCAGAACAAGGGGTCATAATCTCAGGATAAGGGGTTGGCCATTTCAGACAGAGATTAGGAGAAATGTCTTCACTCAGAGGGTTGTGAATCTTTGGAATTCTCTACCCCCAGAGAGCTGTGAATGCTCAGTCATTGAGTATATTCAAGACTGAGATCGCTAGATTTTTGGACATTGAGGGAATCAGGGATATGGGGATAGGGCAGAAAAGTAAAGTTGGGGTAGAAGATCAGCCCTGAACTTATTGAATGGCAGAACAGTCTCAAGGGGCCGAATGGCCTACTCCTGCCCCTATTTCTTATGTTCGTATGAAACAGAAGCTCAGTGTTAGATCCTGACTCTTTGGGGAAATGCAAATATATCTGTAGGTATTTCCTCGGGTAATTATATTTTATAACCTGCCTCGGTTGTACTCTGCAAGAAAGGATCACACTGTGCTGCTGAATGAAGCTTTTATAGAAGTTTATTTTGTGCTGTAGTTAGTGAAATATAAATCAGTGCAGATTACCAGACTGCCTCATTCGCCTCACTTCAGACTATACTGGTCCCTGTAGTGTGGCTTTCGAGCAGAGAGATCTACCATTGACATGCTGTTCTCCCTTCGCCAGCTACAGGAGAAATGCCGTGAACAACAGATGCCCCTCTACGTTGCTTTCATTGATCTCACCAAAGCCTTTCACCTCGTCAGCAGACGTGGTCTCTTCAGACTACTAGAAAAAATCGTATGTCCACCAGAAATCAACAAGCGCATGGGAAAGGCTTCCACTGCTATGTCCAGACTGGCCAAGAGAGTGTGGGAAAATGGCGCACTGACACAGAACACAAAAGTCCGAGTGTATCAAGCCTGTGTACTCAGTACCTTGCTCTACGGCAGCGAGGCGTGGACAACGTATGTCAGCCAAGAGCGACGTCTAAATTCATTCCATCTTTGCTGCCTCCGGAGAATCCTTGGCATCGGGTGGCAGGACTGTATCTCCAACACAGAAATCCTCAAGGCGGCCAACATCCCCAGCACATACACCCTACTGAGCCAGCGGCGCTTGAGATGGCTTGGCCATGTGAGCCGCATGGAAGATGGCAGGATCCCCAAGGACACATTGTACAGCGAGCTTGTCACTGGTATCAAACCCACCGGCCGTCCAAGTCTCCGCTTTAAAGACGTCTGCAAACACGACATGAAGTCCTGTGACATTGATCACAAGTCGTGGGAGTCAGTTGCCAGCGTTCGCCAGAGTTGGCGGGCAGCCATAAAGGCGGGGCTAAAGTGTGGCGAGTCGAAGAGACTTAGCAGTCGGCAGGAAAAAAGACAGAAGTGCAAGGGGAGAGCCAACTGTGTAACAGCCCCGACAACCAATTTTATCCATAGCACCTGTGGAAGAGTCTGTCATTCTAGAATTGGCCTTTATAGCCACTCCAGGCGTTGCTTCACAAACCACTGACCACCTCTAGGCACTTACCCATTGTCTCTCGAGACAAGGAGGCCAAAGAAGGTCCCTGTATAAAAAGGCTAATGAGAGAAGACATCCAGAAATTGCACTTGTGGAGAGGGGATTGATTTTCAACGTCTCCCTTCAGCCCCTGGGTGTCATATTAGCATTGCACATTGCCCACCAGTTATAGAAGCTGGACGATTTTCATCTCCCCAATTTTACACCTGAAAACCTGCCCATGCTTTCTATTAAGTTGAACCTGCCTTAACCAAATTGCAGATCATCTGCCTGCAGATACTAAAATTGTATAAAGCCAGATCTAGGTTATCTGAGGAGAGTTGGTTCTTCTCCCAAAAAATAGTGACCGTCTGAAACAGGCTGGCGGCAGTGCGGTGGTTGTCAATTCACTGAATTCATTCAGGCGAGAGCTGGACTTGTCTCTGGCTGCAGCGGAGATCACCTTGTTAATGAGGCAAGTGTCCTGGAACATAAATCAGGACCACAACGCGTGTTCCACTCAGGAGCCGGTTCAAATGCTGTCAGGATACCCTGCACATCTCAGGATCCCCGATCCGCATTTATTGAAGAAGCTCATAAGAACATGAAAAATAGGAGCAGGAGTAAGCCACAGGGCCCCTCAAGCCTGATTCACCATTCAATAAGATACTGGGGATGGTGGAATAGGGTCACATTACTGAGCTAGTGATCCAGAGGCTTGGACTAATGATCTGGAGACATGAGTTCAAATCCCACCATGGTAGCTGGGGAATTTAAAATCAATAATAGGCCACTGCTGGACTATTGCGTACAGTTCTGGTCACCATATTGCAGGAAGGACATAATTGCTCTTGAGAGAGTACAGAGGAGATTTACACAAAGGTTGCCAGGGCTTGAAAGTTGCAACTATGAGGAAAGATTGGATTGACTCAGGTTGTTTTCCTTAGAACAGAGGAGGCTGAGGGGTGACTTAGTTGAGGTGTACAAAATTATGAGGGGGCAAGATAGAGTAGACAGGAAGGACCTGTTTCCCCTAGCGGAGAGGTCAACTTTTTTTTATTCATTGATGGGATGTGGGCATCACTGGCTATGCCAGCATTTATTGCCCATCCCTAATTACCCTTGAGAAGGTGGTGGTGAGCTGCCTTCTTGAACTGCTGCAGTCCATGTGAGGTAGGTACACCCACAGTGCTGTTAGGAAGGGAGTTCCAGGATTTTGACCCAGTGGCAGTGAAGGAACGGCGATATAGTTCCAAGTCAGGATGGTGTGTGACTTGGAGGGGAACTTGCAGGTGGTGGTGTTCCCATGCATCTGCTGCTCTTGTCCTTCGAGGTGGTAGAGGTCACAGGTTTGGAAGGTGCTGTCTAACTACTGGGGGCACAGATTTAAGGTGATTGGTAGAAGGATTAGAGGGTACATGAGGAAAAACATTTTTCATCCAGAGGGTGGTGGGTGTCTGGAATTCACTGCCAGGATCGGTGGTGGAGGCAGAAGCCCTCAATTCATTTAAAAGGTACCTGAACATGCAGCTGAAGTGCTGTAACCTGCAAGGCTATAGACCAGGTGCTGGAAAGTGGGATTAGATTGGGCAGCTAGTTTTTTTCCACCAGCACAGACATAATGGGCTGAATGGCCTCCTTCTGTGCCGTAATTTTTCTATGGCTCTAAATAAATCTGGAGTAAAAAGCTAGTATCAGTAACGGAGGCCATAAAACGACTGGATTGTCATAAAAATGCATCTGTTTCACTAATGTCCTTTAGTGAAGGAAATCTGCCACCCTTACCTGGTCTGGCCTACATGTGACTCCAGATCTACAGCAATGTGGTTGACTCTGAACTGCCCTCTGAAATGGCCTAGCAGGCCACTCAGTTATTAAGAAGGCACCTCACCACCACCTTCTCAAGGACATTTAGGGATGGGCAATAAATGCTGACCTATCCCTAACTGATCCCTAACTGATGGCCACATCCTGTGAATGAATAAAAAGGGTCATTGCTGAACTTTTACATTACTCCATTTTCAGTCTGGGAGGCAAAACCCGCCTCCAAAAGCAGCGACGTTAAAATTGGGGAATTGGCGGGTCTGGAGCAGGGAAACAGAGCCCTTCCTTTTTCACCTGTCACACCTCCCTCTCCCAACCCACCAGCTTCCCCGTTACCTTCCCACTGACTTGGTGGAGTTAAAATTCTCACTTGCTATCTATGACAAAGTATTTACTGCACAGAAACAGGCCATTCGGCCCAACTGATCCATGCTGGTGTTTATGTTCCACATGAGTCTCTTCTCACCCTATTTCCTCTCACCCCTGCTGTGTCTGGACGAGAAATAACTCACACAAAGGGCTGGATTTTACCGGACCCACGATGTCGGGCTTCGTGGCAGGGCGGCCCGGATGATGGGTCCGGCAGAGGACTGCCACGGAGGCTGACGCTGCGAGGGCCTGTCCCAATTCTCCGGGTGGGGGGCAAGGCTCCGTGGCAGCAACCCCCCCCCACCCCCGACCCACCTCCCGCCGCTGAGCGACAGGACCTCAATTTCCATATTTAAATCAATAAAACAAATTAATTTAAATATACTTACCAGCGATTTTCCAGTCCCACCCTGATCCTCAGTGTGGCGGCCGGCATTCCCGTGCCTTCAATTCCCCTTCTGGGGAAAGCCAGTGTGACATTAGAGGGGAGGAGGGAGGAGTTAAGAGTTTCAGTGTTGGGGAGGTGGGGAATGAGGTCAAATAAACTTTATGAATGTAGGGCATGGTGGGAAGGGGTGAACTTTCAACTTTGTACAGCCTCGGGGTGCGGGGGAGGTCAGAACTCAGAGGTAAGTCCTTTTTTGGGGGGATGGGCAAATAACTCATGTAATGTTCATTGGGGGAGTTGGAAAGGGACATTACAATTTTATTTTATAAATTTTGGGGGGGGATACTTCTTTAAAAATTAACATTTTCCGGCAGGGCTGGTTGCCCTTTAAAAATGTCGCCAGCGTCTGCGCACAGGCAGCTGATACCATTGCCGGTGATGAACAGCCCGCCCCCTTCATGTGATTGGAGGGCCACCCCCACTATTTAATTGAGCCACCGTGCAGGAGATTTGCGGTGGCTCTTCAGACAACTGGCTGCCATTTTTTGCGCTCACCGCCAGGAGTGGTGATGGGCTCTTAAAATCCAGCCCAGAGACTCTACTTAATTGCCCATGTTCTCTCGCTCCCTTATTCAATATAACCTCCCAACAGAGGGGACAGTATTACAAAATGATCAGCTCTTACCACATACTGCACTCCCTCCCCATTTAAAAATGATTACCTCACAATACAATATAACTCAACCAATCTCAACAATACCTGCAATTTAACAGGTCGGGTTGCTTTTTGTTTTTCCTGCAATCACAGCACATATATCACTAGTGCAACCAGAGAAAATTACATATTTTTATTTAAAAAATCTTTTGCCTCAACACCAGAATGTGTATATGTGAAACATATAAGATCCTGAGGGGTCTTGACAGGGTGGATGTGGAAAGGATGTTTCCCCTTGTGGGAGAATCTAGGACTAGGGGTCACTGTTTAAAAATAAGGGGTCGCCCATTTAAGACAGAGATGAGGAGAAATTCTTTTCTCTCAGGGGGTTGTGAGTCTTTGGAATTCTCTTCCTCAAAAGGTGGTGGAAGCAGAGTCTTTGAATATTTTTAAGGCAGAGGTAGATAGATTCTTGCTAAGCAAGGGGGTGAAAGGTTATCGGGGGTAGGTGGAAATGTAGAATAATCAGTTCAGCCATGAACTTATTGAATGGCAGAGCAGGCTGAAAGGGCTGAGTGGCCTACTCCTGCTCCTAATTCATATGTTTCTATGACTACTAACTCCACTTATTGTTTGGGACTGTGACATTGATTGATGATTAATCAAAACCCCTGACCATCTTTGCTCTAACAGTGGATTCTGTGATACCACCAAACTTGCAGTTTCTTTGTGTCTTTCCCTTACTTCCTGACTTTCACTTGGGACTGTAGGAGGAATAATTACTACAGGAGGGTTATCATGCTCTCCTTCTGTCAGATTCCCTCATTCAAACAAATGATCTACATGACAGTGATAGAGTTTCTCTGAATCTTCACTAGATACGTGAATGCACCTAGTCTTTTTACAACTCCAAACACATACTTCTCCTTATCACCGCGGTGGTTTTTCACCATGACCTTCTGACCAGCACTGAACTCTCTAAGTGTCATGCCTGGTATATCATGAGTCATCTTCACTCTGTTTTGCTTTCTCTTACTTTGTTATTGATGTCAGGCTTAAGCAAACTGAACCTTGTTTAAACACTAACTCATAAGGTGAGCAACCTGTTGTAGGCTGTGGGGTTTTTCTGTAAAGTAACAGAAAATTGTCTAGCCTGTGTTGAAGAGAAACATGTGCCTAGCTTGTCATCAAGCTAATACTTCTGCACAGACCTCTTCACAATCTGCACACTCCTTTCTGCAGCACCATTCGATACTGGGTGATATGGTGGTATTAGAGTGTGTTTGACTCCATTCTTACTCAGAAATGTTCTGACCTCTTCTGATGTAAACTGCAGGCCGTTATCTGACACCAACACCTCCGGCAACCCATAAATTGCAAACCGACTTCTCCAAACCTCAACAGTTTTGTCACTTGTGACATTGGGCATAAACTCAACATTTATCCACTTGCTGTAGCTGTCGACCAAAACAAAATACACTTTCCCTTCCACTTCAAAGAAATCGATATGTACCCGTTCCCACGGTTTCCTTGTGTTTGACCATGGATAAAAGGAACTTTGATTGGATCATTTCTCAAGTTCTCCCTGTGTCTGCGTGGGTTTCCTCCGGGTGCTCCGGTTTCCTCCCACATGCCAAAGACTTGCAGGTTGATAGGTAAATTGACCATTATAAATTGCCCCTAGTATAGGTAGGTGGTGGGGAAATATAGGGACAGGTGGGGATGTGGTAGGGATATGGGATTAGTGTAGGATTATTATAAATGGGTGGTTGATGGTCGGCACAGACCCGGTGAGCCGAAGGGTCTGTTTCAGTGCTGTATCTCTAAACTAAACTAAATTATTCTGAAACACACTTCACAACTTTTCACCAATTCTTCAATATTCTTGTCTAACATGGGATATTAAAAATAGCTTCTTGCTACTGTTTTCTTACAGACTATCCCTGTGTGTTCTTGATGCAGTTCCTCGAACAATCTCTCTCTAAACCTTGGTGGAATAATGACTCTTAAACCCCATGGGAGACAGCCTTGATCTGCACTCAGTTCATTTCTACGTGTGCAATACTCCTGTAGTTTCTCATCATCACACTGTTTAGACCAGCCATTCATGACACGATTTAGCACTTTACTGAGAACCACACCCCTGAGAGTTTCTTCACTAACTTCTCTGGCAGACATTGGTATGTCACTTGTGTATGTAAAGTAATTCTCAAGTAATTCAGTGGCCAAAAATGAATCAGTCCTCATGGGAAACATTGAAACAAAGTTCACACTAGCATGATCTGCTGACTTACGAGATTTAATATCATACTGATGAGCAATCAAAATCAATGCCCACCTCTGAAGCCGTGCTGCCACTAGAGATGGTATGCCCTTCTTTGAACCAAATACACTCTTAAGGGCTTGGTGGTCAGTTAACAAAGTGAACTTCATATCATACAGGTATTTATGGAACTTTGTAACATGATTTATGATGGCCAGCATCTCTTTCTAAACTTGTGAGTAATTTTGCTCTGACTTTGTTAAAGTGTGTGAAGCATATGCTCCAGGCTTCTCCACACTCTCTTCCATTATGTGAAATAACACCACACCTCACCCCTGTGATGAGGCATCACTGGCTAAAACCAGTTGTTTCTTGGGATTATAGTGGGTCAAAGCAGCATCACATATCAGTACTTCATTCATTTCTTCAAATACTTTCTGACACTGAACAGACCACTCCCAAGCGATTTTATTTTTGAGCAGTTTATACAGTGCGGTGAATTTGTTAGCTAAGCCGGGGATGAACTTAGAATAATACACAACAATCCCTATGAATGTTCTAAGTTATTCTTTGTTCTCTGGTCTCTTTGCTTCCAAAATCCCCTCAACCTTCTCCTGCATTGGGTGGATATCTTCATCATCTATTTGGTGACCCAGGTATGTTAAACTTGACGCCATGAAGCAACGTTTGTGTTCTTTTGCTTTGATACCATACTCTTGAAGTCAGCCTTGGACTTTGTTCAATATTACAATGTGATCTTTCTTTGTATTATTGCTAATTGTAATGTCATCCAAGAAGCAGCACACTCCCTTCATTCCTCTTAGATCCATGACTCTCTGGAAAACTGTGGGAGCAGCAAACACCCCAAATAGTAACCTTTCATACTGGTACAACCCTTTGTGTGTATGATTGGTAAGCAATTCCTTGTTTTTGTCAGTAAATTCTAATTAAAAGTATACATTGACAGACTTATCTTACTGAACACTTTCCCATTGGCTAAATTAGAAAACAAATCTGCACTGATAGACAGTGGGTAAGTATCATTTTAAATCATCTTATTTACCATTTGCTTATAATGTCCACAAATCTGAATGGAACCATCTGCTTTTTTAACTACCACAATGGGTGCAGTCCATTCACTGCTCTTCACCATCTTAATTACCTCTAATCTCTCCAATCTATCCAACTCCACTTAATGCTTCTAACTGTGCATAAGGCACTGGCTTAACCTTGCAAAATGTTGGCTGTACACTGTCCTTTATCTTGACTTCAGTCTTGTGATGCCTAATTTTATGATTTGGTTCTCCTTGTTCAAAAACCACTTTGTGGTCACTTAGTACTTTCTCCATGTCAGACGCACTGTTACCAATCCTTACTGTAAATAACTCAGTCCAGTTTAACCATATCTTCTTAAGCCAATTCCTTTACATCAAGGAGACTTTGTTCCCTCCAACTACTAACAATGGCAAGTATTAGGATGCATCATCATATTCCACCTAAACACTAACTTGACCTACCATTGTGATGCTGTTATTGAAATAACTAGTAAGTTTCACACTAGTTTTTCATAAAGGAATGTAACTTAGGGATTTCTTGTACTCTCCTTCTAAGATAACAGACACTGCTGCAGCTGTATCAATGATGAAATTAAGTTGGGAATCTTTTACTTTCATTTCTACTGTGGGTGCTGGAATTATATCTTCAGCCCTATTACTCTAATCTTGCATGTGTTGGTTTTGTTGCTCTCTGTCAAGGTACAACTCTTGATCTCCCTGATCGATAACCTCAACTTCTGTTTCCATATCTATCATATGTGCATTTGTAGACATCCAGGCTCCCGAACTAGCTTTTAATCTAACCCGATTTAGTATTATGGAATGAGAAAGGGCTAATTAACAATCTTGCTGCAAAGGAGCCATTAGGAAATAGTGGCCACAATATGATAGAATTTTACATTACATTTGAAAGAGATATCATTCATTCTGAAACTAAGATCTTTAATCTGAACAAAGGAAACTATAAAGGTATGAAGGGCAAGTTGTCTATGGTGGATTGGGAAAATACATTAAAAGATTTCACGGTAGACAGGCAATGGCTAGTATTTAAAGAAATATAACATGATCTACAACAAATATGCATTCCTCTAAGACACAAAAACTCAACAGGAAAGGTGAATCAACCATGGCTAACAAAAGAAGTTAAGGTTTGCATTAGATCAAAGCAAGTGGCTTATAAGTTTGCGTGGAATTCTGGTCGCCACACTACCAGAAGGACGTGGAGGCTTTGGAGAGGGTACAGAGGAGGTTTACCAGGATGTTGCCTGGTCTGGAGGGCATTAGCTATGAGGAGAGGTTAGAAAAACTCATATTGTTTTCACTGGAATGACGGAGGTGGAGGGGCGACATGATAGATTTACAAAGTTATGAGTGGCATGGACAGAGTGGATAGTCAGAAGCTTTTTCCCAGGGTGAAAAAGTCAGTTACTAGGGGACATAGGTTTAAGGTGCGAGGGGCAAAGTTTAGAGGGGATGTGCGAGGCAAGTTTTTTACACAGAGGGTGGTGAGTGCCTGGAACTTGCTGCCAGGGGAGGTGGTGGAAGCAGATACGATAACGACCTTTAAGAAACATCTTGACAAATACATGAATAGGAAGGGAATAGAGGGATATGGGCCCCGGAAGTGCAGAAGGTGTTAGTTTAGGCAGGCATCAAGATCGGCGCAGGCTTGGAGGGCCGAATGGCCTGTTCCTGTCCTGTACTGTTCTTTGTTCTTTGTTTGTCTATTTGGATTTTCAGAAGGCTTTCGATTAGGTCCCACACAGGAGGTTAGTAAACAAAATTAGAGCACATGGGATTGGGGGCAATATACTGCAATGGATTGAGAATTGGTTAACAGACAGAAAGCAGAAAGTAGGAATAAATGGGTCATTCTCAGGATGGCAGGCTGTTACTAGTGGGGGTACAGCAAGGATCAGTGCTTGGGCCACAGCTGTACATAAATGATTTGGAAGTTGGGAACAAATGTAACATTTCCAAATTTGCTGATGACATAGAACTAGGTGAGAATGTAAGTTGTGAGGAGGATGCAGGGAGGCTTCAAGGGGATTTTGACAAGCTAAATGAATGGGCAAGAACATGGCAGATGGAATATATTGTGAATAAGTGTGAACTGATCCACTTTGGTAGAAAAAACTGAAAGGCAGAGTGTCTTAAATGGTGAGAGGTCGGCATGTGTTGGTGTCCAAAGAGACCTGGGAGTCCTTGCTCTTGAGTCATTAAAAGCTGGAATGCAGGTGCAGCAAACAATGGAGAAGGCAAATGGTATGTCTGCCTTCATTGCAAGAGGCTTGAAATACAGGAGTAAAGATGTCTTGCTGCAATTGAATAAAGCCTTGGTGAGACTGTGTAGAGTTTTGGTCTCCTTCTCTAAGGAAGGATATACTTGCCATAGAGGGAGTGCAATGGACCTTCACCAGACTAATCCCTGGGATGGCGGGATTGTTTTATGAGGAGAGATTGCAGAAACTGGGCCTGTATTCTCTAGAGTTTCAAAGAATGAGAGGTGATCTCATTGAAAATTTAAAAAATCTTACAGGACGTGACAGGTTAAATATGGATAGGATGTTTCCTCTGGCTGGTGAGTCTAGAACCAGAGGATATCGTCTCAGAATAAAGGCAGCCGTTTAAAACTGAGATGAGTCGGAATTTCTTTACTCAAAGGGTGGTGAATCTTTGGAATTCTCTACCTCAGAAGGCTCTGGAAGCTCAATCATTGAGCATTTTCAAGACAGAAATCTATGCTCCTACTCCTGCTCCTATTTCATGTGTTCCGATCATGACCTATTGCTCGACTGTGGCCTGAAGCATTACTGCTTCCTCTACTCCTGCATGCCGTCTGCATATGACCGACTTTCCCACAGGCATAGCACTTTGACTGGAAATGGAGACATTGAGATGGTTTGTGGCTGCCATGGCAATCGTAACATCTGAACTTCTGACTGAGATTGTGGACTTGACTGCCCTATCCTGGATCCCACTGTAATTCGGCGGATCTCACCTGCCGCTTGGAAAAAAAACTCCCTTACAATTTGCAACTATCACTTTCTGCCATTTCTATAGCTGTGGCCTCATCACAGGCCTCCCTCCATGTTAGCTTATTTCCTTTATTTAACAGCTTGGCCTGCATTTTATTGTTCTTCGGGCCTCTTAGGAAATTGTTTCTAATGTTTCTAATGTTCTAAGTTTGCGCCATACCCACAGTTGCGGGAGAGTTTCTTTAACTCAAGAATGTAGTCCGCTACAGACTCACTTGGCAACTGTTTCCTTTGACACAATGCAACTCCCAGTGTGATTTCATTCTTCATCGGGCCATAATTGGAGTCCAGAATCTCATTTATGTTGGTGTATCACAAAGTACTGGGGTCTGTCGGCCAACACTGGTTAGACACTACATCAAAAGCATCTGACCCCATCATGGTGAGGAAGACATGAACTTTATCCTCATCGCCTATTTTATTCACTTTCATCCAGATGTTAAGCCTTCGTTGATAATTACTCCAGTCCTCTTAGTCAGGGTTGAATTCCCACATTGACCCAAAATAAACTTTTTGTGCCTTTATTTTCATGCAACTACCTACACCACTCAGTCTAAATTTGCATCTGCTCAAGGTTCATGTCTAATTCACTGAGCTGCGCAGGAATGTAACATGTGCACGCAGAGCAATCTTTCCAAACTGCTCAGACATCCTCAGATTTAAGTTCAGGGGTTTCAAACAGTGTTGCAATATTCTCCACTCCTTGATTATTTCAATGAAATGTTAAAAATAATCCATTCCTTCATCATCCCCATCTTTCAGTTGTGTTTGGACTGGAAATAACTCGGAAAGAGACTCAACTTCAATGGCCATGTTGTCTCACACCTTTTATCAATACCACATCCAAACAGACAGGGCAGTATTACAAAATGATCAGCTCTTATCACATACAACCCCAGAAACATATCCTTCCAATCCTTTCTCCCTCGTGAGTTTATCCAGCTTCCCCCAAAATGCATCTATGCCTCAACAACTTCTTGTGGTAGCGAGTTCCACATTCTCACCACTCTCTAGTTAAGGAGGTTTCTCCTGAATTTCCTATTGCACTTATTAGTGACTATCTTATATTTATAATTACAACAATTATCCATTCCTGTCTGGTGCAAAAATAAAACCGGAAGGGTGACTCAACTGCGGCTTACAAAAGAAATTAGAGATAGTATTAGATCTAAAGAGGAGGCATATAAAATTGCCAGAAAAAGCAGCAAGTCTGAGGATTGGGAACAGTTTAGAATTTGGCAAAGGAGGACAAAGAGGTTGATTAAGCGGGAGAAAATAAAGTATGAAAGTAAACTTGCGGGGAACATAAAAATTGACTGTAAAAGCTTCTATAAGTATGTGAAGAGAAAAAGATTAAGTGAAGACAAATGTAGGTCCATTACAGTCAGAAACGGGGGAAATCATATTGGGGAACAAAGAAATGGCAGAACAATTAAACACATACCTTGGTTCTGTCTTCACAAAGGAGGACACAAATAACCTCCCAGAAATGTTAGGGAACCAAGGGTCTAATGAGAGGGAGGAACTGAAGGAAATCAGTATTAGTAGGGAAATGGTGTTGGGGAAATTAATGGGGTTAAAGACTGACAAATCCCCAGGGTCTTTTTTTTTATTCGTTCATGGGAAGTGGGCATCATTGGTTAGGTCAGCATTTATTGCCCATCCCTAATTGCCCTTGAGAAGGTGGTCGTGAGCTGCCTTCTTGAACCGCTGCAGTCCATATGAGGTAGATACACCCACAATGCTGTTAGGAAGGGAGTTCCAGGATTTTGACCCAGTGACAGTGAAGGAACGGCGATATAGTTCCAAGTCAGGATGGTGTGTGACTTGGAGGGGAACTTGCAGGTGGTGGTGTTCTGATAATCTACATCCCAGAGTACTAAATGAAGTGGCCCTGGAAATAGTGGATGCATTGGTGGTCATCTTCCAAAATTCTATAGACTCTGGAGCAGTTCCTACAGATTGGAGGGTGGCAAATGTAACCCCACTATTTAAAAAAGGAGGGAGAGAAAAAATAGAGAATTACAGACCAGTTAGCCTTACCTCAGTAGTGGGGGAAATGCTAAAGTCTATTATAAAGAATGTGATAGCGGAACACTTGGAAAGCATAAATGGGATTGGACAAAGTCAGCATGGGTTTACGAAAGAGAAATCATGCTTAACAAATCTACTGGAGGTTTTTGAGGATGTAACTGGTAGAATAGATAAGGGAGAACCAGTGGATGTGGTGTACTTGGGTTTTCAGAAGGCTTTTGATAAGGTCCCACATAAGAGGTTAGTGTGCAAAATTAAAGTACATGGGATTGGGGGTAATATACTGGCATGGATTGAGAATTGGTTAACAGACAGGAAACAGACAGTAGGAATAAATGGGTCTTTTTCCGGGTGGCTGGCAGTGACTAGTGGGGTACAGCAGGGATCAGTGCTTGGGCCCCAGCTATTCACAATATATATTAATGACTTGGGTGAGGGAACTAAATGTAACATTTCCAAGTTTGCAGATGACACAAAGCTGGGGGGGATTATGAGCAGTGAGAAGGATGCAAAGAGGCTCCAATGTGATTTGGACAAGTTGGGTGAGTGGGAAAATGCATGGCAGATGCAGTATAACGTGGATAAATGTGAGTTTATTCACTTTGGTTGTAAAAACAGAAAGGCAGATTATTATCTGAATGGTGATAGGTTGGGAAAGGGGGAGGTGCAACGAGACCTGGGTGTCCTTGTACACCAGTCACTGAAAGCAAGCATTCAGGTGCAGCAAGCAGTTCGGAAGGTGAATGGTATGTTGGCCTTCATTGCAAGAGGATTTGAGTGCACGAGCAAGGATATCTTACTGCAGTTATACAGGGCCTTGGTGAGACCACATCTGGAGTATTGTGTGCAGTTTTGGTTTCCTTATCTGAGGAAGGATCTTATTGCCATGGAGGGAGTGCAAAGAAGGTTTAGTAGGCTGATTCCTGGGATGGCAGGATTGACGTATGAGGAGAGATTGGGTCGACTAAGCCTACATTCACTAGAGTTTAGAAGAATGAGAGGGGATCTCATAGAAACCTATAAAATTCTAACAGGACTAGACAGGCCAGATGCAGGGAGGATGTTCCCGATGGCTGGGGAGTCCAGAACCGGGGTCACAGTCTCAGGATACAGGGTATGCCATTTAGAACCGAGATGAGGAGAAATATCTTCACTCAGAGGTTGGTGAACCTGTAGAATTCTCCACCACAGAAGGCAGTGGAGGCCAAGTCATTAAATATATTTAAGAAGGAGATAGATATATTTCTTAATGCCAAAGGGATCAAGGGATATGAGGAGAAAGCGGGAACAGGGGACTGAATTAGACCATCAGCCATGATCTTTTTTGAATGGTGGCGCAGGCCCGAAGGGCTGAATGGCCTACTCCTGCTCCTATTTTCTATGTTTCTATGTTTCTGTGTATTTATCGCTCCTAGTTTTGTTCTCTCCCGCATGTGGAAACATCTTCCTTACATCTCCCCTAACAGACCCTTTCATAATAAAGGCTTGTAGATCTTTTGGCATAATCTTTATTGAAGAAGGGATTTCTAAGCAGTTGCCAGTTTGGTGCGGACTCCATTCAAAGTGGATTCAGCCAAGTTTTAGTAGAGAATGTGTGCCTTTGGGTTTGTGTTGTGACATGTACAGTCATACGTGTGGAAACACATTAATGGAGTCTAGCAAATTACTGAGGCAAAATTAAATCAAAGGTTTGTCTCCCCTTGCTGGGTTTTTTCTTGCAAACAATATTTATGATTCAGCAAGAAAGGTGGAAAATTAATTTCCTGTAATCACAGAATTTTGAGCCCATTGTTGTATCAATGTAGTCACTGTTGTAATGTAGGAAACGCAGCAGCAAATTTGCACACAGCAAGATCCCACAAACAACAATGTGATAATGGCCAGATAAATATTGGCCCAGGACACTCGGGAGAATCCCTTTGTTCATCTTCGAAATAGTGGCCGTGGTATTTTTAAATCCCCTAGTTACCTTTTGAGAGGTTAGTGGTGGGCCTTTGTCTCGCACTGCTGCAGTCTGTGTGGTGTAGTTACACCCCTAGGGAGTGGGTTCCAGGATTCTGACCCAGTGACAATGAAGGAACAATATATGTCCAAGTTGGGATGTTTTTGTGTGTGTGTGTGTGTGTGTGACTTGGAGGGGAAACTTGGAAGTTGTATACCATCAATGCCCATGAGATTATCTCAGCACTTTTTGAAGGCCTCTCAGCCTTCAACCATGTGTTCCTTCACCCACATTCTGACACGCATGCACCCTGTAAAAAAGCCTCTCATGGAGCATAAACGCTGGCTGTGTTCACCCGTCCTCATAGCTGTTTCTTGCGTCTGTACACAGCCGACTGGCTGGTGTCAGAGAGGCTTCCAGCAGCAGTCTGGAGTGACCCTTCAGTGTAAAGTTTGGGTCAGGTGTGCCTGTTACGCCCATTGGCAGCAGGGTGATAGATGTGGTAGGGGTGGACCGTACTTAAGAATGCAAGTTCCATAACTGAGTGGTGGCTTCATGTCAAAAACAATATAGTGGTCCCAGGACAACTGAGTGCATGTACTAGCCAGTAGGTGCCACAAAACGTACAATGCTGTTTGAGCAGCCCGGCTTTCCCTCTGCTGGCCCTCCATTGCTCTTCCAAAAATGCAAACTACAGAGGAATTTCCGTTGGGATTCCCATACTGACCGATTTGAAATGAGGGGGATTCAGTTTGAGGAAGAAATGACACCAAATCAGACCTCTTTAAACTGGATTCGTCCGATTAAGCCAATGAGAAGGTTTAATAGTGCTAATGAAGCTGAAATAGTTGAAAAATTGGAACACGTAATATCATAACATCATTGCAGCTCCACTATGTGCCCATGCAATATTGGATGGACATTTTCTCCAGTCACTCGCAATTATAGAGGAAAATTGGGTGAGAGCTAAAGTTGGGGTGTTTGGTGGCATTCCTCAGGCTATGCCAGTAGAAAGCCAGCCTGGGGAATTCCCATTGGGAAACCCATACTAACTCACTTGAAATGTGAGGATTGAGGGGGGAAATACTACCTACAAATACTATTGTTGCTAAAATTGCTCTCAATATTTCCAACCTGGCTCATGCACCATGTATCTGTCGTGTCGGCTGCGGCCCTGAGGGAGCGCTGCAATATCGAAGGTGCCATCTTTTAGATGAGATGGTAAATTGAGGCCCTGTCTCCCAATACTATTTTGGAAAAGAACACAAGAGTTCTCCCTGGTGTCCTGGGGCCAATATCTGTAGCTGAACCAACAACACTGAAACAAGATTATCTGGTCAGTTATCACATTGCTGCTTGTGGGAGCTTGCTGTGTGCAAATTGGCCTCCACGTTTCCTACATTACAACAGTGACCACACTTCAAAAGTGCTTCACTGTATGTTATGTGCTTTGGGATGTGACAGGCACTATATAAATGCAAGTTTTGTTTTGGTTTTGCCTTCATGGCTTGTAGTTATTGTTCCATGTTTCAGAAATAAAAAGCTGAACAGTATATAGTCGGAGCGCTCCGTGGTGTGGCATTTTGTGAAGATTCAATCCATACTTTAGGCAACAACTTGCATTTATATAGCACCTTTAATATAGTAGATTATTCCAAGGCGCTTCACAGGAACATAAATCAGAATTTGACACTGAGCCATATATGGAGATATTAGGACAGGTGATCGAATACTTAACATACGAACATACAAATTAGGAGCAGGAGTAGACCACTCGGCCGCTCGAGTCTGCTCCGCCATTCAATAAATTCATAACTGAACTGATTCCTCCACATTTCCACCTACCCCCAATAACCTTCCACCCACTTGCTTATCAAGAATCTATCTACCTCTGCCTTCAAAATATTTAAAGACTCTGCTTCCACCACCTTTTGAGGAAGAGAGGTAGGTTTTAAGGAGCATCTTAATGGAAGAGAGAAGCAGAGTGGTTTAGGGAGGGAGTTCCAGAGATTAGGGCCCAGGAAGCTAAAGGCACCCCTTGACCTCGTACGACAGTGACTGCATCAACTTTGAAAACATCGGAACAAAACGTGGAATGTAAAAATTGTTAAAAGCAGGATAAGGCTGCACACGCACATGGTTGAGTCATGCTTTTAAAATAGCCTCATGTCGCACCATGTGAATCATTACTTGTTTCAGTGAAGGATATTGTCTGTGAGAAAAAAAACAGTGAGGTAATTTCGACTCTACTGACGGGAAACGGCATCCCCCCCTTCCACAGATCCACCCGAGCCAATGGCGGCCACTACCCTCAATGGTTTCCAGCCCTCCAGGATTTTTCAGGAGTTAAAGAGCAATTGCCTGGGCAGAGCTGTGAATGAAAACCTAGGGGGATAAAACATATTGCTTTTAAAAAATTGCACAGTTTCGTTTATTACTTATTAAAAATATTGGAGCGGTTTGATGGAGAGACGGGAAGTCATGTGATGAACCCTCCAGGAAGATGGCCAGCTAGAGTTGGCATCTCTAACTGCCCCTCGATGTGGTGATGAGGTTCCAG
The DNA here is from genome assembly GCF_036365525.1 of Heterodontus francisci. NCBI lineage: Eukaryota > Metazoa > Chordata > Chondrichthyes > Heterodontiformes > Heterodontidae > Heterodontus > Heterodontus francisci. Next base: position 108,215,625 of record NC_090382.1, read on the forward strand.
CCCCTGCTTTCTTTGTGAAAGCTCTGCACAGGAATGGCTCAGGGCCTTTGCCAGACGAGAGCTGGTTTGTTTCAATCAGTGTTGCTTCAGGCGACTGAAAGCTGCTTTGTTTCAATCTCACAGGCCTCTCAGACACAGGAAACCCAGTCCCCCTCCTCCCCACCCGACTCGGCACCCTCCGCCCCTACCACCACCCCCTCCTCTCACTCCCCACTCTCAGCACTTGGGGAGGTTTCTGCCCCTGGTCTCTCTGACAAAATGCCGTGGCACGCAGTAGCCATTTATCAAGCTCTGACTGGCTTCCTGTATTAACGTAAGCAAAGTATTGCTTAACCCCCTGAATACTGGGTCTCAGCCATTCTGTGAATGGTACAAGCACTGCTGACATACAAATACACATTGGGACATATGAATTCGGAGCAGGGGTAGGCCATTCGGCCCCTCCAGCCTGCTCCACCATTTGATAATATCATGGCTGATCTGACTGCGGCCTCAACTCCACTTTCCTGTCTATACCCATACCCTTAGACTCCCTTGTCAATCAAGAATCTAATTCAGCCTTAAATATATTCAATGACCCAGCCTCCACTGCTCTCTGGGGAAGGTAATTCCACAGACTAACGACCCTCCGAGAGAAAAAAATTCTCCTCGTCTCAGTCTTAAACGGGACACCCCTCGTTTTTAAACTGTGTCCCCGAGTTTTAGTCTCTCCCATAACAGGAAACATCCTCTCAGCATCTACCCTGTCAAGTCCTCTCAGGATCTTGCATGTTTCAATAAGATCACCTCTCATTCTTCATAATTTTAATGGATACAGCCCCAACCTTTCCCCATAAGATAACCCCTTCATCCCAGGAATCACTCGAGTGAACACTTGACTGTAACACTCACTCTGGAATCGTACGGCACAAAAGTGAGACCATTCAGCCCATCGTGCCTGTGCCGACTCATTGAAAGTGCTGTCCAATTAGTCCCAGCCCCCTGCAACCCTGCTCTTTTCTCACGTCCCTGATTTTCTTTCCCCTTTCCGGGTATTTATCCAATTCCTTTTGGCAGTTACGATTGAATCTACCATTGTAAAATCTAGTGAGGAGTCCCAGCCTAGTTTGGGGGAAGCAAGGGCAGATATATGGGGGCCTGTGCGAAACTATCCAATCTCAACTGGCTGATAGGGAGGGCACTATAATTGACCTCCATCAGCCAGGGTCCCTGTTTCTGATTACAACCAAGTTAACATCTGATGGAAAGTGTGTCTGTGTGTGTACATTAGGTGAACTCAGAATTTTGCTCAGCAATAATAACCCAATGCTCAAGTAGGAAGCTGTTCCTGAGTGTCTAACAGACTAGGGACTGGAGAGAGGGAGAACCACAGAACTGCAACGCCATGTGAGTCACTCCCCTCAGAAGATGAGGAGAGAAAAACAAAAAATTTTGATTGCAATAGTGAGTTTAGTTGCAACTGCTTTGGCAGATTTGCCCATATACTCAATCCCATATGTTTAGACAGAGCTTCAATATAATCTTTACAACTCTTTAGCTCCATTGGTCTGCTTACCCTGCCAACATTTTCATTACTGAGCCTCATTGACAGCCAAGCCCAGCCATTGTCTCTTGCATCTCTATCCCCTCCACCCATCCAGTGATGTCCAATTCCCCTCATCCTTTCTTCCATGTATTCTTTTTCCAGAATTTTACTCTGGTATCTGCTTGGCTCAGCAGTTGCAAGCTTTTCTTACATAAACATGGAAAGATGACAGGGTTGTCCAGTGAGGAGAGACCGAGTAGAATTGGCCTACATTTTCTGGAGTTAAGAAGAATAAGAGGTGATCGTATTGAAACCACAGATTCATAGAATGGTTACAGCACAGAAGGAGGTTATTCGGCCCATCATGTCCATGCCAGCTCTCTGAAAAGTGACTCACCTACTCCCACTCCCACTGCCTGTTCCCTGTAGACTTGCAAACTTTTTTGTTTCAAATAATTATACAAATCTCTTTTGAAGGCCTCGATTGAATTTGCCTCCACCGCACTCGCAGGCAGTGCATTCCAGATCCTAACCACGCGCTACATAAAAAAGTTTTTCCTCATACCATGCTTGCTGCTTTTGCCAATCACCTTAAATCAGTGCCTTCTGGCTCTCCACCCACCTGCCAACGAGAACAGTTTCTCACTATCTACTATGTCTAAACCCCTCATGATTTTGAAAACCTCTATCAAATCACCTCTTAATCTTCCCTTCTTCAAGGCGAACGGTCCCAGCTGTCTTCATGCCTGGAACCATTCTTGTGAATCTTTTATGAACTCTCTCTAATGCCTTCAAATCCTTAAATTCTGAGGCCTTGACAGGGTAGATGCTAAGAGGCTGTTTCCCTCGCTGGCAAGTCTAGAACTAGAGGGGTCACAGTCTGAAGATAAGGGATCGGCTAATTAGAACTGAGATAAAGGGATAGACAGGGTAGATGCAGGTAAGATGTTTCCCCGGTTGGGGAGTCTAGAACCAGGGGACACAATTTCAAAATAAGGGGGAAGCCACTTAGGAAAGAGCTAAGGAGAAATTTCTTTACTCAGAGGGTTGTGAATCTTGCGAATTCTCTACCCTAGAGGAAGCTCAGTCATTGAGTATGTTTAAAGCAGAGATTGACAGATTTCTAAACACGAATGACATAGGGGATATGAACATACGAATTAGGAGCAGGAGTAGGCCAGATATGAGGATAGTGTGGGAAAAAGGGATTGAAGTGGATGATCAGTCATGATCGTACTGAATGGCAGAGCAGGCTTGATGGACTGAATGGCCTACTCCTGCTTTTATGTTCCTATGATGCTTTACAGGCTCCTGTCCAGCTTATCCCCAAAGCCTCCCACCCCCCAAGGCCACCCTGATTCTGAAGCATCAACTCTTCTACACTATTCCTAACATCCATCATTGTACAAGTGTGTGTTCTTTGAAAGTAGGAAATACGCACAGGAGAAGGCCCCTCGAGTCTGCTCGACCATTCAATAAGATCATGACTGATCTTCTACCTCAACTCCACCTTCCTGCACTATCCCCATATCCCTTGATTCCTTTAGTGTCCAAAATTCTATCGATCCTCGTCTTGACTATGCTCAACAACTGAGCACCCATTCCCCCCTGGGGTAGGGAATTCCAAAGATTCACAACCCTCTGAGTGAAGAAATTTCTCCTTAGCTCTTTCCTAAGTGGCTTCCCCCTTATTTTGAAATTGTGTCCCCTGGTTCTAGACTCCCCAACCAGGGGAAACATCTTACCTGCATCTACCCTGTCTATCCCTTTAAGTATTTTGTACGTTTCAATGAGCTCACCTCCCATTCTTCAAAACTCCAGAAAATCTTTCTTCATAGGACAGTCCCACCATCCCAGGAACAAGTCTGGTGAACCTTCGTTGCACTCCCTCTATGGCAATCATATCCTTCCTAAGGTAAGGGCACCAAAACTGCAGACAGTACTCCAGGTGCAGTCTAACCAAGGTCCTATACAATTGAAGCAAGACTTCACTACTCCTGTACTCAAATCCTCTTGCAATAAAGGCTAACATACCATTAGCCTTCTTAATTACTTGTTGCATCTGCATGTTAGCTTTCAGTAACTTATTGACAAGGACACCCATGTCCCTTTGTATATCTACACTTTCTAATCTCTTACCATTTAACAAATACTCTGCACATCTGTTCCTACTACCAAAGTGGATACCCTCACATTTTTCCACATTATATTCCATCAGCCACATTCTTGCCCGCTTACTTAGTCTTTCCAAATCCCCTAGAAGCCGCTTTGCATCTGCCTCACAACACATATTCCCAACTAGTTTTGTGTCATCCACGAACTTGGAAATACTACATTTGGTCCCCACATCCAAATAATTGATATATATTGTGAACAGCTGGGGCCCAAGCACTGATCCCTGCAGTATCCCATTAGTCACAGCCTGCCAATGAGGGAATGACCCGTTTATTCCTACTCTCTGTTTTTTACCTGTTAACCAATCCTTAATCCCTGCCAGTACATTACCTCCTATCCCATGTGCTTTAATTTTGCTAACCAAAAAATCTCCAACAGGTTCATCAAATATGATTTCTCATTCATAAATCCATGTTGATTATGCCCAGTTAGATCATTATTATTCAAGTGTCCAATTATCACATCCTTTAGAATAGATTCTAGGATTTTCGTAACAATTGATATAAGGCTAACAAGTCTGTAATTCCCTGTTTTCTCTCTCCCTCCCTTCTTAAATAGTGCGGTGACATTTGCGACCTTCCAATCTGCAGGAAACGCTCCAGAATCTATAGAATTTAGGAAGATGATCATCAATGCGTCCATTTTTTCCATAGCTACTTCTTTCAACACTCTGGGATGTAGAATATCAGGTCCTGGGGACTTATCAACCTTCAGCCCCATTAATTTCTCCAATACAGCCTTCTTACTAATACTAATTTCCTTCAATTCCTCATTCCCCCTAATCCCTTGGATCTCTAATTCTGGGAGATTTCTTGTATCTTCCTCAGTGAAGACAGACACAAAGTAATCATTTAGCTTCTCTGCCATTTCTCTATTCTCCATTATAAGTTCTCCTGACTCTGCCTGTAATGGACCCACATTTGTCTTAGCCAAATATTTCCTTTTCACGTACCTATAGAAGCTTTTACAGTGTGTTTTAATATTTTTTGCTAGCTTGCATTCATATTCTAGTCTCCCTTTCTTTATCAGTTTCTTCATCCTGCTTTGGTTTTTCCTAAACTCCTCCCAATCCTCAGGTTTACTACTATTTCTGGCAACTTTATAGGCCTTTTCTTTTAATCTTATACAATCCTTAACTTCCTTTGTTGTCCACGGTTGACTGCCTTTTCTTTTGGGGTTTTTGTGCCTTGAAGGAATGTATCATTGCTGTAAACTATGTAATATTTCTTTAAAGACTATCCATTGCCTATGTACTGTCATACCTTTTAATGTATTTTCCCAATCCACCTCAGCCAATTTGCCCCTCATACCTTCATAACACCCTGGCTTCAGATTGAACTACCTCACTTTCAAACATAATGTAAAATTCTATAATATTATGATCACTCATCTCTAATGGTTCCTTTACAACAAGATTATTAATTAGCCCTTTCTCATTACATAATATTAGATCTAAAATAGCTTGTTCTCTAGTTGGTTCCTCAACATACTGCTCTAGAAAACCATCCTTAACACACTCCAGAAACTTGTCCTCCACAGCATTAGTGCTCATCAGGTTTACCCAGTCTATATGCAGATTGAAATCACCCGTGATTACTGTATTACCCATGCTACATGCATTAATCTCCTGATTAATGCCATGCTCCACACTACCACTACATTTTGGTGGCCTATAAATAACTCCTACCAAGGTTTGCTGCCCCTTGCTGTTTCTTGGTTGTACTCAAACAGATTCCACATTTTGTTCTTCCTCCCTTCCTAATGTACTGATCCCTTCCCTTATTATCAGTGCAACACCACCTCATATCATAGAATCATTGAATGGTTACAGCACAGAAGGAGGCCATTTGGCCCATCATGTCCTTGCCGGCTTTCTGCAAGAGCAACTCAGCTAATCCCACTCCCCCACCTTTTCCCTCTAGCCCTGCAAATTTTTTCCTCTTCATTATCCAATTATCCAATTCTCTTTTAAACGTCATGATTGAAACTACCTCCACCACACTCTCAGGCAGTGCATCCGAGCCATCCGCTGTGTAAAAAAGTATTGCCTCACGTTGCCTTTGGTTCTTTTGTCAATCACCTTAAATCGGGATGCTCTGGTTCTCAACTTTCCGCCAATGGGAACAGTTTCTCCCTATCTACCCTATCTCACTTAAGAATGCAGTTGTATGAAAATAGGCAGAACTTTCATTGATATAGCTTCTTTAATGACCTCAGAACATCCCAAAGTGCTTTACAACCAATAACTACTTTAGAACCATAGTCACTGTTGTAATGCAGGGCAAACAGCAGCCAATTTGTGCACAGATAGATCCAGATTTAGCTTTTGTGGACTGTCTCATAGGAGGAAAGAGAGGTGGAGAGGTTTAGGGAGGGAATTCCAGAGCTTAAGACCCAGGCAGCTGCAGGCACAGACTCCAATGTTGAGGGAAAGGGAGTGGGGGATGCATGAGAGGCCAGAATTGGAGGAACACAGAGTTCTCAGAGGGTGATAAAGCTCTCACCTCTCCCTCTGCTCCCTGAAGATGCTTCTTAAAAGCACATCTCTTTGACCAAGCTTTTGAACACCAGTCTTATTGCCTACTTATGGGGCTTGGTGTCAAATTTTGTTCGAGTGTCTTGGGACATTTTATTATGTTAAAGGTGCTATATAAATGAAAGTTGTTGTTGTGTTGAGATTGAAGCTGAATTTTCTCGCTATCAAGCAAACATTGATTAGCCATGGCTCAGTGGGTAAAGTTCTTACCTGTAAATTGTAAGATTTTGGGCTCAAGCCCCACTCCAGGACTTTGAGTGCATGACTTTGCATTGTCGGAGGTGCTACCCTCCTTCGCAGGGGTTAAACTAAGTTCGTGTTTTTTTTGCTTTGATGGTCCTGGCGTATATTAAAAGATCCCGTGACACTACTTGAAGAAAACCCCAAATGTCCCCTGGGTGTCCCACGGACCATCAGAAGTGGCCATTTATCTTTTTGTTGTTTTGTGAGCTGCTGCTGTTTGCCTGAATAAGTGACCGCATTTCAAAGTAATTTCCTCTGGAACTTTCCTGAGAGATGTGTTAAGAGGATTTCTTTTTAATATTAAAAGGATTTGATTAAAATTAACCATGAAGAGCAGAAGTTATGCTTCCTCACTCTTGATCTTTTCAATCTTGTTGATGGCTGTACTGTGATACCTGACTTAAAAGTTGTCAACCCTCCAGGATTGTGCCCTGAGGTCTCTTGGAATTAATGACTTTTTTGTTCATTCACAGGATACGGGCGTCGATTTTTAGAGATAAAAAAGTAACGGAGGTGCCAGGGAAGGGTGGAGGAGACGCTGTTTGACTGGTTGTGGTGGTTGAATGTCATGTAATGAAACATCCAGGAACATGTCCAACCAGAGTTGGCAACTGTAACCTGGGCCCTTCATCAAAGTGCTGTTTCTCCATTCAGAAAAATGTACCCAGAATACAGACAGTGCGTAAATGCACGTCACAGGGGGAGAATGGGTGGCTACTGAGTTCAAAGGCCCAAAAATGATCATTCCTTACATTACCCAGCTCCTGCCCATCAGCTATTTCCTCTGGAAAATGATTGTGCCATGGGGAGAGGTAGTTAGTCCATAGGAATATAGGAAGAGGTGGAGGCCATTCAGCCCCTCAAACCTGCTCCACCATTCAATTAGATCACAGCTGATCTGTATCTTAACTTCATTTACCCATCTTTGCTCCATATCCCTTGAAACCCTTCCCCAAGAAAAATCTATCAATCTCCGAACTGAAAGCTCCAATTAACCCCCAATATCCACAGCCTTTTTGGAGGAGGGAGTTCCAGATTTCCACTCCCCTTTGTGTGAAGAGTTTCTTTCTGATTTCACTTCTGAACAGCTTAGCTCTAATTTTAAGATTATGTCCCTTGTTCTCAAAGCCTCCAGCAGAGAAAATGTTTTCTCTCTATCAACCCTATTGAATCCTTTTATCATTTTAAACGTTAACCATATTTAACGCAGAAGAGATCCCGAGATTGAAATGTGAATTTTGTCTGTTTAATTTTAAAGAGTTTAGAGATTGTGAATAACTGCCAAAGTATCAGAGGTCAGGGCAGGAGATGTTCTGCAGTCAGGAATGTGAGAGATGTAATGCTTGATAGCTGGTGTCTTGACATCGAGCTCTCCCGGGTTCTCCAGACTGCCTCGCATGCTGGTTTAATCAACACAAGGCATAACATTCAGTCTGTGCCCTTGTGAAGAATTAACAGACATTCAGGATGTTGCTCAAGCTGATTTAATCAGGTCAATGGCACTCTCTCTGTAACCACTGTATGAGAATACTTGTGAGAGCCCAGGCATGAAGCTGGTTCCTGTTCAGTATTCCGCCTGTTTGATGACATCACCGGGCCAGAATGGGACTCAGGGATCAACAAAGCAAATCGAAGCAGAAATCTATAGCTGGAAGAATAGATTACATAGTAAAGAAGGTCTTATCGCTCTGGTCATACTGCATATAAGGATGGAAAGAAAAATTTGCATTTATATAGCAACTTCAAAACTTATATCACAACTTCAAAACATTCCAAAGTGCTTTACAGCCAATAAAGTACTTTTGAAGTGTTGTCACTGTTGTAATGTAGGAAACACGACAGCTAATTTACGCAGAGAAAGATCCCACAAATGACAACGTGACAATGACCAGATAATCTGCTTTTTTCAGTGATGTAGGTTGAGTGATTGGTCAGGACAGCGGGAGAACTCCCCTGCTCTTCTTCAAAATAGTGGACATGGGATCTTTTACATCCACCTGAGAGGGCAGAAGGGTTTAACGTCTCATCCGAAAGACAGCACCTCCGACAGTGCAGCACTCCCTCAGTGCTGCACTGACGTGCCAGCCTATATTTTGTGCTCATGTCTTTGGAGTGGGACTTGAATACGTAGGGGGGAGTTTTATGCTGGTGGCGAGGGTTTCGACCTCGGGAGAAAATAATGCCAAGATGCCTGCGTCGCCTCTTTGCTGGTAGGCCCACCGAATTTAGTGCCAATCGCTCACTTAAGTGGACAGCAGGGGCTTTCCGTAGAATTTAGGAGCCTGTCGTCAGAAGTTCCGCCCTCGCAGAGCCGCTGACCAATCAGAGGCCAGCAGCTGCAGCTGCACCGTGAAAGCGGTGGCTGCGGTAGGAGGTGACCATCTTGGAGGTCAAAGAGCATCACTGGAGCCAGACCTCAGTAGGTCAGGGTGGGAGTGGTCCTGCCAGATGGGGGTTGAAGGGAGTGGGGGGGTGGGGGTGGGGAGAGAGTGGAGTCGGCAGTCGGCCCCCTCCCTTCCCAATGTCGAGTCCCTCATTCAGGCACTAAGTGCCTTTGAACGAGGGAACACCTGTCCCTGCAGGGACAGGGCTGCCCACCATACAGGTAACTGTGGCTACAGTGGGAAGAGGCCCTTAATTGGGGGTTAATTACCCGGTTAAGGGGCTCAATTGGTGGCTGGGCGGGAAGGCAGTTCACAGGACTTCCCAAGCCGGACTAAATTTCGGCAGAGGCGGGATGGTGGTGGAAACCACCCCCCTGCCACATCCACCCGATTTTATGCTCCCCCTACCTCCAAATCTGCTGCCGGGGAGAGCACAAAATTCCACCCATAAACTCCAGAGGTGAGAGTGCTGCCAACAGGCACATCTGACATAATAAAACATAATAATAGGAGGCCATTCAGCCCCTTGAACCTGCTCTACCATTCAATTAGAGCACAGATGATCTGTACCTCAACTTTATTCACCTGCCTTTGCTCCATATTCCCTAAATACCCTCATCCAAAAAAAAAATCTATAAATCTCATTCTCGAAAATTTCAATTAATCGAGCCTCAACAACCATCTGGGGAGAGCTTGTTTGACATTTCTACCACCATCTGTGGGAATCACTGCATCCCGATTTCACTCCTGAATGGCCTGTCTCTAATTTTACAGTTATTCGCCCTTGTTCTGGACTCCCTCCCACCAGAACAAATAGTTTCATCGAATCGACCCTATTGAATCTTTCTTATCATTTTAAACACCTCGCTCGCATCATCCATCAACCCTCTAAACACAAGCGAATTCAAGCCAAGTTTCATGCAACCCGTCATAATTTAAGCCCCACCTCACCTTGAGGACTAGTCCAGTTCTAATCGCTGAGAGACAAGGAGGACTGGGTCACATCCAATCACTGGAGCCAGTTCAGAGAAGCCCTGAGACTGATCCTCACTGTCAAAGCAATGAGGTCTGAGGAAAGGACTTCTCTATCAGTCTCGAAAGGAGGTGACTGAGTGGTGTCTTTATAGAGGTCTATAAAACTATAAGTGCAACTGAAAAGTGAAGCATTATTGTAATTGAAAGAGTTGGGCAAGGTCAGGAATACAGGTTCAAAAAAAAGGCAGATTTAGGACTGTCTTTGGAATTTCTTCATTCAAAGAGAAAGCTACACATGGAATGGGCGACGAGAGTAGGCAATGGAGGTAGAAACTTCCAGAATCACTTCAGAAAAGGTTGGATGTTGTGACAGTGAAACTTCTGGATGAATCAGCTAAATAGCCTTCCGTGTCTGTAAGCCCATAGTCAACCTCCAAGTGAATTCGAAATTAAGAAATAGGAGGAGGATTAAGCCAGACAGCCTGCTCCATCATCCATAAGTTCATAGTTGAACTTTCATATCACTTTCCCGGACTATCCCCATATCTCTTGATTTTCTTAATGCCCAAAGATCTATTGATCTCAGTATTGAATAGACTCAACGACTAAACATCCTCAGCCCTCTGAGGTAGAAGGTTCCAAAGATTCACAACTCTCTGAGTGAAGAAATTTCTCCTCACCTCAGTCCTAAATGGACAAACCCATTGTCCTGAAAGAACAAAGAACAAAGAACAAAGAAAATTACAGCACAGGAACAGGCCCTTCGGCCCTCCAAGCCTACGCCGATCCAAATCCTCTATCTAAACCTGTCGCCTATTTTCTAAGGGTCTGCATCTCTTTACTTCCTGCCCATTCATGTATCTGTCTAGATACATCTTAAAAGACGCTATCGCGCCCACGTCTACCACCTCCGCTGGCAACGCGTTCCAGGCACCCACCATCCTCTGCGTAAAGAACTTTCCACGCATATCCCCCCTAAACTTTTCCCCTTTCACTTTGAACTCATGTCCCCTTGTAATTGAAATCCCCACTCTGGGAAAAAGCTTCTTGCTATCCACCCTGTCTATACCTCTCTGACCCCTGGTCAAACTATGACCCCTGGTTCTGGACTCTCCAGCCAGGGGAAGCAGCCTCTCAGTTTCAACCCTATCAAACCCTCAAGGAATTCTATCTGTTTCAGTGAGATCATCGCTCATTTTTCTGAACTCCGGAGAATATAGGCCTATTCTGCTCAGTTTCTCCTCATCGGGCAAGCCTTTCAGCTCAAAAATCAAAATAGTGAAATTTTGTTACAACTGCCCCCGATAAGGCAAGTCTATTCTTCCTTAGGTAAAGAGACTCAAACTGTACACCCAGAGGTGAAGACATCAGTCAATGTCATTGAAGCTTCTTTCTGCTTAGTTAATAGAAGCTGCTTCACCTAATTCTGGCCCCATTACCTCTGGTAATATAAACATAGCCAATAGATAACACCATGGGGAGTGCTTCACAAAGTAGATGCATTAAGTATTGCAAATGGGGCATATTGGACCAACAGTTTTACATAGTGTTACACAGTATTTAAAGACATAGCAGGTTGTTATGACCAGGTGAGGAAGGGGTCTCAGGCTCCCCTTTCGCCGCTTCTCTGGTTTGGTGGTAACAGAGTTTATCTTCTTAAACACAGTGATTTTAGCTTATCACCTCAGTGAGCCCCTGCTCACTGTTCCTCGACTATAATTACAAATGAACCAGTCAGACAGGTTTTCTTGGGTTTAAACAAGAAAGATGTAAGTTTGTTAACTTTATCACTCTAAACCAGTTAAAATTACTAAAATACACGATGCAGCCACGCTCTACATGCATACGAAAGGCAGACACACACAAATAGATACAGAGGGAAAGAAAGAGTTGGGAGGTTGAAGTAAAGTTGATAATAAATGGAATGCAAATACTGGATCGTAATGTCCTTAAGTGAAGTTAAAGTCTTGGAGTCCTCGCTGGGCCACGTACACAATTTCAGGCTTGCCTCTCTGGTTCCCGAAGGCCAAAGGGAGGTTTCAATTGTCTTCTTGGTGGTCGCCTGTAAAGTTCTGTAGTCTTGAGTCTTCAAAGCTGCCACTGTGGTTTCCCTAGGACTTTTCTGGGGAGGGAGACAGAGAGAGAGAGAGATGCTTTTCTCTTGGAGTTTATTTGCCGTATCTTTCCTTTCTGAGGTGCAATTGAGAAACTTCAGGGTTACACCAACAGGTATGTCATGTGACCATCTCTTTGTTTGAAACAGCAACTTCTGGAAGGATCTTTGAAGTTCAGAGTCCATCAGACATACTCGGTATGGGAGGCGGGTGGTCCTTTCAAAGTCAAAGGGTTTCGATATCTTTTGATCACCACGATTGACAAAACCAATCATTGTTCCAGCTAGACTAGATAACTTCCTTCTGTCTCTCAGCCAGCCTTTGTCTTCTCAAAATGCAAATATGCATGGCCATTTTTAGCTGTTCAGTTTTGGTTTTTTTTAAAGTTATTTGTAGTGTCCAGTAAAAAGTTCTGAAGCAGAGTTTCACACAATGAAATTAATATTGTTTCCATTTGGCGTGCGTGATTTCCATCACAAGGTCCATAACAATGTTTATGCGCCACACGATCTTCCTTCCACTCTACTTCATCTAACCCTATTTTCATAATCTTCTTTTCCTTCCTCCCTCATGTGTTTATTTAGCTTTCCCTTAAATGCTTCTATGCTATTAGCCTCAACTACTCCATGTGTTAGCGAGTTCCACATTCTCACCATTCTCTGAGTGAAGAGGTGTCTCCTGAATTTATTACTTTTCATTTGTTTGTGGGATATGGCCATTGCTATTAAGGCCAATGCCTATTGCCCATTCCTAATTGCCCTTGAAAAGGTAATGAGCCACCTTCTTGAACCCACAATGCTGTGAGAGTTCCAGGATTTTGATGATGAAGAAACAATGATATAGTTCCAAATCAAGATGATGTGTGACTTGGAGGGGAACTTGGAGGAACATGGTGCTCCTGTGTGCCTACTGCCCTTGACCTCCTCGGCAATTAGGGGTACTTGAATTATTATTAAAGACTATCTTATATTTATAACCCCACAAGTGGAAACATATAACCAATGTTTACCCTAAGATATCCCTTCAGAATTTTAAAGACCTCTGCCAGATCATTCCTCAGTCTTCTCTTTTCTAGAGAAAAGCATTCCAGCTTGTTAAATCTTTCCTGATATGTATAACCTCTCAGTTCTGGTATTAATCTAGTAAATCTGTTTTGCACATGCTCCACTGTCTCTTTTTTATAGCATAGAGCTCAGAACTGTGCGCAGTACGCAAAGTGTGGTCTAACCAAGGTTCTTTATGAGTTTAACATAATAATATTGTTAATTGATAAACATTGTTGCATTAAATCTTGGTTCCATTCCATTGTATGTGTTAAGTGCAGAATACATTCATAGGAACAAAGGTTAGCCTGTGTAATCTTCGCCCCAATGTATATATACAGGCATTCAACTCCAAAGTCTCTTTAGTTACATGACAATATTGATGATAAAGCCTCTCATGAAACGTGATCGGTCGTCGCTGCCTCAGGTAAGTGGGACCTCCTGACTGTTGGGTTGGCTCCATAATACTGCATTAGACAACTGGAGCTAGGCCAAAACTCTGCAGCAGATTCAGTCTTCTGATCATAAAACCTTACAGCACAGAAGGAGACAATTTTGCCTGTTGTTGCTATGGCTTCAAAAGTGCTGTGATATTTAGCCTATCCACCATCTACAAGGCACACATCAGGGGTGTGATGGAATACTCTCCTCTTGCCTGGATGCGTGGGGCTCCAACAACACTCAGGAAGCTTGACACCATCCAAGACAAAGCAGCCCGCTTGATTGGCACCATATCCACCACCTTCAACATTCACTCCCTCCACCACCGACGCACAGTGGCAGCTGTGTGTATCATCTACAAGATCAGCAACGCACCACGCCTCCTTCGACAGCACCTTCCAAACCCGTGACCTCTTCCACCTAGAAGGACAAGGGCAGCAGATGCCTGTGAACACCATCATATGCAGCTTCCCCTCCAAGCCACACACCATCCTGACTTGGAATAATATTAGTGTTCCATCTCTGTCGCTGGGTCAAATCCTGGAACTCCCTCCCTAACAGCACTGTGAGGATACCCGGACCAGATGGATGGCGACGGTTCAAGAAGGCAGCTCACCACCACCTTCTCAAGGGCAATTAGAGATGGGCAACAAATGCTGAGCTAGCCACAGACACTCACTGTGGTAGCAGTTTTGCTGACATTGGGGTCTACAGCTCTTTGCTTTAATGACTCGTTTGTCTGCAGCAACCTGCTAAGCAAAACCGCAACCCACACAGACGTTATCAACGGGCGAATGTGGTATCTGGAGTATGCATTGATTTAAGGAAAATAATAGCTTGTTACGTACAGCCTTATGCAAAGCTGACCTCGGATTCTACATGGTGTATAGTCACATAGGCCGTCCTGTGCTTATCCTGTGGTTTTGTAACTAATTGGGAAACTGTCAGCTCTGCATCAGATCCGCGGGGATCTGGAGCGCTTTGGAGTAGCACCGGACCGTGATTAGGAAAGGTGTGCTCCCCATGATATCATGCAATAAAATTTGTTAATGCTCAAGGTCTGAGTCCGGAGAATTTCTTTGACAATCAAATTTCTTCAACAATCTGGCGTAACAAATTTCTTCAACACACATACCATGCAACGAATAAAAATAAAATTCTCTGGGCGTAGACAAGTTGGGGTGTGTCTGTGTGGAGAGAGAAGACATTTCAAATTTGGATTTCTCCTCAGTTTGATTTGGAGACTCTTACGAATGGCAATGCGTTTGCACAAAAAAAAAGCCTGAAGATTTTACTGACAGAAAGTTTTCTTTGGCAATAAATTGAAGACAAAAGCCATTGCGACGTCTTTATGCTAATTGTGGAAACCACAGCCGACTGAGTTGGGATGTGGGTCTAAATTGCACAGCACTTTCAAAGAGCTTGCACAGGCACGATGGGCCAAATGGCCAAATCTGTGCCGTATCATTCGATGAGCAGAAGCTGAATCTGCTGTAGAGTTTTGACCAGGTTCCAATTGCGAAACACAGCATCTTGGAGCCAACCCAACTGCCGGGAGGTCCTGCTTACCTCAGGCTTCTCTCTCAACATGGAATGAATGTGAATGGTTTCATGGCCTTCTAACTTATTGGCATTTTCAGGAAATAGGTGTGTCGAATTGTGCACTGTTTTATTGCATGAATAACACTAATGTCCTGAGGTTAAACAAAGAGCTTCTGCCACTAGCCCATTCTTTCTAAGTACTTCCTGCCGAAGGTCAAAAAAGGGCAGATGGGCAGGACAGCACGCAGAGAAGGACAACTTTATGGAGCACTGAAACATCAGCATGATTTTAAGAGTGTATTTAAAGCAGCCCCACCCCTGCTTCCCCTGTGCACGGGGACAGACTAGAACACCAGCATCAATTTGTTGCTAATTAGTAACTGCACTCTGGTAGGCTGTCGGTTTGGCTTGCGGGATTTGGAAAACTGCCTTATATTACACAGGAGGTTCCTGTTGAGACTTGAGGCTTATGTGTAGAGAAAAGAGACCTTCATTCTCTATCTAATTTACACCTTAGTTGCCCTGGAGTGTTGGATGGGACAGTGTAGAAGGGGCTTTACTCGGTATCTAACCCGTGCTGTACCTGCCCTGGGAGTGTTTGATGGGGTCAGGTAGAGGGAGCTTTACTCTGTAAGTAGCCCGCTTATTTATACAAATCTGAAAGGTCATAAAATATTCTCTGATTCGCTAAGTAATTTAAGGTCCATGACCAATGCCACTGGGACCTGGTGAAGACATATAGGGTGTTAGAATGAATTGCCAAGACAGTTAAATATAAAGCAAGAAGCATTGACTTTTCTTTGTATGAAACCTTGTTGAAGCCACGTCTAGAATACTGGGGCACGATCAGTGATGCTGGCACAAATTGCTCCCAAAATTACAACCATTTTGAAAAGTGCTTTTCTTCCGCTGAGTTACCTCCCAAATCCATTTGCACATCATCGATCACAAAACCTGCCACAACCAGCACAACCAGGCAGCATTTTAAAACAGCATTTAAAAAATCAAATTTTGCTTTAAAAAAATATTCTGGTATATTTAAGAGTGGTAACTTGATAAAGTTTGATTAATACAGCAGGAAATGGATTTATTACCAAAAAAAATAAACATTTTAAATCCGTGTCAATCCAGCACCTGTGAGTGATCTGATTTTAAATAATTGAAAATGACCTTTGAAAAATATACAAAACTATTTACACGTGAGATTGGGTGCAGCAGTGATTTCGTTAGTAAATTAAACAGTAACATTTTCATTCTAAACCTTTCGAAAAGTACCTATCAGCGTCCTTGCTCCCAAAGGTTCCAGCTTTAGAGGGGATGTGCGAGGCAAGTTCTTTCCACTGAGGGTGGTGAGTGCCTGGAACTTGCTGCCGGGGGAGGTGGTGGAAGCAGGTATGATAGCGACGTTTAAGAGGCATCTTGACAAATACATGAATAGGATGGGAATAGAGGGATACGGTACCCGGAAGTGCAGAAGGTTTTAGTTTAGACAGGCATCAAGATCGGCGCAGGCTTGGAGGGCCGAATGACCTGTTCCTGTGCTGTACTGTTCTTTGTTCTTTGTTCTTAATTTTTGGAGCCTCTTTGAGGGCCTGCAAACAAGGTCAATTAGTTGAAACTCACCATGGTTACGAATTCACCCTGGGGGTGTGGCCAGTTTTGTGGACAGGGCCTACCTCTAACACGATATTTTTAAAACCAGCGCAAAAAGATTGCGGAAATTCCACTTACGGAAAACGCAATTTGCACTTGAAATTCGACAATCTTTTGTGGCAGTTATGCCAACGTCACGGGGAACTGCATCAAAAAAAAAAGTGTTCATTTGAATAGAAACCCTGAGCCAGTAGGTCCAGTCATGGTTCCCTTACATGATGGAGACCTTGGAAAAGCTTTAGAGGAGGGTCACGAGACTGATACCTACCTTAAATGTCATCAGTTATCAGGACAGACGAAGAGAGATGCGACTTTTTACTGTGGTTGCATAGAAACATAGGACTTAGGAGCAGGAGTAGGCTATTCGGCCCTTTGAGCCTGCTCCGCCATTTGATAAGATCATGGCCGATCTAGTTGTGGTCTCAACTCCACTTTCCTGTCCGCCCCCCATAACCCTCGACTCCCTGTCTATCAAAAATCTATCTAACTCAGTCTCGAATAAATTCAACGACCCAGCCTCCACTGCTTTCTGGGGAAGAGAATTTCACCAACTAACAACCCTTTGAGAAAAAATTTCTCCTCATCTTTGTCTTAAAAGGGATACCTCTTATTCTTAAACTGTTTCCCCTAGTTCTAGTCTCCCCCACAAGAGGAAACATCCCCCCAGTATCCACTCTATCAAGTCCCCACAGGATCTTATATGTTTCAATAAGATTATCTCTCATTCTTCTAAATTCCAACGGGTCGTTCTTTAAAATATGCCTCAATTTTAAACTTCTCATCCTTGTTTTCAAATCCCTCCACACCTTGCTCCCTCTCATCTCTGTAACCTCCTCCAGCCCTATAACCGTTCCACAATCTCGACTCTGTGCGAAGTTTGCAAGTTCTCCCTGTGACCGCGTGGGTTTTCTCCGGGTGCTCCGATTTCCCCCCACAGCCAAAGTCTTGCAGGTTGATAGGTAAATTGGCCATCGTAAATTGCCCCTAGTGTAGGTAGGTGGTAGGAATATGGGATTACTGTAGGGTTAGTATAAATGGGTGGTTGTTGGTCGGCACAGACTCGGTGGGCCAAAGGGCCCGTTTCGGTGCTGTATCTCTAAATAAAAATAAATAAAACAAATAAATAAAATTCCTCCAATTCTAACCTCTTGCACATCTCCGATTTTAATCGCTCCACCAGCTGCCGGCTTTCAGCTGCCTAGTCCCTAAGCTCTGGAATTTCCTCGCTAAAACTCTGCACCTCTCTGTCCTCCTTTAAGAGACACTCCTTAAAACCTAACTCTTTGATCAAGATTCTGGTCACCTGTCATGATATCATCAGTGTCAAATTTTATCTGATAACGCTCCTGTGAAGCATCTTGGGATGTTTTAATATGTTAAAGGTGCTATATAAGTGCAAGTTGTTGTTGTTGAAAGTATCAGACTCAGTACAAGTGGGTAAACCATTCAAGCTGGAAGAGATAGGGAACACCAGGGGATGTAGCTTATTTTTATAAATGCAGCGTACTAGGTTAGATGCTAGGATAGAATCATAGACAATCATCGAGTCATATAGTCTTATATGCACAGAGGGAGGCTATTTGGCCCATCGAGTACATGCCAGCTCTCCACAGAGCAATTCATTCAGTCCCACTCCTCCACTCAATTCCTGCAGCCCTGTAAGTTTATTTCCTTCAAGTGCCCATCCAATTTCCTTTTGAAATCAGTGATTGTCTCTGCTTCCACCACCCTCATGGGCAGCGAGCGGTAATGACCTAGAACTCACTGCGTAAAAAACTTCTTCCTCATATTCCCCCTGCCACTCTTGCCTAAAGCCTTCAATCTGCGTCCCCTAGTACTTGTACCATTAGTTAATGGGAACAGTTTTTTCTTGCCTAACTTACCTAAGCCTGTAAGAATTTTGTACACGTTCATTAAATCTCCCCTCAATCTCCTTTGCTCTAAGGAGAACAATCCCAACTTTTCCAGCCTACCTTTGTAACTAAAACCCCCCATCCTGGTAAATCTCCTCTGCACCCTCTCAAGGACCCTTTTATTTACAAAGAGTCATCAGCCACTGAAGAAGCTACTGTATCGTGCTGTGAGAACAGACTCTTTATAAGCATTCTAAAGAGAAACTACACTAGTTTTTCTAATTTATTTGTTCATGGGATGTGGCCATCACAGGCTAGGCCAGCATTTATTGCCCATTCCTAATTGCCTTTGAGCAGGTGGTGGTGAGCTGCCTTCTTGAACCGCTGCAGTCCACATGGTGTAGGTACACCCACAGTGCTGTTAGGAAGGGAGTTCCAGGATTTTGACCCAGCGACAGTGAAGGAACGGCGATACAGTTCCATGTCAGGATGGTGTGTGACATGGAGGGGAACTTGCAGGTGGTGATGTTCCCATGCATTTGCTGCCCTTGTCCTTCTAGGTGGTCGAGGTTGCGGGTTTGGAAGGTGCTGTCTGAGGAGCCTTGGTGCATTGCTGCAGTGCATCTTGTAGATGGTACACACTGCTGCCACTGTGCGTCAGTGGTGGAGGAAGTGGGTTTGTTGAAGGACCATCAACAGGCGACTGCAGTGCACCATTTATATGCCTCCTGGCCTTATGGAGCAAGTAGGCAGGTCATTGGGACTGTGCCATCCAGATACACAAGCTTCCTGCAGCTGCCTTTATCTTCGGGCAAGCCGCAAATTAGTTCAACAGAGTTTTTTTTTCCCATGTTGGGTTAAATCTTTTCTCTACGCTTATTTTGCCTTTCCCAGGAGATTGTTGGGTGGAGAGCAGGGAAGGGAAGCAGAGATGATGTAAAGAAGTTACACCACGGTTGGAGAGCCCTAGAATCATAGAAACATACAGCACAGAAGGAGGCCATTAGGCCCATCATGTCTGTGCTGGCTCTTTGAAAGAGCTATCTAATTAGTCCCCCTCATCCTGCTCTTTCCTCAGAGCACTGCTAAATGTTCCCCTTCTGGTATTTATCCAATCCCCTTTTGAAAGTTACCATTGAATCTGCTTCCACTGCCCTTTCAGACAAAGCATTCCTGATCACAACTCGCGACGTTAAAATAGTTATCCACATCTCCTTTTTGTTTCTTAATTGGAGTCTCTGTTCACTGACCTTCCTGTCCTCTCTCCTCTGTCTGTAAGTTTATTTACCTATAGTGTTGTAGCTCTGGGTCTGAGTTCCAGAGCAGTGCACTTCATCAAGCTCTGGGGCTATATGATGCTCCCCCCACAACAAAGGTTCGGGCTGGGTGCTGAGTCCAGATTAACTAATGAATGGAAATGTGAAAAACAAATTCTCCCATGACAGGGAGTATTCCACTTGTGGTTTGGAAAACAAACAGGACCCTTTTTATTTTTCTTCCCAGCCTGAGAAACCATTTCACGGTGTTAATCTTTCATTGTGACAGGGTGGAAAAGAATTTCCATTTCCTCAGTCTGCGATCAGATTGGAGTGCAGCCGGCAAGGGGTTTCCACTAGCGAGAACGTTAATTTCATTCAGAAACCGAGGCATTCGCTGCAATAGTCTCCTGTTTCTTTAAATAATGGCTCCTTTCCACAGTGGAACCCCCAACCGACAGAGCAAGTAATCCATTCCCAGGTTTCAGCCAGTCACATTGCAATAAGGGCACTCAAAAGAAAATTTGACGTCAGTTTGTCCAACCCTGGATTGTCTCTCTGTCCTCTGGGAAATTATCTCCCTTTTACTCCATGTTTCTTGTCCACAAGTTTTCTTGTCTGCATTTATCAATATCGATGGCTACAACTCTGAACTTCTCCTAATTAACTTGCTTTGCTTGCTGGCATGATGGTCATGTTACTGGACTAATAATCTCAAGCCCAGGCCTAATAAACCGGAGATAAGAACGCAAATCTCACCGTGGAATTTTGTGAATTCGAATGCAATTAATTACATAAATCTGAATTTGAAAAACTGACCATCAGTAAAAGTGACCAGGAACCTGCTCGATTGTTGTAAAAACTCATTAGGTTCACCCATGTCCTTTAGGGGGAAAAAAAACCTGCCATTCTTACCCAGTCTGGGTCTAAGTGTGACACCAGTCCCACACCCGACTCGATTGACTTTTAACTGCCCGCTGAAGTGGCCTCGTGAGGCACTCAGTTTGCATCAAATCGCTACAAAAATATCTAATAACTCCCTATCCAAATCATTTTTACAAACTGTCTGCACCAGTTCAAGAAGGTGGATCACCAACGTCTTCTCAAGCTCGGGCGATAAACGCTGGGCTTGCCAACGAGGCTCACATCCTGTGAATGAGTAAGTATAAAAATATATACAGCTTGCTGCACAGAAACAGGCCATTCAGCCCAACTGGTCCATGCTCTACATGAGCCTCCTCCCACTCTACTTCATGTCATCCTATCAGCATAACCTTCTTTTCCTTTCTCCCTCATGTACTTATCCAGCTTCCCCTTTAATATACCTCTGCTATTCTCCTCAACCACTCCCCGTGCTAGTGGGTTCCACATTCTCACTCTCTGGGTAAAGAAGTTTCTTATGAATTCCCTATTGGGTTTATTGGTGATTACCTTTTATTTCTGGCCCTTAATTTTGCACTCCCCTCCAAAAAAAAACAAGGCCCACCTTATACCTTGCAGAGCAACTAAAGATGGGCAATGCATGTGACCCTTTTACAAGCTGGCATCAGTCAACCCGAGCAGAAGAAAACGTGCCTTCCATTTTTAACCAGATACTTCAAAACCTTTTGGTACCGTGTCACGAGCATCAAAATTAAAGGATGAAGCTTTCCTCTTTCCCCTTTCCTGCCAAAGCGTGTCATTTGCAAATGCAGTCAAGTTCTCTTAAAGAAAACTCACGCCATCTTTCAAGCCCGAGAACCCCTCCCACGCCTCCGTCCCAGGACAGACGTTTTGGTCAGTTCAAAAGCACAGGAACACTTTCCCATTTCAGACAAAGCCCTCAAAGGAGATGGAACTCCCCACTACCTCCTTCATCCCTTCCTCCTACCACCTACGGGATTTTCATGCCCAAATGTGATTTCCCTGATCAATTGTAGAATCATAGAATGGCTACAGCACAGAGGGAGGTCATTCGGCCCATCCTGTCCTTGCCAGCTGTCTGCAAGAACAACTCACCTCGTCCCCATTCCCCTGCCTTTTCCCCATAGCCCTGAAAACTTTTTCTCTAGATTGGCAGAGATTGATTCTGGGGTAGAGGAGGGGGGAGGGGACGGAGTTCCACAGTTTTGAGGTCAAGGGAAAGAAAGAGTTGAAATAAAAGATGGCACAATGATTTCACAGTGAGATTCAGGACGAGATGCAGGTAGGGGCAGTTTGAGTTTAGGAGGTGAAAGAGAGTGCAGAGGGGAGTGTCAGCTGCGAGTAGTTCTCTCACCTCTATAGTCTGAAAGTCTTGGTTCAGATCCCTTTCTGGGGATTCAACCCGATAATCTAGGCTGACACTCCAGTGCAACTGATAAAGAGTTGTACACTGTCAGAGATGCTATCATTTGGATGAGTCGTTAAACCAAAACCAGTCTGTACTCTCAGCTGGATGTAAAAGAACCCATTGCACTACTTTGAAGTAGAGCAGGGGAGTGCCAACTAGTGTCCTGGTCAATACTTATCCCTCAATCAACATCCCAAAAAATGCTGATCATTATCACAGTGCTATTTGTGAGAGCTTGCTGTGCACAAATTGACTGCCACATTTCATACAGTGACTACACTTGAAAAATACTTCATTGACAGTGAGGCACTTTGGGATGTCCTGAGTGTCATGGGAGTGGATTTGTTTTCTTCTGTTTAAAAACTAAGGGAGTCTGTGTACCTTTAAGACTGAGATTTTTTTTCTCTCTCTGGGGAACAGTGTGTGTGTGTGTGTGTGTGTGTGTGTGCAAGCTGCACCTGTTTCCCAGGCAACAGCAGGAGAGGAGGTCTCATGCTATATTGTAACTTTTGGCTGTGGGTAAAGACTGGCGAGAACCGGTTTTAACTGAAGACCAGTGAAGCATGCTCATTGAAGGAAGGAGTTGTCTATATCGCAGCAGAAAAATCTACATTGAACTACAGGCTGTGTTATTGCCTAAGGAGGAAAAAATCCCTGGAAAAGAACATTTGTATTGTTGGAGGTAGCAAATTCCTTTTTACTTCCAATCTCTAAGAAGTTTAAGCTTCAGGAGTGACTCTGTGTTGCCTGTTTGTGTTTTCTGGAATTCCCAGCAAAGTTTCTACTGACGGACTGCCAATTTAAAAATCCAATTAGACCTGTTGCTCTACTCCTTGTTGAAAGAACTGTGTGACTGCTGCAGTTACCTCCTGCAACTGAAGTGCTTTGAATGCCTATCCATTATAGATTGTTCGTCAAATTTGTCTAGAGACTTCAAGTGGCACCTGACTGTTTGGCTCTGGGACACCTCACTGAACCAGGAACATAACCCACAAAGACTTGCAACCCAGTTATTTAATTATTCTTAAGAAACAGCTAATTTTAAAACACCATTTTTAAAAAACAGTTAACTATTGATGTTGAATGTATGTGTGTGCGCATTAGGGTTAGGAGAAATAAAAAGTTATAAAGTTTTTAGATATAGGTTTATCTCAATGGCGTTTAAGATTTAGTTTATTGATAAATAGTTAATTTGTTGTTGTTTAAATATACATGGTTTGGTCTGTTTTATTCTGGGAGGTTAATAAAGTGCTTAATTTGGCTAAATTTCCAGTAGGTGGGAAAACTTTAATAATATATACTGTGGAGTAATGGGACTGAATTGACAGTGCATTACTCCCGCCTCGGTTGTAACACTGAGTTAGTGAGAGGTGTTAGAGATACGCAAGTCTATGTTTACTCAGCATTAGTTCATTGATAAAATAAAGATAGGCTGCCATGTTTGAGCCTATTTATCACTTCTTCACACTTATATAATCACACCAGTTTTGAAAAACCACGGAAACAATGTGTGGTTAATATACAGTTGGGAACTGTTTTTTGCAAAGAATGTAAACCATAAGTAATTTGTTAGTTTGTCTTGGTATTCAAGAGAAACCTGACATCCATTGTTTTGGAAAATATTTTAGCTCTTTCCCTGGCTGTGAATAACAAGAGATAAGACAGAGAATGAGACACAATAGTCAGCCAGATTATTAAAGGGAAAGCTGTTAGGGCTTTCACCAACACTAAGCAGTATTACAAAATATTACAAAGTATTTACAGCCCAGAAAAAGGCCACTCAGCCCAACTGATCCATGCTGGTGTTAATGCTCCACACAAGCTTCCTCCCTCTCTCCTTCATCTAACTCTATCAACATCTTCTATTCTCTTCCCTCTCATGTGTTTATCTAGCTTCCCCTTCGATGCAAGTCACCTCAACCACTCTCAGGGCAAAGATGTTTCTCCTGAATTCCCAATTGGATTTATTAGCAACTATCTTATATTTATGGCCCCTAGTTCTGGTCTCACCTGCAAGTGGAAGCATCTTCTCTACATCTACCCTATTGAACCTTTTTGTAATCTTAAGGACCTCTATATTAGGTCATGCCTCAGTCTTCCCTATTCTAGAGAAAAGGCCTCAGTCTGTTCGATCTTTTGAAGGGGTTTGAAGTGCTATAGGATTGTTAGAAATAATCATATTTAACTCAATCGAGAGGACTGACTGATATGGGGCAACATGGCATCTTCATTCATTTTTTATTATTGGATAATGAGCTCAGTCATAACTGCTGATCCATATATTCACCTCATTACAAAATAAAACAGCTAATCAATCCACAGCAGACTGCGTCTCATCAAGTGTTTGTTCGATCTTTTTGTGGAAAGGTGAATGGGTGTAAGTGGACGATATCTGAACGTACAAAATTGAGGGGCAACAAAAGAGCAAGAGACCCAGCAAACCTGCCACACATTCATGATGGCCGGAGCAACATGTCTGGACACTTCACACTCCCTCCTGCATCCATGCAGTTTCCTGGGAGCAGCAAACAGTAAGTCAGAGGGAAATGGTAGTATAGTGGTTACCTTATGTGACTAGTAAGCCAGAGGCATGAATGATGCAGTGACATGCATTCAAATACCACCACCGCAGCTGGGGAATTTAAATTCAATTAACTAACTAAATTTGGAATAAAAAGCTAGTAGTAGTAATTGTGACCTTAAAACTATTGGAAATCCTCAAGTGGTTCGCTACTGCCCTACTCTTTAGGGCAGAGAATCTGCCATCCTTACCAAGTCAGGATTAC
Organism: Heterodontus francisci; assembly: GCF_036365525.1. Classification (NCBI taxonomy): domain Eukaryota; kingdom Metazoa; phylum Chordata; class Chondrichthyes; order Heterodontiformes; family Heterodontidae; genus Heterodontus; species Heterodontus francisci. The sequence continues at coordinate 108,240,462 of NC_090382.1, forward strand.
ATGTTATGTTAGAGAAACTTCCAAGCCTATTTGTGAAGAAGACACTGAGACTAGGATGCTTTGGTGGAGATTGTTTATTGCTTACATCTCCACTCCTCACAATTCCCAGCCGGTGCTGGCTGGCTCTTCTTTATATATATATTTGAGTACAATTAACTAATCAATACCCAACACCTGTTCACCCTTTAACCTTGAAGTACTAGGTATTTAAAATCCATTAGCAGAACTTATTAGACACTAACATGTGACTCCAGACCCACAGCAATGGGGTTGATTCTTAACTGTCCTCTGAAATGGTCAAGAAGGTGGCTCACCACCATTTTCTCAAAGGCAATTAGGAATGGGCAGTAAGTGCTGACTTTGCCAGTGATGCCCATATCCCATGAGCAAATTTTAAAATAAACAGGGCCAATAAGGGAGAAAACATTCTGGATGTTCTTGGGTGAGCGAAACCCAGTCAAGAAGATCACATGCACCAAGTGTTATGGGTAAAGCCACCTACTTTCGATGCAGTTGTCCATTTCTGATCTTATTTTGGGCCTCCTTATCTCGAGAGACAATGGATACGCGCCTGGAGGTGGTCAGTGGTTTGTGAAGCAGCGCCTGGAGTGGCTATAAAGGCCAATTCTGGAGTAACAGGCTCTTCCACAGGTGCTGCAGAGAAATTTGTTTGTTGGGGCTGTTGCACAGTTGGCTCTCCCCTTGCGCCTCTGTCTTTTTTCCTGCCAACTACTAAGTCTCTTCGACTCGCCACAATTTAGCCCTGTCTTTATGGCTGCCCGCCAGCTCTGGCGAATGCTGGCAACTGACTCCCACGACTTGTGATCAATGTCACACGATTTCATGTCGCGTTTGCAGACGTCTTTATAACGGAGACATGGACGGCCGGTGGGTCTGATACCAGTGGCGAGCTCGCTGTACAATGTGTCTTTGGGGATCCTGCCATCTTCCATGCGGCTCACATGGCCAAGCCATCTCAAGCGCCGCTGACTCAGTAGTGTGTATAAGCTGGGGATGTTGGCCGCTTCAAGGACTTCTGTGTTGGAGATATAGTCCTGCCACCTGATGCCAAGTATTCTCCGAAGGCAGCGAAGATGGAATGAATTGAGACGTCGCTCTTGGCTGGCATACGTTGTCCAGGCCTCGCTGCCGTAGAGCAAGGTGCTGAGGACACAGGCCTGATACACTCGGACTTTTGTGTTCCGTGTCAGTGCGCCATTTTCCCACACTCTCTTGGCCAGTCTGAACATAGCAGTGGAAGCCTTACCCATGCGCTTGTTGATTTCTGCATCTAGAGACAGGTTACTGGTGATAGTTGAGCCTAGGTAGGTGAACTCTTGAACCACTTCCAGAGCGTGGTCGCCAATATTGATGGATGGAGCATTTCTGACATCCTGCCCCATGATGTTCGTTTTCTTGAGGCTGATGGTTAGGCCAAATTCATTGCAGGCAGACGCAAACCTGTCGATGAGACACAAGCAAATATAACCACACAACTGACCCTCCCCTCTCCAGCGTACAAGTAAACGGAGCTTTGAGTTCATTCCTGTTTCGGTAAGAGTTTACAGACAACACAAAGCTGGAGAGGAAAGTGAGCTGGGAGGAGGATGCAAAGAGGCTCCAATGTGATTTGGACAAGTTGGGTGAGTGGGCAAATACATGGCAGATGCAGTATAATGTGGATAAACGTGAGGTTATCCACTTTGGTTGTGAAAACAGAAAGGCAGATTATTATCTGAATGGTGATGGATTGGGAAAGGGGGAGGTGCAACAAGACCTGGGTGTCCTTGTACATCAGTCGCTGAAAGCAAGCATTCAGGTGCAGCAAGCAGTTAGGAAGGCGAATGGTATGTTGACCTTCATTGCAAGAGGATTTGAGTACAGGAGCAAGGATGTCTTACTACAGTTATACAGGGCCTTGGTGAGACCACATCTGGAATACTGTGTGCATTTTCGATCTCCAGGAAGGATGTTCTTGCCATGGAGGGAATGCAAAGAAGATTTACTGGGCTGATTCCTGGGATGGCAGGATTGAAGTACGAGGAGAGATTGGGTCGACTAGGCCAATATTCACTAGCGTTTAGAAGAATGAGAGGGGATCTCATAGAAACCTATAAAATTCTAACAGGACTAGACAGGCTAGATGCAGGGAGGATGTTCCCAATGGCTGGGGAGTCCAGAACCAAGGGTCACAGACTCAGGATACGGGGTATGCCATTTAGAACTGAGATGAGGAGAAATTCCTTCACTCAGAGGGTGGTGAACCTGTGGAATTCAGGGTACTGAATTAGACTATCAGCCATGATCTTTTTTGAATGGCGGAGCAGGCCCGAAGGGCCGAACGGCCTACACCTGCTCCTATTTTCTATGTTTCTAAGAGACTCCAGCTGATTACAAGAGTGATAGAAGGAAATTTGTCACAGTGACTCAAGGAACAACAACTTTATTTATATAGCACCTTTGAAGGAGTAAAACATCCCAAGGTGCTTCAAACAAATTTGGCATGCAGCCACATGAGAAGAAGTTCAGACAGTTGAACAAAAGATTGGTCAAAAAGGTACATTTTAATACTTGAAGGAGAAAAGAGAGAGTTAGAGAGGCAGTGGGGTTTAGAGAGGGAATTTTGGAGCTTGGGGCCTAGGCATGCCCGCCAATGGTGGAGCAATAAAACTAGGGATGTGCAAGAGGCCAGGATTTGGAGGAGCCCGGAGATCTCGGAGGGTTGTGGGGCTGGAGGAGGTTACGGAGATAAGGAGGGGGTGAGGCCATGAAAGGATTTGAAAACAAGGATGAGAATTTTAAACTTGAGGCATTGCCAGACCAGGAGCCAGTGTAGGTCAGCGAGCGCAGGGGGTGATAGGGGAACGGAACTTGGTGCGAGTTCGGAGACGGAGCAGCAGAATTTTCAATGAGTTCAAGTCTATGGAGGGTGGAAGATGGGAGACCGGTCGGGAGTGTGTTGGAATAACATTGGAATAGAGATAACAAAGACAAGACAGAGAGAGTCACAAAGTTGAGGGACGAATAGCCTATCAGGAGACAAATTTCACTGACCAAGAAGAACAACAACAGTGACGAGTGCCCCTTCTACGCGAAAGAGGAAAAGCAGATGAAAACGGAACAATGCAGCACTTCATTGGGAATAATCTTATTAGATTCAGCTCTCTTGAGGCAGCTTTAGATCATGGGATCCCAGCGAAGAATTAACTCACTCAGACCTGCAGCAGCATTAAGCAGGTGGCACATTTTCTCACTTTTTCCAAAAGTAGTCTTGAGGCAAAAATGAAAACAGGAAATGCTGGAAATACTCAGCAAATCAGGAAACATGTGGCACTTGGTACCAGAGAGGATATCGGACGCAGCTGGCTTAACGCAATGGGTGGCATTTCCGTCTTTTGGTCAGAAGGTTCTGGGACCCATCCACCAGGTGAAGATTAAAGACTAACATTCCTCCTTTACCTGGGGTCATTCATTTTGTGGTTTATAATATGGAATGCGCTGCTTGAAAGGCTGGTGGAAGTAATTCAATAGTAACTTTGAATAAATAATTGAAGGGATAAAGTTTTCCATGGTTACGGGGAAAGGGCAGGAAAGTGTGGGATTAATTGGACAGCTCTTTCAAAGAACTAGTACATGCACGATGGACTGAATGGTTCCTTCTGTTCAGCATCTTTCTATGATTCTATAGTACCTCTCATGCCCTCAAGACATCCCAAAGTGCTTTACAGTCAATGAGGTTGCTTTGAAGTGGAGTCTTTTTCTTCCAACTATACTTTATTCATAAAAATGTGTAAAAAATGCATTACAAAACAGTTCGAACTTGACATTTTAGAAAGTGCAATAGATCAGTACAGAATGTCAGTTGCCTCACATCTCATTCCATTCCATTTTACAAGCAATATACATTTGCATTACACAGCAAAAACATATTTTGGTGCATACGGCCCCAGGGGTTTTACACAGGTTCCAGCCCCTCAGTTCACTATGGCGGGACCTTACACTGTGGTCTTTCCCCATTGAGCCTTTGCGGTGGCTGCCCCAAGCTTTAGTGCGTCCCTCAGCACGTAGTCCTGGACCTTGGAATGTGCCAGTCTGCAACGCTTGGTCGTGGACAACACTTTGCGCTGGAAGACCAGCAGGTTTCGGACAGACCAAAGAGCGTCTTTCACCGAATTGATGGTCCTCCAGCAGCAGTTGATGTTTGTCTCGGTGTGCGTCCCTGGGAACAGCCCGTAGAGCACAGACTCCTGTGTTACAGAACTGCTTGGGATGAACCTTGACAAAAACCACTGCATCTCTTTCCACACCTGCTTTACAAAGACACATTCTAGAAGGAGGAGGGCAACAGTCTCTTCCCCACCACAGCCACCTCGAGGGCAGCGTGCGGAGGGTGTGAGACTCCGGGAATGCAGGAAGGATCGGACAGGGAGGGCTCCTCTCACCACCAGCCAAGCTACATCTTGGTGCTTGTTTGAAAGTTCTGGTGATGAGGCATTCTGCCAAATGACTTTGACCTACTCATCTGTCTTAATAATGTTGGCTGAGGGTTAGCTCAGATTATATTAGCTGGGACGCTGGGGAGTGCTGGTCTTCCATAACAACAGTTTCTGTACTTTGTAGTTTTTGATTATAGGTGATTTGATTTGGTTCTCAGAGATTTGAAGGTGTTATAAAAAAATCAGTCATGAATAAATCTCCACTAAATTCCTTACTTCAGGCACAGCGACAGGAGAAGGGAGGGAATGAGGAGTTCCCGCACCCGTCAACGTGAGTGTTCATCAATAAAACCACCTTGTCAGTTTCACTCCAAGTTAAATTAACTCCACCAGTCATCAGGAACATTGCTGTCTAAACAAAGTATTAACTGACGCAGAAGGAGTGACAGCAAACACAAGGAGGCTGAAGCCAACTCTGAGTTCCATCATGGGTGTGTCAGCTGTATCTCAGGGGGTTGTGCTCTTAACGCTATGTCAGGAAAGTTATGGGTTCAAGGCTCACTCCAGAGACTTTAGCACAAGCATCTCAGATATTACGCCCAGAGGAGTGCTGTGCTGTTGGAGGTGCTGTCTTTCAGATGAGACTTTAAACTGAGGCCTTGTCTGCTATCTCAGGTGGGTGTAAAAGATCCCATTGCACTGTTTTGAAGAGCATATATTTATCCCTGAACCAATATCGCTAAAACAGATTAGCTGATCATTATCGCATTTCTCTTTGTGGGAGCTTGCTGTGCCCAAGTTGACTGCTGCATTTCCTACATTACAACAGTGACTACACTTTAAAATTACTTCTTTGGCTGTAAAGCACTTTGGGGTGTCCTAAAGGGTTGTGAAAGGCGCTATATAAATGCAGGTCTTTCTTTTTTTTTTCTTTCTTAAAAGAAATGCGGATGGTTTGGCTGACAGGAATGCAGAAGGAGGGAGAGGGAGAGGGAGGGATGTGGGACAAGGAAAGGGAAGGGAGGAGAGAGGGGCAGGGAGGGTGAGATGGAGGAGGGAGAAGGAGATGTGAGGGTACGGGAGGAAGGAGATGTGAGGGAGGAGGGCGAGAAGGAAGAGCTGAGGAGGGAAGGGGGAGGGGAAGGGGAGCGGGGGAGGGGAAGGTTGAGGTAGATGATGGTGGTGTGAGGGGGAGGTGTGAGAGGTGAGGGCTTGGGAGAGTGGGGAGGGCGAGGGAGAGGAGGAGAGGGAGCAGGAGGGGGAAGGGGAGGGTGAGGAAGTGTAGTCTTGATGCTCTGGCCATCGTGTGGTATGGTAGGCAACATTAGTGTATCAGCACCTCTTCTCCTGTCCCTCAATTCAATCTGACAAATAATCCCAGGGGTGGTGCAGCAGTTGTGCTAAACTGACTTGGCTTCAGTCCCAGATCAGCTTCTTCCGGCATGTTCTATAATAAATGGCACAGAGGGACAACTTGCGTTTAAGTTTCCATCTGAAGCAATGGAAGGTTGTCCATGTGTTCTCCCTCATCCTCACTGCACAAATATCACGGAGAAAGAGGCTGCAGAATAAAACGCAGAAAGGAGCAAAGAATGAGGAGCAGAGTGTCCAAGACCAAGTCAACTGATAATGTTACACACACACACTCCATAACTCTCAATCACACACGTATGTACAGATACACATGCACATGGAAACTCACAGACACACACAAACGCAAACACGTGCACGCACAGAAAGGTGCACACGCTCACATGCACAGACACACATATACACACTCATATACACAGACACACCCACACAGGGCTGGGCTTGGTGTTCACTCGCAGCTTCCAGTGGTTGACCCTCTCTTGCCTTGGGTCTATGTCTCCAGCGCTGGGCCTGGAGTCCAAGGCCTGGTGCAGTACTGGCAGTGGCCACCACTCCCAGTGGCGCTGCTGATACTACTGAGCCCTGTGATTGGCCGGCAGTTCTTGGAGGCGGGCTCCCCGTCTTTAAAGGGGATCCCAGCGCTGGGCTGTTAATTGCCCAAGCACCGTACAACCGCGCCGGGGAGGTGGGGGGCTGCAAACGGCCGAGGTGGGCTCTCCCACCTTTTTGGTCTGGCACCATGAGCCCCGCTGGTGCCACAAAATTCAACGCATAGACAAACACACACACACACAGACACACAGACACACACAGACAGACACACAGCCACACACACACAGACACACACACACAGACACACACACACACAGACACACAGACACACAGACAGACACACAGACACACACACACAAACACACACACAGACAGACACACAGACACACACACACACACACACACACAGACAGACACACACACACACAGACAGACACACAGCCACACACACACACACACACACACAGACACACACACACACAGACACACACACACACACACACACACACAGACACACACACACAGACACACACACACAGACACACACACAGACACACACAGACAGACACACAGCCACACACACACAGACACACACACACACAGACACACACACACAGACACACACACACACACACACACACACAGACAGACACACACAAACACACACAGACAGACACACACACAGACAGACACACAGCCACACACACACACAGACACACACACACACACAGACACACACACACAGACACACACACAGACACACACAGACAGACACACAGCCACACACACACAGACACACACACACACAGACACACACACACAGACACACACACACACACACAGACAGACACACACAAACACACACACAGACAGACACACACACAGACAGACACACAGCCACACACACACACAGACACACACACACACACACACACACACACAGACACACACACAGACAGACACACAGACACACACACACACACACAGACAGACACACACACAGACACACAGCCACACACACACACACACACACAGACACACACACACACAGACACACACACACACACACACAGACACACACACAGACACACACACACAGACACACACACACAGACACACACACAGACACACACAGACAGACACACAGCCACACACACACAGACACACACACACACAGACACACACAGACACACACACACACACACACACACACACACAGACAGACACACACAAACACACACAAACACACACACAGACAGACACACACACAGACAGACACACAGCCACACACACACACAGACACACACACACAGACACACACACACAGACACACACACAGACACACACAGACAGACACACAGCCACACACACACAGACACACACACACACAGACACACACACACAGACACACACACACACACACAGACAGACACACACAAACACACACACAGACAGACACACACACAGACAGACACACAGCCACACACACACACAGACACACACACACACACACACACACACACACACACACACACAGACACACACACACACAGACACACACACAGACAGACACACAGACACACACACACAAACACACACACACACAGATACACACACAGACACACACAGACAGACACACAGACACACACATAGACACACAGACAGACAGACACACACACAGACAGACACACCGACACTCACACACACAGACACACACACACACACAGATACACACATAGACACAGACAGACACACAGACACACAGACACACACACACAGACACACACACAGACAGACACACAGGCACACACCACACATACACACACAGACACACATACACATTGACACGCGCACACACACATACACACAGACGGACACACACACAGACGGACACACACACATACATGCACACACAGTGCACACACACACATAGACAGACGCACACACAGATGCATACACACAGAATCACACACACATAGACACACACACACCACACATGTGCAGATGTATACACACACACAAACACACACATAGACGAACACACACATAGACATGCACACACACACGCTCACAGACGCACATACACTTCAGAACAAAGTGCTTAAAGGAATTTCCTGCAACAAAACTGCTCTTAAACAGTCCTGAAGCTGAAGTTTATTCAATTAACCTGCTACTTTTATCTGTCAAAGGGGCAGGAGATCCCCGCGCCCACTGGAGAGTTTGCAAAAATACAGGCTACACAGAGCAAGTTATTCATTTCATACAGACAGTCCTTTAAAGGGTAAACCCCATTTACTTTGAAATTCAATAGCCCCGCTAGAAATTCTCATTTGGTTTTCATTTGCAGCTCTGGGTCTGGAAATATTCACAAAAAACGTTACTTGTACTGAGTATAAACTGGGCTTCCAAAAAACAAAGAAGATTTTTGTTGGGTTTTTAAAAATATGGCCGTGTGTTAATGAGCCGGGACAACCCAGCAAGGTCCTCAGGATAAATTCCTCATCTCTGCTGAATCAATTGATCTATGGACTGGCAGGAGGTGAATCCAGCCGGGAATTCTGCTCCTAGTCAATGTCCAAGGGGACTCCGCTCGACACTGCACACATGCGTGAATATCTAGCAAGGACAGGGTTAGTCTGGGTTGTTATAAGTCTTGTTTTTAAAGGGTATTCACTGTCTAATAGCACACAGAAAACAGTGACCAACATATGTATTGCAACATTGACCAGATAAACTTTTTTTTAATAAAGTTCATTGAAGGATATTGGCCCCAGTGCAAACTTCTTCAAGATATCGGCCATTAACCTGAGAGAACAGACAGGGCTTTTCATCTAAGCAATGGCACCTCTAACAGTGCAGTGTTCCCTCAGTACTGCACTGGGAGCACCAGGCTGGATTTTCTGCACATGTCTCTGGAGTGGGACTCGAACTCACAACTTTTTGACTGAGAAGTGAGAGTGCGACCCACTGAATCACAGCTGCCCACATTCCAGCATTGGTTTCAAAGTTTTGAGGAAGAATTCCCTTGGCAGTTCTCCTGGTTTCTTGCTGTAACATTGGCAGATAATCGGCGGATGATGAGCGCAACCTTGGAGAATGCGCATGCGATTGGGTGAGGCCTCCCTCACCATCAGCACACTCCCCCCTCCAACGCCCCAACTTCCCCCATGGGCATTCAAGGCATTTCCTATCATCAATTCTTGCGCCAGGTGGAAATTGGATGGAGTCTCAGCAGCCCCATCAATGCCCAGGGCCTACCCGATGCAATTTCTAGACAAGGCTGTAAAGAGGTGAGCAGCAGAGCCACCTGTTATGGGGAACAGGTTGCATTAAATATACAAATTGGGGTCCTGCGGCAACAGGGACTTACCAGAATGATACCTGAATTCCAAGGGTTACGAGGAGAGATTGCACAAACTAGGGTTGTATTCCATGGAATTTAGAAGGTTAAGTGGTGATTTGATAGAAATTTTCAAGTTATTAAGGGGAACAGAGAGGATTGATAGAAAGAAACTATTTCCGTTAGTTGGGGAGTCTAGGAATAAAAGTCATAGTCTAAAAATTAGAGCCAGACCTTTCAGGAGTGAAATTAGGAAACACTTCTACACACAAAGGTTGGTAGCAGTTTGGAACCCTCTTCCGCTAAAGACAATTGATGCTGGGTCAATTGTTAATTTTAAATTGATCAATACCAAAGGTATTAAGGGATATGGGGCAAAGTCGGGTATATGGCCTTAGTTTACAGATCTTATTGGACGGTGGAACAAGTTCGAGGAGTTAAGGTTTAAATGGGCAGAGCGTGTGACTATGTGTCTCAGGTTTTGCCTGGTCTCACCAATGGTCCTTGTGGACTTCCCTTTCTGGCTGGACAGCAAAGGCCCAGAATTTTTTTGGATTGAACAGGTGACTTTGGGACTTGTTGGATAAGCAGTCTGATAATTTAGCAACAGTGGAGGAGTTGAGAGAGGTGGTGGTGAGATAGAGCTGAGTGTCGTCAGTGTACGTGTGAAAACTAACACTGTGCTTTCGGATGATGTCACTGAGGGCAGCATGTAGATAGAAAATAGAAGGGAACCGAGGATAGATCCTTGGGGGACGCCAGAGGTAATGGTGTGGGAGCAGGAAGAGAAGCCATTGCAAGTAATTCTCTGACTATGATTAGATAGATAAGAATGGAACAAGTTGAAAGCAGTCCCACCCAGCTGGATGACAGTGGAGAGGCGTTGGAGGAGAATGTTGTAGTTAACCGTGACAAAGGCTGCAGACAGGTCAAGAAGGACGAGGAAGGAAAGTTTACCCTTGTCACAGTCACACAGGATGTCAGTTGTGACTTTGATAAGAGCTGTTTCGGTACTATGATGCAGCGGAAACCCGATTGGAGGGATTCAAACATAGAGTTTCGGGAAAGATGGGAATGGATTTGGGAGGTGACAGCACAGTCAAGGAATTTGGAGAGGAAAGAGAGGTTGGAGATGGAGACAGACACCAGCTGTTCAAGAAGGCAGCTCACCAGCACTTTCTCAAAGGGCAACTATGGATGGGCAATAAATACCAACCTTGCCAATTTACTGAGATTATCATTAAAAGTTCCACTTTTAAAATAAATTATCATGGGTCATAGAGTCATAGCAACACTAAGGAGGCCATTCGGCCAATAGCGTCCAGGCTGACTCTCTGTAGAGCAATCCAATCAGTTCCATTCCCCTGCTCTCTCCCCATAGCCATGTAAGTTTATTTTGCACAAGTGCCCATCCAATATCCTTTTGAAATCAATCATCATCTCTGCTTCCACCAGCCTCCGAGACATTTCCACAGGTGTAAAAAAGTTCTTCCTCACATCTCCCGCATCTCTTGCCCAAAAACCTCAATCTGTGTCCCCTTGTCCTTGTACCATTAACTAATGGGAGCAGCTGTTCTTTGTCTACCTTATCCAATCCTGTCTTAGTGATTAGAAAGAACTTTCATTTCTACCACACCTTGCCTGGCCTCAGGACTTTCCAATGCACTTTACAGCCACTGTAGTACCTTTGAAGTGCAGTCACTGTTATGATACAGGAAACATGGAGCCAATTTGTGCACAGCCGCGATAAATGACCAGATGATCTTTTTATTGGCGATGTTACTTTGAGTAATGTTGTCCAGGACACTGAGGAAAGGCTCACCTGCTCTTCTACTAATAGAGATCACTCACATCGACCTGAGGGGGCAGACAGGGCCTTGGTTTAATGTCTCATCTGAAAGATGGCACCTCTGACACTGCAGTACTCCCTCAGTGCTGGCACAGTCAGTGTCAGACGAGTCTATGAGTTCAGGCATTGATGACTCAGAGACAGGTCCAACCACTAACTGCGATAGAAATTACATCCAATTCAACCGCTACTGGTTTAAAATGGAAAACGTTGAGGAGAAATTGAAATCACCAGCCCAGGGCTGGCGGGAATGAGTTAATTAGGATAGAGATAGAAAATAGAATCTTGCTTATCGAAGGGCTGCTCTGTGTGCGAATATGGAACAGGCACCTCATTAAGATGTTCACCTCTCAGGGCCTCTAATCAGGTCTTATGTGCAAAAGTCTGGTAAAAATAAATGTGTCAGAAATCAAATAAATCAAAGCTGTGAGCCAGGTTTGCTCGGCCAATTTTCCAGCTCAGCTCATTTAAGAAGCGCAATTTCATGTTTAATTTTATCAAAAGTAGGAAAACTCCTCAATTTGGGGCTCCCGGTAAAGATTCAGCAGTGAGTAAACGATCAATTACCCCAGAGCTTGATCCCAACTCTACACATCGCTTAATGGCTGTTGTAGATACGTTGACGCTTGACCTCAGTAAGAGAGGGCGGTGACATTGGGTGGGGTATCCATTGTTGTTCACCTCTAGCAAACCACCTCCTGAAAATGGGTGCAGGTATGCATGAAGTGAGGACTGGAGTGACTGTGATGTGATGGTCAAAGAGTCTGAATCGGGGAGGCGGTGGTGTGGTGGTAATGTCGCTGGACTAGTAATCCAGAGGCCCAGGCTCTAAGGACTTGGGTTTGAATCCCAACACGGCAGATCGGGAAACTTGAATTCAATTAATAAATCTGGAATTAAACCATTGTCAATTGCTGTAAAAACCCATCTGGTTCACTAATGCCCTTTAGGGAAGGAAATCTGCTGTCCTTACCTGGTCTGGCCTACATGTGACTCCAGATCCACAGCAATGTGGTTGACTCTTACATGCCCTCTGAAATGGCCTAGCAAGCCACTCAGTTCAGGGCAAATTAGGAATGGGCAATAAATGCTGGCCGAGCCAGTGATGCCCACATCCCCCATGAATGAATTTTTAAAAACTGCACAAAATCCAATACTGAGGGAGTGCTGCAGTGTCAGAAGCTCCGATGAGAGGTTAAACTGAGGCCCTCCTCTGCCCTCTCAGATGGCCATAAAATATCCCAAGGCCAGTCTTGGAAGAGGAGCAGGGGAGTTCTCCCCAGTGTCCTGAGCTAATATTTATCCCTCACCCAACATCACCAATCACTGGCCATTTATGGGAGTGTTTGTGTGAGCTTGTGGTATGCAACTTCCCTCCTGTGTTTCCTACATTGCGACAATTACGACACTTCAAAAGTATCTCATTGGCTGTAAAGCTCAGTCCTTGACCTAACCATCTTCAGCTGCTTCATGCATGACCTTACCTCCAACATAAGGTCATAAGTGGGAATGTTCACTGCAGTGTTCAGTTCCATTCGTACCTCCTCAGATACTGAGGTCGTCCATGTCCTGGACAACATTCAGACTTGAGCTAATAAGTGGCAAGTAACATTCGCACCATACAAGTAGCAGACAATGACTATCTCCAACAAGACAGAATCTAATCCTCTCCTCCTGACATTCAACGGCATTACCATCACTGAATCCCCCACCATCAACATCCTGGGGGTTACCATTGATCAGAAACTTAACTGGACCAGCCATATAAATGCATATAAATACAACAACAGGTCAGAGGCTGGGAATTCTGCAGCGAGTAACTCACTTCCTGACTCCCCAAAGCCTGTCCACCATCTACAAGTCAGGAGTGTGATGGAATACTCTCCATTTGCCTGGATGGGTGCAGCTTCAACAACACTCAAGAAGCTTAACATCATCCAGGAGAAAGCAGCCCGCTTGATTGGCACCCCATCCACCAACCTAAACATTTACTCCCTCCACCACCGGCCCACTGTGGCAGATTCTGCACAGATTCATCAATAACAACCTTTGTTACCTCTAGAACCTGACTATTCCAATGCACCTCTGGCTGGTCTCCCTCCGTAAACCCGAGCTCATCCAAAACGCTGCTGCTCATGATCTAACTCGCACCAAGTCCCCATTCACCCGTTACCCCTGTACCTGGTAAAACAATGTTTCAATTTTAAAATTCTCATCCTCATCTTCAAATCCCTCCATGGCCTCGCCCCTCCCTATCTCTGTTAGTTCCTCCAGCCCCACAACCCTCCAAGATCTCTGCGCTTCTCTAATTCTGGCCTCTTGAGCATCCCAGATTCTAATCGCTCCACCATTGGTGGCAGTGTCTTCAATGGCCCAGGCCCCAAGCTGTGGAATTCCCTCCCCACACTTCTCTGCCTCTCCACCTCACTTTCTTCCTTTAAGACACTCCCTGAACCTACTTATATGGCATGATTGCCTTCATCGGCCGAGGCATTGAGTACAAGAGTTGGGACGTTATGTTACCGTTGTACATAACGTTGGTTAGGCCGCATTTGGAGTACAGTGTGCAGTTCTGGTCGCCGCACTGCAGGAAAGATGTGATTAAGCTAGAGAGGGTGCAGAAAAGATTCACAAGGATGTTGCCTGGTTTGGAGGGCTTGAGTTATAAAGAGAGATTGGATAGACTAGGTCTGTTTTCCCTGGAGCGAAGGAGGCTGAGAGGGGACATGATAGAGGTATATAAAATTATGAGAGGCATAGATAGGGTAGATAGCCAGAGTCTGTTTCCCGTGGTAGGGGTGACTAAAACTAGAGGGCATAGATTTAAGGTGAGAGGGAGGAGGTTTAAAGGGGATCAAAGGGGTAAATTTTTCACACAAAGAATAGTGGGTATCTGGAATGAGCTGCCTGAGGAGGTGGTGGAGGCAGGAACAGTAGCGACATTTAAGAGGCATCTGGACAGGTACTTGAATGAGCAAGGCATAGAGGGATATGGAATTAATGCAGGCAGGTGGGATTAGTATAGATAGGCATTATGGTCGGCATGGACGCAGTGGGCCGAAGGGCCTGTTTCTATGCTGTACGACTCTATGACTTCTTTGACCAAGCTTTCGGTCACCTGACTGAATATTTCCTTATGTGGCTCGATGTCATATTTTGCTCCTGTGACGTGCTTTAGAACATTTTATTATGTTAAAGTCCCTATGTAAATGCAACCCTGTCCAAAGCAAAAATATCTTCGTTTTTTTTTCCCCCACAGGTTTCTCAATCCATTTTCTGAGGGGTAGGAAATCCCTGCACAGTGACAAACACAAGCAATCGCAACAAACACTGGATCTAGGGGTTGCCAACGTTGATTGGACGTCTTCCTGGAGGCTCCCGTCACTAACTGCCCCACCCACAGGCTCCTGCCATTGGTCACTCGACATGTCCATCCTGGTGGCGCCCCACCTCCTCACGGCCAATCAGAAAACAAACAGACTCTTCATTACCAACGTGCCCGCTAAGCTGCATGGGTGCACAGCCTGGAAGGTACCACGCAGGCCTTGTTCCGCACTAACGAACGCCCGTGGGCGACCGTGCAAAAAGAATTTAAAGGGCCCACGCACTGAAAGAAAAACTGACCGCACACAAAAGCTAAATTTTAAAGGGAACTTTGTTCACTATCTGATTGGATGATTGGATGATTCTTGACTGTCACCAATATTTTTATGACAGGCAGCCCTTCAAAGAAAATTAAAACAAAATCACGCAATTTTTAAAAAACTCTGCCATAAGTTTTCTCCTGGCTTCTTGCCGTAACATTATCCTAGAAGTTAATGACTGGAAACTCCAGGGCAATCCAGGGCAACTGTCTTACCTGGGCCTGTTTGCCTCCATTTCATCTACTTTTGATTCAACGCTCTTCCCCTAAGATGAACAAAGAGAGGAAAATGTGATTAAAAATGAATTTATTTTTATAAAAAAGGTTCCCACTTGCACACTTGTTTCTGATGCGCAGAAATTTCACCCCTTCAAAAATTAATAGAATTGAGTGAAAAAACTTCCAACAGGAAAATCTGCCAAGGTTCAGCATGTTGAGTCATTTCAAGGCAAGTTTTTACTGGTTTCTCTCTTTTTTGCTTGAATGGTGTGAATTCTTAAAACTTGTAACTTGATCTCAAAGCAGTCTGAGGCTGTTTGATTTCCAGTGAATGCAGAATAAATAGCAACAACCTTGCTGCAATTCCACGGCAGCTGAGACTAGTTTGATTTTTTTTTCTCTCTGAGTCCAGCTTATGTGGGTCAACAAAAGAAATAGTGTTTCAGTAGAGTTTTAAATCCACCTCCGTCCCTCCCTTCCCCTCCCCGATCTGTCTCCTCCTTGCCTGTGTAAGTGAAACCACAGCACAGTGAGGTAGAGAGAATTGTGAATCAGATCCACTTAATTCTGACAAGAGAGGAGAGACACAATTCCATCTCGCTGCCTCGCTCTCTGAGCTCCGGTCAGCCCAGCAACAAACCCCTTCAACTCACAGGTAAGGAGCTTCAGAGCTTTTTTTCCTTTGCAATGACAGGAAAAGTGGGTGGTGAGTGGAAAGGTTAGAGCAGAGCGAAGAGAGCAGAGATGTGTTCAGAAAAGAACATAGACGAAGGGGAAGTAAGCGACAAGAGTTTGCGTTTGAAAGCAAGAGGAAACTGGAAAAGCCAGAGACCTACAGAGACAAAGCAGAGTAGTTTTCGAAGAGGAGGCGAAGGATGTTAGTGTGTGGGAGCTGGACTTTTTTTTTATCAGCCTCCTCTCTCCCAACCCTCAGGTGATATTGTCTTCCTGTAGGACAGTCTGAATAGGAAAGGCAAGTTCAGATCTGACACTTCATCGGAGCCAAGTATACTCCTGTTCAATGATTGTGATGACCCTAAAAGCTATTTGAGGCCAAGGGAGTCAATTGAAAATTTGAAAACTGAGACCGATAAGATTTTTGTTGGGCGCGGGTTACAAAACCAAGGCAGATAAATGGGAGCTAAGATGCAGATCAGCCGTGATCTAATTGAATGACAGAACAGGCTCAACGGGTTGAATGGCCTACTCCTGTTCCCATGTTCCTAAGGCACAAGAGATTAGCGAGTGGGCATTTTAAATGAATATCTCAAATTGCTCCGTGCACTGTAAATAGGTTACTGAGATAGCAGTGAGATGAATTAAAGACCTCTGCTGCTCTTTCTTAGCCTCTGAATTTTTATATATATATATCTATAAAGCATTGTGAAACAGCTGCGGCACTGGAAACCGTGTTTTAACTCCGCCTTTGCAGAGCAGGGAGGGTGAATCAGCTGGCACTATCTGCCAAGGTAAACTTTCGTGATTTATCGAGGTGGTTGCATGACCATGTTGTGTCGCATCTGCCCAGTGAACTGAGTCAAAAACCATGCAAACCTGCGCCTGGGACATTGTCCCTGCACAAAACAGAAGCTTTATTATACCCACTGTTACGACCAAGGTGGGAGGAGTGCACTGTTTATTCTAGTCCCACTTCTCCACAGGTCACAACATGTATTTCCCGCTTACCGGTTTGGTCAATCATAGACTTTATTTTTCCCCAGAATAGAACACACCAGCCAGGTTTCTTTAATAAACAAACAAATTATCAGTTTATTGTAAACCAAGTCCTAAACAATAATGAAGTAAAACGTACACACGAATGGGAATATTAAAGCCTTTATTTACCCTAGCCCCTCACACACACAGACACACATAAATACCGGGGAAAAAAATAAAAGGGATTTTTCGCCAAAGTGCTGAAAAGAAACAGAAAACAAAACCACTTAGGCTGAATACGTGATTGTACTTGAAGACAAAAAAAAATACGGAAATATGTCTTTTGTTTTGGTTTGGTGTCCCAAATGCGTGTTGACTGCTATCACTGGGATCTTCCTAGAACAGTTCTTTCCAGGCAATATTGAAGATCAGTTTGGGTAGGCTTTCCAAGAGAGGCAGCTACTGAGGCTCCAAATGGGTCTTACAGCAGGAAGGCAGCAACAAGGTGTCAGTTCCCACACATTCGATGTTCAAGGTTTCTTCAAATACAGGAGGAAATAGGAATCTGACACACTGGATGCAGGACTTGTTTTCAAGAGAGAGAGAGAGCTGAGCTGTTCTTCTTCTGGCAGGCAAAAACCAACTGTCTGTTGTAACAGTTCAAACTAAAACTAAAACCTTCCAGAGGTCAAGCCTCCTGACATATATAAATCTTGACCTGTCACTTCTTTGCAAACATCTCCGCAAGTCAAATCACCCTACTGGGTAATTATCCACAGACAGGTGCCTTCCAGTAACTAGACAAATCTAGGAACCTTCTAGTAATTTTTTTTTTTTTTAAACCCACAAAGTTCAGCAATCACTTCAAGATTCCAGATGAATCAGTGTCCGTAATTCAAATATAAATACTTAAACATATTTTACAAAAGAAATAGAAGCAATCTCGTAACACCACCTAGGGATTGGGATCGAGCCTGTCTGTTTGGAATCAAACAGAAAATTGGAGCATTTGGTGTCTTAAAATAAAACACCCTCACATTATTAGAACACGCAGGGCCCTCTCCGACACTTACAGCCTTTGAAGTGGGTCAGCAACAGGAGAGAATGCTGAACCTGGCTGATTGAGCCTTGGGCTTTTAATAAAGGTAAGCCTTCCCCTGCCAAATCCAGGAACAATTTACTTGATGAACTGTTACTGTTCTGGTTTGAGACTTTGGCCTGAGGTTTCCCCCGGGGGGTCATAAGGCAGCAGCAAGATATACTTTTTAATTTGATGTTGGGATGTGTGCGATGCTGGCAAGGTTGGCATTTATTGCCCATCCCTAATTGCCCCCCAGAGAAGGTGGTCCTTCTTGAACTGCTGCAGTCTGTCCGGTGTGTGTGTGTTTTTGTCTTGGTTAATCTTGCTCAGACTTTCGCTGTTGGTGTCATTTCAACATAACTTGCATTTCTGGATCTGCATCCCAGTCGGAATCAGCACAGTTATTGGATCTCAAGAGGATTTACTCTCTCACACCATACTACCAACATGCCACTTTAATCTCCAATACTGTAATGGGACTGCATTCTATTTCCAGAGGTAATGATAGTATAGTGGGCATTTTACGCTAACCCAGAGACCTGGACTAATAATCCAGCCCAATGCAAATCTGATATAGGTTCAAGTCAATATGGCTTATGACTGGAATGAGAACTCCGAGGTGATGGTGTTTCTATTACCGTTGCAGTCCTTGTCCTGCTCGGGAAATGAGTGCTCTCAAAGTTATTAGGATATTTTGTACATATGGACAGTGTTCTGATCACCAGCATCCAAACCCTGATTCAGTTTCAGTATCCATGAAGAGACAGCGGTCCGGGTAGCTCCTTCGTTTCTGTGTCAAAACTTTGCTTTGGTTAATGAAGGAAAGACTCAAATGTTTGGGTCCTTCTCAGGCCTCTCAGGAACAAAGGATGCAACAAGGCTGTAGTGACAGATGTTGCATAAGCACATGCAGCAGCCATTGTGCACACTGCAAGATCCCATGAGACGAGTGACCAGTTCATCTGTTTTCTGATGATGTTGGTTGAGGGAGGAATGTTGGCCAGGCCATCCAGAGAACTCCTCTGATCTTCAAATAGTTCCATAGCATCTTTAATGTCTGACAAGAATGTACGAAAACATTGGGCATGTAAAGAGCAGCCAGTCCATCGAGCCTGCCTTACATAGTGATGGTCAGAGCATCACAATTGGACACTCCCTCCCGCCTTCCGTAACCATCTACTATCCTGGGAGAGGCAAAAAACGCTGAAGAAGCTCCTGAGCCAATAAGAGGAAAGGAAAACGCTGGGAAATTCTTCTCCAACCCCCTCAGGCGATTGTAACAAGTCCAGGAGATCACATGGGCAACACTTATGTTAACTGTTAATTCACCTAACCTTCCATATGGTGCAATCTCAGTCCCAGCCAAGAACCTGTCCACCTCCGTCTTGCAAGTATGAACTGGGAGACAGGACCTTGGTTTAATGTCTCATCCAAGGGACGGCACCTTCAACACTGCAGCACTCCCTCAGTACCGGTCCAGGTTATCAACTCAAACTGCAGGGTCAGCAGTCTTGCAAACGTGCAAGATGATCACCTGACCGCTTGACCATCTTACCACCTGACCACTTGTCCACTTGACCACTTGATTACTTGACCATCTGATCATCTGACCACCTTCCCATTCGTCCACCTGACCATCTGACCAACTAACCACTTGACCACTTAACCCCAGACCATCTGACGACATGATCACTCGCCCTCCCCACACAGCCTGCATTAACAGGGAGCTGAAGCAAGTGAAATTTATTCAGGATAAAAGTCAATAAAACCCAAGAAAGAAAGATTTGCATTTCTATAGCAACTTTCACAACCCCGGAATGTCCCAACTATTTTACAGCCAGTGAGACCGTGATCAGCTTGCCCATGATGCTACACCCATGTTTGAACAGCCTGCTGATATCCCGTTGTTGTCGGTCCCGTATCCTTGCTTTTTGTCTGTAACCCTGTAAGTTTCTCATCTTCAACCAACTGTCAAACACCCTTTGAAAATTGTTTATGGAATCAGCTTCCACAACCTTTCCAGGTCGAGTTCCAGATCTCAACAACTCTCTAAGTGAAAAAAGATCTCCTCATCTCCCCTCTAGATCTTTTACCAATTAATTTAAATTCACGACCTCTCGTTAGAATTCAGGTAACCAGCTGAGGTCAAAAAGCTAGCAGAGATGTTAGGGGAAGGGCCAAATGGCCTCCTTCTGTGCTGTAAACTCTATGATTTTCAATAGCATGCAATTCTCTCAACCTTTTGTTCATTTATATTTTAAGCAACCTGCTTTATTACCAGGACTGCACTGGGGGCAAATGCTCAGATTGGACTTCTGGTGCTGGAGATTCTGGTGCTGAATGAGTTAATTCAGGCATATGGATGTGCAATTTCTTGAACAAAAACAGCTTGAGAATTAGTGGCTGTGGGACTGTGCATGGCACTACTCAAAGAAATACTGTGAGATCTGGTTCCAGACTGGTTAGGATCAACTCAAATATATTTGCAAAATAAAAGGGTAGCTTTCCATTAACCTTTCCTCTCACCGAAAACGAGGTATGAAAGCCAGATGTAATGATGTATTACTGACTGGGGTCTGTGTGCTTGTGGGATGAAAGCCACTGATTGATACTGTAGCCTGCAACCCATTCATTTATTATGCTCAGCTGGAAGCACTGAGAGTTTGCAGCAACTGGTTAATTCACCAGCAAAATCATCTTTGTCAGGTTATAGACATCACACCCAATAGAGCCAGGAGTGACACAAAACACTGCAGTCAGCTAAGCCTGCTTTCCTTTTGTTCCATTTGAGTGCATTTTCTACTTGTCAAGGTGAGGGATGTTACAACCGAGGAATGGAACCACCCAATATTTGGCATCACCATCAATCACTCCTAGTACACATACAGCACCGGTTAAATACAGAGTAAAGCTCCCACACACTGTCCCATCAAACACTCCCAGGACAGGTACAGCATGGGAACACTTCAGTCCCACGCTCCTGATCTTTGGGTACCCGGTGCGGAGGGGCTTGGGCCGGGAGGAGGATCTCCTCGTCGGTCTGCTCCTGGGCCTGGCCAAGGTGGCAATTCACAGGTCCAGGTTGCGGGCCGTCGGGGGTTCCGTCCTCCCCGATTGCCTGCCCCTCTTCCGCGGTTACGTTCGCGCCCGGGTGTCCCTGGAAAAGGAGCATGCGGTGTCCGCCGGTACGCTTGAGGCCTTCCGCGACCGGTGGGCACCGCAGGGACTGGAGTGCATCGTCGACGCCGAGAATGGCATTTTAATTTGAGTTTTTTGTTTATTTATCTGTTTTAATAAAGTTATTTTAAAACTGTAAATATGTACATAAAGGGGGCCTGAGGGATAAAGGCCCCCTCGATGTGAAAAATATAAAAGGGGCCTGGGGTATAAAGGCCACCTAAAAAAAATAAAAAGAAAAAAAAAAAAAAAACGGGGGTTAGATGCAGAGTAAAGCTCCCAAAAAAAAAAAAACGGGGTTAGATACAGAGTAAAGCTCCCTCTACACTGTCCCCATCAAACACTCCCAGGACAGAAAAAAAAAAAAAAATGGGAACACTTCAGTCCCACGCTCCTGATCTTTGGGCACCCGGTGCGGAGGGGCTTGGGCCGGGAGGAGGATCTCCTCGTCGGTCTGCTCCTGGGCCTGGCCAAGGTGGCAATTCACAGGTCCAGGTTGCGGGCCGTCGGGGGTTCCGTCCTCCCCGATTGCCTGCCCCTCTTCCGCGGTTACGTTCGCGCCCGGGTGTCCCTGGAGAAGGAGTATGCGGTGTCCGCCGGTACGCTTGAGGCCTTCCGCGACCGGTGGGCACCACAGGGACTGGAGTGCATCGTTGACGCCGAGAATGGCATTATAATTTGAGTTTTTTTTGTTTATTCATCTGTTTTTAATAAAGTTATTTTAAAACTGTAAATATGTATATAAAGGGGGCCTGAGGAATAAAGGCCCCCTCGATGTGAAAAATATAAAAGGGGCCTGGGGTATAAAGGCCACCTAAAAAAAATAAAAATAAAACGGGGGTTAGATATAGAGTAAAGCTCCCTCTGTACTGTCCCATCAAACACTCCCAGGACAGGTACAGCACGGGACTAGATACAGAGTAAAGCTCCCTCTATAAAAAAAATGGAGTTAGATACAGAGTAAAGCTCCCTCTATACTGTCCCATCAAACACTCCCAAGATAGGTACAGCACGGGGTTAGATACAGAGTAAAGCTCCCTCGATACTGTCAAAAAATGAAGAAAAAAACGGGTGTTAGAAAGAAGAAAAAAAACGGGGCTAGATACAGAGTAAAGCTCTCTCTACACTGTCCCATCAAACTCTCCCAGGACAGGTACAGCATAAAAATAAAAGTAAAATACTGCAGATGCTGGAAATCTGAAATATAAACAGAAATGCTGGAAATACTCAGCAGGTCTGGCAGCATCTGTGGAGAGAGAAACAGACTTAATGTTTCTGGTCTGTGACCTTTCATCAGAACTGTTCTGTTTTTATTTCAGGTACAGTACGAGTTAGATGCAGAGTAAAGCTCCCTCTGCACTGTCAGTCTATAACTCCTAAGGTTTCCTGCAATTCATTCAGGCCCACAAGGAAATAAAAGAACCAAGATTCACTCATTTTCTGAGCCTCTTGTGACCTGGTTTCCTCTTAACTGGTCGGGAAGCCACGACGGCTCATTCTGTGCAAGCCTTGGGTTAAGATTGCAGCTTGGGCCCCAGATATGTCTAAGTATGGTGAAAGAAGACATTCACTTGGCAGTTGCTCCTCTCACCTGCTCAAAACAGCGAGTTAAATTTACAGCTCATGGGATAGTCTGGGGTAAGACCGACCATTTTAACCCACCCAACTCCCATGGGTAGGCGGGGCTAAAATTCTGTCCTTCACCCTCTAATTGTGACCTGTTAGCGCCCATGGAATAATACCCCAACAAGGAGTAAGCCCCTTCGGATCATAGGAACAGGAGGAGACCATTCAGCCCCTCAAACCTTTTCTACCATTCAATTAGATCATGGCTGATCTGCGTTTTAACTTGCTTTACCGACTTTGGTTCCATATCTCTGAGTACTTTTACCGTACAAAAATCTATTAGTCTCAGTTTTGTCATTTTCAATTGACCTCCAGCCTCAACAGCTTGTTGGGGGAGAGAGTTCCAGATTCCCTTTGTGTGAAGAATGGTCTAGCTCTAATTTTAAGGTTATGCCCCATTGTTCTGGACTCCCACCCAGTAGAGGAAATAGTTTCTCTCTCTCTCTGCCCTATCAAATCCTTTAATCATCTTAAATACCTCGATTAGATCACCACTTAATCTTCTATATTTGAAGAAGTACAAAACGAGTCTATGCAACCCGCCCTAATAAGTTTATCTCCAGTATCGTTGTGTGGTGGCAAAGGGTGAAAAGAAAAGACAAAAAAAAGAAAAGCCCACCTTCTTTTTACAGATACTCCTAATATATCTGTGTTAGGATGAAGGTGAGCAAATTGTGGGCAATAATTAGCCCGACTGAGCTCTCTGTCAATAGCAGGAGACAAGCACGATGATGACAGTCAGGAACATGAAACCCTACGAGTTTAGACAAGTTCCCAAAAACACTGAGTGAGCTCATTGATGCTGATTCCCAAGCCCGCCTTCCTCGTTCCTCAGGACTCAGGCAAGTATTGTGATTGGTACTGCAGATGACCAATCCTATTTATCATCCCCTCTGTCTAAACCACGTAGGGGTCTTGCAGGTGCAGTGAAGAAGGTTCAACAGTCAATGGAATGGAGTGTTTATTCAGACAGGAAATGTAATTGGATCTAAATCATAGTTACTGCAGAGAGCCCAGAAAGCTCTGGGTTTAAGCTGACCAACACTGCACTACTAACCTTCCCGGGAACTGTCCCTTGCTGTGGTGGGCTCGCCTTTAAGACTGAGAGCTATGTGGGCGGTAGTATAATTCCTGGTAGCACCACCCATACCTGGCAGGTCGAAAGGTAGAAGCCATGTGGGGGCTTTGTGAGTCAGGCTAACAAATGGTCCACATAAAAGTGCCTTTTATTACAGCAAGAACTCAGAGGCAAGACAAGCCTGTTACAAACCAGCAAATATAAACATCAACTGTGGAGAACCACAATCTGCCAGATGATAGTGGACATGCTACACTGTTGGGTTCAACCACCTCTCTCCAGGCAGCCATCAGTGCTAGGAATGGCTTGCCTTGTGTCCCACTAGGCACAGGATTCTCTAACTAAGTAACTGAACCACTTTATTTTTGTGGCATCTACATATCAAGTACCCTTGACCACATCGGTTGGTAGATTGATTAAGAGGGAAAAAGGTCTGGATCTAGGAACCTAGGAATGGGAGGAGGCCATTCAGCCCCTCAAGCCTGTTCTGCCATTCAATGAGATCATGGCTGATCTGTATCTTAACTTCATCTACCCACATTGATTCCGTAACCCTTAATCCCCTTACCAAACAAAAATCCATCAGTCTCAGTTTAGAAATTTGCAATTGATCCACAAGCTCAACATTTATGTTGATTTGATCTCTGTAGAGGAGAGAATGTAATTAATTGCTTCTCCATGGAATTAGGTGTAGAATGCAGCAGCTCTCTCTCCCGGTTTTAGTTGCTGTCATCTTTACAGAGATGATAACTGTCTCACCTCTCACTCAAAATGTCGTATTTTTTATATATATATCATTTTTTCATTCACGGGATGTGGGCGTCGCTGGCTAGGCCAGCATTTATTGCCCTTGAGAAGGTGGTGGTGAGCTGCCTTCTTGAACCGCTGCAGTCCACGTGGGGCAGGTACACCCACAGTGCTGTTTGGGAGGGAGTTCCAGGATTTGACCCATTGACAGTGAAGGAACGGTGATATAGTTCCAAGTCAGGATCGTGTGTGACTTGGAGGGGAAATGCAGGTGATGATGTCCCCATGCATCTTGTCTTTCTAGGGGTGGAGGTCATGGGTTTGGGAGGTACTTGAGTCCCAGACCAAGATTTGAGCAGCGACAAAAAAACTGACATAATCTTGACCGAAGATCATGTGTTCAAGTTCCACTCCAGATATCTGAGTACATAATTCAGGCTGACACTCCCAGTGCCAGTACTGAGGGAGTGCTGCACTGTCAGAAGTGCAGTATTTCGGGTAAGATTTTAAATCTAAAGTCCCGTCTGCCTGTGGGGTTAGGCATTTAGAAGACAAACACATCTGAAATGGGAAGCCAGTCGGGTTGTTGATGGAGATAGATGAGATTAAAATGTGCCGAAAGGCCTCCTTCATTTGGGGATTTTGTGGAAATATTACCAAGAAAACTCTGGTTTTTTGCTCTGCAAATACACGCATAAGTGCAGGAGCCCTGCTCTAGATCATAAATAGATAGCAACAATTCCCTATCACATGCCTTGTCCGTTGGCAGCTGGGTGTTATACCTTCATTTCTTAACTTCCACAGAATCAGTAGTTTGCACAAGCAGGAAAAAAAATTCACAGGCGGGTGGGGAGGGCACAGGTTCTGATAAGCTTTGGGCAGTGTTCCAAGACTCACTTTGTGATACGTTTCCACCACAAACTGTGGGCCAGCAGAATAAACAGTACCTCCCAGTGATGATGGCAAACTTCAGGCATCAGTTCACATACACAAAAGACTATCTGGATCTTTTACATTCAATCATAAGAATAACACACGTCTGTAACTCAACATGTGTGCTTTATTTCCCAGTTCACCCTGACTACAGGATTATAATTGTCCCTTTGTTGAGAAACCAGATGAAAGGATGAGGCCCACCATCTTAATTTCCACCCTGGACTCAGAGAGTTGCCAGCTGTAGTTGGATGTATACTGGAGGTTCCATCCCCTGACCTCCTGACTTCCTACTGCCCTTTAGAATGTTTCCCTTGGGGTTTTTATTGCTTGCAGCAATGTTCTGGAGAGTAAATCATTGCTTCCCTCGAAACTCCAGGGCAATCTTGGAGGGTTGGCAACCTCAGTCACCATTCCTCCCTCAGCCCTCATTACTAAAAGTCATATCAAATGGCCCATTCTCCTCATTGCTGTTGGTGAGATGCTGCTGACACACAATAGCAGTGAAAGTAATTAATTTGCTGATGCTATTTGAGACCATTCTCCCAGTGTGATAATGCACTATTCATTTCTAGTGATTAGGTAGTGTTAAGCTCAGGTTTTAAAGGCTGGCTGATTATAGAAGGATGGACAGGCTGAGGCAGATGAAGGGATCCAATTTTGAGGTCTTAGAAAGTCATAAGGTAGAGGTGGAGGTGTTGCAGCAAGTCTTGTTTCCAACACAGAGGGAGCAAACTGCAAATTTGGGCTTTCAAATTAGTTTATATGAAGAAACGTCAGAGATGCTCATGACTTGGGTTATTCAAATTAGTGCACCAACAACAGCTTGCATCTATATAGCAACTTAGTAAAATGTCCCAATGAGCTTCACAGGAGCGATTATCAAACACAAATTTGACTCCGAGCCACATAAGGAGATATTAGGACAGGTGACCCAAAGCTTGGTCAAAGTGTTCTTTTCTTAAGGAGCGTCTTGAAGGAGGACAGAGAGGTAGAGAGATTTAAGGAGGGAATTCCAGAGGTTAGGGTCCAGCAGCTGAAGGCACGGCCGCCTATGCTGGAGTGATTAAAATCAGAGATGCGCAAGAGGCCAGAATCGGAAGAGCGCAGAGATTTTGGAGGACTGTAGGGCTGAAGAAGATTATAGAGATAGGGAGGGGAGAGGACATGGAGGGATTTGAAAAAAAAGGGTTTGACTCAAGGTGCTGCCAGCCCAGGAGCCAGTGCAGGCCAGTGAGAACAGGAGCGATGGGTGAACAAGACCCGATCCCAGTTAAGTTATGGGCAGCATACCAATAAGCTAACTAAGTATAGCTAGGGCTTTTTAAGTAGCATTTGGAAACCCTTGAGTGATTGTTTCCATATCTCCTGAAGGTGGTCAGGACTCTGTTTAGTTTCATTTTTCCCCCAAGGCTCAAATGCAGCATAAAAGACTGGCATGGACCTGTTAGGCTGAATGTCCAACTTCTGGGCTGTAAAATTCTACATAATCCAGGTTTGCCTTTGCAACTTCTATAAAAGGGGTCCTCATAGCTGATTGTGATGGCTTTGTCCAAAAGCGAGCCCTTCTTTCTTTTAAAGGTGCCACTCAAATGGTCGTGCATTTCCAATATTGATTCTCCTCTCACATTGAGCTCCCCATGTAGTATAGTGTCTCTGTGACAACGGCACTTGTTGGGTTTGAGCCTCTTCCCTTGGGCAGAAGTAGCATTCTCAGGTGAGCTGCGTCCAATAACATAGGAACAGGAGGAGGCCATTTAACCCCTCAAATCTGATCCATCATTCAATGAGATCATGGCTGATCTGTGACCTAACTCCATACACCCGCCTTTGTCCCATATCCCTTAATAACTGGTTAGCAAAAATAAGGAATATGCTTGGTGGTTGTGGATTACCTTTGGGAGTGTAGTCTAGATAGTTGGGTGTAGTCACAAGTTTAACAATGGCAGCATGTTGGATGTGTGATGGCAAGAGTACAAAGGAGGCTTACTATGATGATACCAGGGATGAGGGACTTCAATTAGATGGAGAGATTGGAGAAGCTGGGATTGTTCTCCGTAAGCAGTGTAGGTTTGGGGGGGGTGGAGTTAATTGAGGTATTCACCGTTATGAGGGATCAATAAAGCAAGTTGGGAGAAACTGTTCCCCTCTGGCAAATGGATCAATAATGAGAGGTCATAGATTCAAAATAGAACTGGAGAGGAAATGAGAAATTTCTTTTGTTAAGATCTGGAACACATTATCCGAAAAGGTGGTGGAATCAAATTCCATCGGAACTCTCAAAAGGCAATTGGACATGTACGTGAAGGGACTAATTTGCAGGTTACGGGGGAGAAAGACGTGGAGTAGGACGAATTGGATACCTCTTTCAAAGATCCAACATATACACAAAGGGCCAGATGGCCCCCCTTCTGTGCTGTAATATTCTGTGATTCTCTGATTCTATGGTTGCCAATTGATTAATCTGGGCAATGCTGTGAGCAAACTAGGGGGAAATATCATCAGGGCATTGAACAAGATTGTGGTTTTTTTTTGTTCCAGTTGCTTTGAACACTTCAGTTTATTAAAATAGAAATATTGGAGATGAGGGCAGGGAAGGTTAATTTGACTGACAGTAAAGAATCATCCAATCGGGTAGTCTGATTGGCCATGGTAAGGAGGCGCACTGCAAGTATGGACTGTGTTGGGTGACTAATAGATGGAGGGCGGGGGAAGAGAGGCCAGAGGTGCAGGGTTATAGGTTGAAACCTCCAGGAATACTTCCAAGCAGAGTTGGCAACCCCTCGGTGAAAGTTGCGGATTTTTTCTTTTAGGGAACAGAGTTCCGGTTATTAATATTGAACACCTTTTATTTAATAGCCTGAGGTGATGTGGAAATGAAGTTAAATGAAAGCAAACCTGTACCAACTCATGATACTTCTGTCTGCCGAAAAGACCAGGGGTGGCATAGCACCCTTTGTGAAGACTATTCTCGAGCACATGACGGGTGAGATTATCCGTCTGGCTCATTACAACAAGTGCCTGACCATCATCTCTCAGGAGACCCAGACCGCCATGTGTCCAAAACTTCTCATGGAGCATTGCGTGTTGGAAGAGCCAAAGGCCTTGACCATGTACTCGAGCTCCAAATAACACACCACCGTGTGAACTGAGAAACAACACTAGTGCACAAGTCTTGTTTTGCAGTTGAATAATATATGGTGTTCTCTTACTCCATTGAAATGCAGCTTAAATAATTTAAGGTCCTGTGAAAGAAGATTGCTTATCGCTGCACTGACTGACTTAGATTATGTTCTCCTCTTGGTGCTGCAATTTTGAACTATTGCCTGACCTACTTTTCTCCATCTTTTGTGGCGGTCTCTTCACTCATCCAGTCTGTAAGTTCCGGAATTGCCTCCCTAAACGTCTCCATCTCTCTCTTCCCCTTTAAGTCACTCCCTAAAACCTACCTCTTTGACCAAGCTTTTGGACATCCGTCCTTATGTGGCTTCACATCAAATTTTATTACTGTTGATTGCCCAGAGAGCTATGAATGGTCAATTATTGAGTATATTCAAGACAGAGATCGATAGGTTTTTAGATACTAAGGGAATCAAAGGATATGGGGATAGTGCAGGAAGGTGGAATTGAGGTAGAATATCAGTCATGACATTATTAAATGGTAGAGCAGGTTATTCCCGCTCCTAATTCGTTCATGGGAGGTGAGCATTGCTGGCAAGGCCAACATATGTTGCCCATCCCTAGTTGCCCTTGAGAAGGTGGTGGTGAGCCACCTTCTTGAACCACTGCAGTCCATGTGGTGTAAGTACACCCACTGTGCTGTTCAGAAGGGAGTTCCAGGATTTTGATCCAGCGACAGTGAAGGAATGGCCGATATAGTTCCAGGTCAGGAGGGTGTGTGAATTGAAGGGAAATTTGCTTGTGGTGGTGTTTGGAAGGTGCTGTCTAAGGAACCTTGGTGAGTTGCTGCAGTGCATCTTGTAGATGGTACACACTGCAGCCATGGTGCACCTGTGGTGAAGGGAGTGAATATTTAAGGTGGTGGATGTGTGCCAATCAAGCAGGCTGCTTTGTCTTGGATGTTGTTGAGTTCTAGTGTGCTGTTGGAGCTGCATCCATCCAGGCAAGTGAAGGTTATTCCATCACAGTTCTGACTTGTGCCTTGTAGATGGTGAACAGGCTTTGGGGAGTTCGGAGATGAGTTACTTGCCGCAGTTTTCCCAGTCTCTGACCTGCTGTTATATAGCCACAGTATTTATATGGCTGGTCCTTGTAGCTTCTGATCGATGGTAAACCCCAGGATGTTGATGGTGGGAGATTCATCGATGGTAATGCCATTGAATGTCAAAAGGAGATGGTTAGATTCTCTCTTGTTAGAGATGGTCATTGCCTAGCACTTGTGAGGTACAAATGTTACTTGCCACTTATCAGCCCAAGCCTGAATATTTTCTAGGTCTTGCTGTTTGTGGGCACAAACTGTTTCAGTATCTAAGGGGTTGCGAATGGTACTGAATACTGTGCAATCAAATGCGAACATCCCCACTTCTAGCATTATGATAGAGGGAAGTGTTGTGGGATGACCTTAAGAGGACCACCTTAAGAAGCTGTAAGTGAAGGTCACTGGGGGAAGTGATGTCATGTCACACATGACCAGGGAGTTGTGGGTGTGGCCTGAATGAGATGTATTTAGATGTGGCTCATGCAGTAACTTTTTATATAATATATATGTTCTGGTTAAAGTATAATAAAAATCTACATTTTCTTTGGCTATTACTTGGAGTTCTGTGAGTCTTACAATAGTTCACATATTAAAGAAACAAATAATATTTTCTGGTGGCAATGGTGGGATATATTTTTTCTGAAGGCCACCAAATAGCGCATTGTGGCCAGAGAACCTTGGGAGGTGCTGAAACTCTATGAGTACAGTAGGCAATTTGCCAGGAGATTGGAACTTTCAACTAATCCATCAGTGGGTCAAAAAATGTGAAAAGCAATAGCTGAAACCATTACTGTTTTAGTTTTCCTTTTTATTGCTTTGTGGGTGGGGCCTAAGCCAAAAAGGGAGGGAAAAACTCAACAGCGCCACTGGAGGCTCACATCACAGTGAAAAAGCCTGATTGTAGCAGCTGCCAGTACTGCAAGTTGGAGCTGGCTGCCGAGAAAAAACACTTCCCAGTTTTAAAAAAAGCTCACAATTAAAAAATAAATGACATAGTCTCACTCTTAAAGGGGGCAGGCCTGCAGAAAAGTGAAACTGTCTAAACAGGAAAAAAAGAAGTGTGCCTACAGAAAAAAACTATTAAAATATTCTATACTGATAAAAAAGCAGGATCATTAAGACAATCACTTTCAGATATCCAGTTATAGATTGGAATATGTCAGACATAGCATCTGAATTTAAACTGTTTCGACAACAAATGGAACTGTGTTTCCTGTATCAAGAAGTGAGAGAAACTGAGAAACAAGCTATCACAATCAAGATTGCACTGGCAATGAGGGCCTACAATGGGTCAGCACATCAGATTTGTCAGCTGGGAATCAGAAGGACCCTAGCCAGCTATGGACATTCCTGGAGGAGCAACTCAAGGTGAAGGTAAATTTCCGAGTGCATAGGCAAGTTGAGTCCATTGACTAGTTTGTTGCAAGGTGCCAAGACAAAGCTCAAGAATGTGGCTTTGCAGATATTGAATTGTTGAAATGAGTCATAGAGCTAGTAATTGCATCTGCCCCACTAGAGGCCTTTCAAAAAGACCTGCTAGAAAAGAAGAAAGGCACACCAGAGATGCACTACTCAATGATGGAAGGAAATTTGAAGTCATCATGGCTGGGCACCAACAGTTAAAAGCGTCGGAGGTTGGCTATGACAATTGGTATGGTGGCCAAGACTCAGAAGTCTGCTAAGCCTTGTGACAAATGTGGCCTGACTCACCCAATTCACAGTTGTCCAGCGTACCAGGACCAGTGCAAAGCTTGTGGCTTGTGAGGACATTAGGCAAGGCAGTGCAGAAGGCCGAGCTCAGACACTGAACACAGGAATGGTAGCAGATCACATACAGAGAGTACGTCTGCAACACAGGATGGAAAACGCAACAAAAAGTATATCAACACACAACAAAAACCCAAGTAGGTACATCAAGTCAGCAGAGAGACAGTTTGCCAAGAGGACACGGATGAAGAATGCAGTCATACAAACAGCAAGCACGCATTTCACATAGTTAATGTGGATCATCATGTCAATGCTATTATGCGATCTGAGGCATTCGCCATGACCGGGATTATATGTCCGCAGAAAAGAGGCAAGCTCAGAGTGAAAATCAACACCAGAGCAAGTGCAAATGTTCTACCCATCCATATACTGAAGGACATGTACTTAAAGAAATGGGAATCTGTGGTATGACCCACCACAGCTAGGCTGACTGACTACAATGGTTCTCCAATCAAGTGCATTGGAATGATAACCTTACAGTGCAGCTATGGGAGCTCTGAATGGCAACCACAAATGGATCAGCTGTGGCAGGACTTCCAGTATGCCAAGATCTACGAATTGTCACAATACATGAAGTCGGAAATGTACTGAAGATGGTAGAAAATACCCAGGTCAAGCGTATCAGGTCAGTCCATGTAAAGGATGACACAAAGTCTGGGAGTTCTGACATGAAGGGGTGATATGAGCAGGAGTCTCTCCTCGAGCTTCAGTTCATTGCAGCAAGTACCAAGAGGCCAGAGGGATTGGCGATGTTGCCAGTCATCAATTTTAGGAACATAGGAACAGGAGTAGGCCATTAAGCCCATCAATCCTGCTCCACCATTCAATACGATCATGGCTGATCATCCACTTCAATGCCTTTTTCCCCACACTATCCTCATATTCCCTTATGTCATTTGTATTTAGAAATCTATCAATCTATGCTTTAAACACACTCAATGACTGAGCTTCCACAGCCCTCTGGGGTAGAGAATTCACAACCCTCTGAGTAAAGAAATTGCTCCTCATCTCTGTCCTAAGCGGCTTTCATCTTATTTTGAAATTGTGTCCCCTGGTTCTAGACTCCCCAACCAAGGGAAACATCTTACCTGCATCCCTTTAAGTATTTTGTCGGTTTCAATGAGATCAGCTCTCATTCTTCAAAACTCTAGAGAATACAGGCCCAGTTTCCCCAATCTGTCTTCATAGGACAGTCCCGCCATCCTGGGAACAAGTCTGGTGAACCTTCATTGCACTCCCTCTATGGCAATAATATCCTTCCTAAGGTAAGGGGACCAAAACTGCACACAGTACTCCAAATGCAGTCTAACCAAGATTTCACTACTCCTGTACTCAAATCTTCTTGCGATAAAGGCTATCATACCATTAGCCTTCTTAATTGCTTGCTGCACCTGCATGTTGGCTTTCAGTGACTTATTAACAAGGACGCCCAGGTCCATTTGTACATCTGCACTTTCTAATCTCTTACCATTTAAGAAATACTCTGCATATCTATTCCTCCTACCAAAGTGGATAACCTCACATTTTTCAGCATTATATTCCATCTGCCACATTCTTGCCCACTCACTAAATCTTTCCAAATCCCCTTGAAGCCACTTTGCATCTTCCTCACAACACACATTCCCACCTA
Organism: Heterodontus francisci; assembly: GCF_036365525.1. Classification (NCBI taxonomy): domain Eukaryota; kingdom Metazoa; phylum Chordata; class Chondrichthyes; order Heterodontiformes; family Heterodontidae; genus Heterodontus; species Heterodontus francisci. The sequence continues at coordinate 108,273,786 of NC_090382.1, forward strand.
GTTTTGTGTCATCCGCGAACTTGGAAATACTACATTTGGTCCCCACATCCAAATTATTGATATATATTGTGAACAGCTGGGGCCCAAGTACTGATCCCTGCGGTACCCCATTAGTCACAGCCTGCCAATGAGGGAATGACCCATTTATTCCTACACTCTGCTTACTGCCTGTTAACCAATCCTTCATCCATGCCAGTACATTACCTCCTATCCCATGTGCTTTAATTTTGCTAACCAACCTCCTGTTATCAAAGGCCTTTTGAAAATCCAAGTATACCACATCCACCGACTCCCCTTTATCAATTCTGTTTCTAAGATTTCTAAACAAGGGAAGATGAAGGCATCGTATGACAGACAAGCAGGACTAGAATTAGCTCAATTGCGAGAAGGATCGAAGGTCAGAGTCCTCAAACTTTGTGTCCTGTAGAGGTTGCTAGGATATATGACCAGCCCAGATCATACAAGGTCCAGACATCCAACGATACAATTCTCAGACAGAAACAAAGTCAACTCAGAGAGCTGTACGACAACACAACATGTGACAACCCTCTGGCATCGCAGACACGTTCAAAGACAAAGTCTGAAGATGAACATACAGAGGCTACGAGCAGAGAGGAAGAACATGGTAACCAGAGTTCCGAGTCACCAGAGTCTTGGAGGAGCTGTCAGGATGGGCTCAGCTCTGGGAAGAAGTTTACGATAACAAGATTGGGACGAATAAGCAAACCTCCTCTACATTTTAGTGAATGTTAAACTTGCTTACCTGTAAATAATGTTTTGTTTTAATCATGTATAGTTAGTCTGAACTGCAACATCATTGTATATTGCACAGATGTTTTTATTTGGAGAAAAGGGGGATGTTGTGGGACCACCTTAAGACGACCATCTTAAGAGCTGTAAGTGAAAGTCACCACAGGAAGTGAGGTCGTGTCATACATGACCTGGGAGTTGTGGGTGTAACCCAACAGAGTGAGATGTCCTTTGACATGCTCATGCAGTAGCAGTTTGTATATTTATTTCCTGGTTAAAGTATAATAAAACCCACGTTTCTTTAGATATTACTTGGAGTCCTGTGAGTCTTGCAATAGGCCACATATCAAAGGAACAAGTAGTATTACAGAAAAGTCATTGATGAAGCAGCTGAAGATGGTTGGGCCTAGGACACTACACTGAGGAACTCCTGCCATGATGTCCTAGTGTTGAAATGATTGGTCTTCCGCTAATTCCCACTGACTTCAATTTTTCTATCGTTTCTTGATGCCATACTTGGTCAAATGCTGTCTTGAAGTCAAGGGCAGTCACTTTCACCTCACCTCTAGAATTCAGCTCTTTTGTCCATGTTTGAACCAAGGTTGTAATGAGGTCTGGAGCCGAGTGCCCCTGGCAGAATCCAAACTGAGCACTGGTGAGCAGGTTGTAGCTGAGCAAGTAAGATACCTTCTATTACTTTGCTGATGATTAAGAGTATAAATGTAATTCTTTCATATGTTTGAAACCAAATCTTATGAACTCTCAATTATTCATCATTTTCTATTACCTGGGCGAGAGAGTGGAGAAGGACGAAAGGACCTCCCTTTCTCCAGAAACTTATCTGGTTGTTGTCTGAACTCCTCCACACTTTATACTGCAATGACCTGCCCTGGTAACACATTCCATATGTCTGATACTTTTTGTGTGAAATAGTTCTATCTAACTTCTCTATTGAGTAGTAAATAGGTTAAAGAGTCTTTTATAACTAATAAACCTCCACCCTGCCTCCTTAGCACATCATTAATGGAGCATGTCACCCCGTGGGAGAGTGCAACCAAGAATGGTTAGAGCTTGGAGAGCTTCAGCAATGGTGCTACATTCCTTCCAGTTTGAATATCAGGCTATCTTTCTACAGCTTTCCCTCCCTTCTCCTGAACATGCTGTTTTTTTTGCCAGGATGGACACTGTTCTATAGGTGTCACCATCCCCCAGTTGTGTACCCAGTTTCTGTAGCCAATACACTGATGGGCCAATTCCTGATGTCCAGACAATGAACATCTGTCAGCTATTCAACCATGTGGGGGCCTTTGCAGCGAAACCTAATCCCCATCTTCACCCAATGAGTGCATTTCCAGTCAGAGAGTCACTAGATAACAATTAGAGCAAGTTCCCTCATGTGCGTTCCCTTTGTCTAACCCAGGAATGCCAAGGTGAATAGTAAAGCTTTGACCAGCCCCCATCTGGAGCATCTGCCTTCAGTTCTGGGTCTGCACCTTAGGAAGGATATATTAGGTGCAGTGCAGATTCACCAGAATGATACCAAGCCTTAAAGGGTTAAATTATGAGGCCAGGTTGCACAGACTAGCCTGTATTCCCTCACGTTTAGCAGATTAAGGTGTGATCTAATTGAGATGTTTAAGATGATTAAAGGATTCGATAGGGGAGATAGAGAGAAACTATTTACTCTGGTGGGGGGAGTCCAAAACAAGGGGGCAGAATCTTAAAATTAATGCTCAGCTATTCAGGGGTGATGTCAGGAAACACTTCTTCACACAAAGTGGAAATCTGGAACTCTCTTCCCCCAAAAAGCTATTGAGGCTGGGGGTCAATTGAAAATTTGAAACTCAGATTGATAGATTTTTGTTGGGTTTTAAGGGTTACAGAACCAAGGCGGATAGATGTAGTTAAAACACAGATCAGCCATGATCAAATTGAATGATGGAACAGACTAGAGGGGCTGAATGTCCTCCTCCTGTTCCTGTATTCCAAGAGACTAGTGAAGTTGGATTGTTCTCCCTTACAGCAGAGAAGGCTAAGGGGAGATTTAATAGAGGTGTTCAAAATTAAGAGGGATTTTGATAGAGTAGCTAGGAAAAAACTGTTTCCAGTGGTAACCAATGTGGGTAGACGGAGTTAAGATACAGACTAGCCCATGTCTTGAGGGTTGAATGGCCTCCTCTTGTTCTTAGGTAACAGAAAGCTAGATGGTAAAGGATAGAATGTGAGAGAATCTTTCCACACTGCATTTATTTACAGAGATGCACATTACAAGCATGTACCTCCTCGCTCATCCACCACAATTTCAGTCTGTTCCTATTTATAGGGGGACAAGTAAATCCCAGTTAATGCCCACCACCTGTATACAATTAAATATAATTAATACAATAATAATTAACCCCCTCCTGTTCCATTGTTACAGGGTCGAGGGGCTGAATGGCCTCCACCTGTTCCTGTGAGAAAAGCTCGACAAGCCTATTGGTCCTTTCTGTTCCTATGTAAAAGGCTCGAGGGATGAATGTCCTCCTGCTCTTCCTGTGTAACAGGGTCAAGGGGCTGAATTGCCTCCTCCCTTTCCTACGTAATTGGCTCAAGGGGTGAATGTTCTCCTGCTGTTCCTAATGTTCCCAGAGCTCCAACTGTTAATTCAGGCGAGATTGGGAATGGAATCTGGGACCTCTAGCTCTATATGGATCTGTAGGTAACCCACTCAAGCCCTCTGGGATAATAAAGCTCAGTCTTTAACAGCCTTACCACCTTGACTATGACTTGTTGGCGAACTCTAAGATCTCATAGTGGCATTATAAAATAGTAACATACAATCAGATTGGGTGAGTAGAGAAGTGATTATGATGGGCAACACCTGGATCTCTCACAGCATTGCATTGACTCTCAGTCTTGGGAAAGTCCAGGTTGATTAGAATAGGGACTATGTTCTCTGAAGTTTGGAAGAATGAGAGGTGATCTCATTGAAATGTAGACAATTGTTAGAGGGCTCGACAGGTTAGATGTTGAGAGGCTGTTTCCCCCTGGCTGGAGAGTCTAGAACTAGGGGTCATAGTCTCAGGATAAGGGGCTGATCATTTAGGACTCAGATGAGGCAAAATTTCTTCATTCAAAGGGTTGTGAATCTTTGGAATTCTCTACCCCAGCAGCTGTGGATCCATAGTCGATGAGTACTGAGATTGATAGATTTTTAGGCACTAAGGGGACTCAAGGGATATGGGAATAGTGCAGGATAGTGGAATTGAGGTAGAAGATCAGCCATGGTTTTATTGAATGGTAAAACAGACTCGAGAGGCTGTAAAACCAACTCCTGTTCCCATTTCTTATATGCTTATGCTTATAACTCAGGCTATACTGCTTTCCTCAATAAAGGAAAATGAAAGAAAACAGGCGATAAATCACATTTAAAAGATCCCTCAGTTTGCAAAATAAAACAATTCTATCGTGCATTACCCAGCCTCACTTTTGAAGTGCAGTCACTGTTGTAATGTCGGAAACACAGAAGCCAATTTGCACACAGCAAGATCCCACAAACAGCAATGTGATAATGACCAGATAATCTGTTTTTGTGATGTTGATTGAGGGATAAAGGCCAGGATATTGGGGAGGACTCACTCCCCTGTTCTTCCAAAGAATCCCATGGCATCTTTTACAACCACCTGAGAGGGCAGACTGGGCCTCGATTTAACGTCTCTTTGGAAAGATGGCACCTCTGACAGTGCAGCATTCCCTCAGCACTGCAGTGGGTAAGCCGGCCTGGATTGTGTGCTCAAGTGTCTGGAGACACTTGACTCCAAGACAAAAGCGCTAACATTTGCAGAATCAGGGAAGCTCACTCCAGTGTCCGGGGCCAATAATTATCACTCAACCAACATCACTAAAAAACAAATTATCTTATCATTTATCTGATTGCAGTTTGTAGGATCTTGCTGTGCACCTATTTGGCTGTTGCATTTCCTGCATTACAACAGTGACTATACTTCAAAAAATATTTAATTGGCTGAAAAGCACTTTGGATTTTTTCTGAGGCTGTGAGAGGCACTATAGAAATGCAGCTCTTTCTTCACTTGAAGTTTTAAACAGCGACAGATTCCACATGTGGACTTAAAAATGAGTTGAATGGATGAATCTGACATTATTCTGTCCACCCCTTTTGTAGAGGCCAAAATAAACCCTAGGCTGTGACACGCCTACAGTCTGCAGCCTGAGTATTAGCCATGAGGGAGTGTTCTTTGTATGAAGCCTGGAACAGGGATCGGGCCTACCCTTGGGTAAAGACTGACTACAAAGCCTGTGATGCGTCACTGACAGATCTTCAACAGAACAGGCCTCGTGCTTCACTGATGAACACACCTCAGGGTCGTATTTTAATTGAACAAAAATCAGACATGTTAAGAGAGGGGCAGCGAAAGAGAGAAGCAACTGTCAAGCCTCATTTGAAAGGAATGACTCAGGCCCCATGTGGAACAGTTTAGAATGTTTTAACAAGCTCTGATTAGCATAGCCACATCTGGGGTAAATATGAGGCATGACACAAGCCTTTGTAGGTGCTGTATTTCATCGAACTGAAGCCTCGGTCGATCCCTTTACAAGTTTAAAATGGAACGGTACGAGCTGGAAAATGCCTGATCTGCAAACCAGCCAGCACGGTGGCTGACTGCTTAGCACAGCTGCGATTTAACTTCCTCAATAACAATCTTTTTAGTTGAGTTTTCCACGATGGGACTGCTGCACAAAAATGGTTCCTAACACATTAAACTATTCTGCTGTTGTTCCTCCACAAACTGGCCAATCCTGGGTTACAGAGATATATTGCCAATCCTACTAAAATGACATTCCTTGCTATGTTTCTTTGTTTTAACTCTCTCCTCTCCTGCTAAAGCACTTGTGTAAACTTAGCTATCAGTGAGTAGCACCCCAGCCTCTGAGGCAGAAGACTGTGCACCCAAGAACCCACATTCCAGAGACTAGAGCACATAATTTAGGGTTGACACTCCCAGTGCAGTACTGTGGGAGTGCCATCTTTCAGATGAGGAGCTAAACCGAGGCCCCGTCTCCCTCTCAGCAAAAGATCCCATGACCATTATTTTGAAGAGAAGCATCTCCCTGGTGGCCTGGGCTAATATTTATCCCTCAACCAACAGCAAAAGATAGATTATCTGGTCATTTATTTCACTGTTGTTTGTGGGAGCTTGCTGTGCATAAATTGGCTGCTGCGTTTCCTACAACAGTGGCCACACTTCAAAAAAAGCTTTTCATTGGCTGTAAAGCGCTTTGGGTCATTGTGAAAGATGCTATAGAAATGAAAGTGTTTCTGTCCACAACACCACATGCTCCACTTGCCACAGGAGTGACGACTGTATTGAAATAGTGCGCACGGTAATTTGACACAAACATGTCAGCTATTGCGTCAAAAAAAGTGTTTCATTGGGTTTCATCATTTCCCTCAGGCCTAGAAATCAGAGTAGCTGATATCAGCAGGCAGATATTTAACCCACTCAGACAATGCTCAGGCAGGGAGTGTTGCAAAGTATTGACAGCCATTCAGCCCATCAGGTCATGATGTTCCATGCGAGCCTCCTCCCACCTCTCTTCATCTCACCCTATCAGCATAACCTCTTGTGTTTATCCAGCTTCCCTTTAAATGCATCTATCCAAGTCACCTCAACTATTCCCTGTGGTAGCAAGTTCCACATTTTCACCACTCTCTGGGCAAAGAAGTTTCTCCTGAGTTCCTTATTGGATTTATTAGTGATTGTCTTATATTTATGGCCTCTAGCTCCCTCCACAAATGGATATATGTTCTCTACACCTTCCCTATCAAGCCCCTTCTAATTTTAAATATCTCTATCATGTCACACCTCAATCTTTTTTCGAGTGAAAAGAGACCCAGCCTCTTCAATCTTTCCTGATAGGTATAACCTCTCAGTTCTGGCATCATCCTAATAAATCTTTTCTACACCTTCTCCAGTGCCACCATATCCTTTTTATCATCTGTATGTTGGGCTTTCCCTTGCTGCTATCACCATTAATCATTTCCACCCTTTCCTTTTTTATTCTTTCATGGGTTGTAGGCATCACTGGCAAGGCCATCATTTGTTTGCCCGTCCCTAATTGCTTTTGATAATTCAGCGGCTTGCTAGGCCACTTCAAAGTCAACCAAGTTGCTGTGGGTCTGGAGTCACATGTAGGCCAGACCAGGTAAGGACGGCAGATTTCCTTCCCTCATCAGTGAACCAGTTGGGTTTTTATGACAATTGATGATAGTTTTATGGCACCATTATCAAGACTAGCTTGCAATTCCAAATTTTTGTTATTTAATTGAGTTTAAATTTCATCAGCTGCCGTGGTGGGGATTGCAAGCCGTGTCCCCTGGGCATTGGCCTGGGCCTCTAGATTACTAGTACAGTGACATTACCACTACACCACCATCTCTTAATGCACTGCCTCACCTGTCCATTCCTTTCCATTTCTGTCAGTGTGTTGTTCATTCTCATTTCTCCATTAGAGACATTAAAAGACTTGCCCCCGGGAGAGCTGATGCTAATTGGAAATCATTGAATCTTACAGCACAAAAGGAGGCTATTTGACTGTGGCCATTTGTGCCTATACTGGCTCTTTGGTAGAGCTATCCAATTAGTTCCACTCCCTCTGTTCTTTCCCCATAGCCCTTGCAACTTTTTTTTTTCCTCTTCAATTATTTATCCAATTAACTTTGGAAAACTATTATTGAATCTGCTTCCACAGCCCTTTCAGGCAGCGCATTCCCATTCACAACAACTCGCCTCATCTCCCCTCTGGTTTTTGTGCCAAATTATCTCAAATCTGTGTCCTCTGGTTACCGAACCTCCTGCCACTGGAAACAGTTTCTCCTTATTTACTCTATCAAAACCTGTCATGATTTTAATCTCCCATTAACAATCCCAGCTTCTCTGTTCTCTTGGAACATGGGAAGAGGAGGAGGCCATTCAGCCCCTCGAGCCTGTTCCATCATTCAGTTAGATCATGGATGATCCGTAGCTTAACTTCACTTATCTGCCTTAATCCCCTTACCCAACAAAAATCGTTCAATTTCAGTTTTGACATTTTCAATTAACTCCCCAGCTTCAACACCTTTTTGTGGGAGAGAGTTCCAGATTTCCACTACCCTTTGTGAGAAGAAGTGTTTCCTGACATCACCCCTGAACGGCCTGGCTCTAATTTTAAGGTTCTGCCCCACCCCTTGTTCTGGACTCCCCCACCAGAGGAGATAGTTTCTCTCTATCAACCCTATAAAATCCTTCCATCATCTTAGACACCTCAATTAGATCATCCCTTAATCCTCTACACTCGAGGGAATGCAAGCCAAGTCAACGCAGCCTGTCCTTGTAATTTAACCCTTTTAATCCCAGTATCATTCTGGTGAATCTTCACCGCAGCCACTCCAAGGTGACGAGAGGTGCAGAGCCTAGAACCAAAGGCAATGTTCTAAATGGTGACTATCCTATCAAATCCTGTAATCATGTCAAACACCTCAGTTAGCTCAGCCCCTTAATCTTCTCTTTTTCATATATTCTCTAGTGTCTGCACCGAGCTGAAGTATCTCATCCCCGGGTATAGTTTTGATTAAAAAGAACAGGAGTGGAGGTTGTGACTGAGCTGGGTTGCTGAATGCTGGCACTTAATACACAGCAGCTGGCTGCTATTGAGGACATAATGCTTGGCGTCATTTCCAAGCTGTGTGAGGATCGGTGACAATCATCAAACGCTGGCTGCGCTCGACAGACAAAAGCCTTTCACCATAAAATATTTAGTTTGGAAACCCTTCTCAGGTTTTACTCAGGACCAGTCCATTCACCCATTGCTGGGTGGGAACTAAAAGGTGTAAGGGGAGAATGAGTACAGTCGCCTGCATTCCAGCTGGCTACAGCGAAGGTCTCAAAGATCGTTACAAAAGTTTAATGAGCTTTAATAAGGGCTCAATACTACTCTCTTCTGAAATTAATGAGGGAGGACATTTCAAATAGCACGTGTCGCTGAGTCTCGGAATTTGTAACCGCGCTGAGTTCTCAAAAAATGACTTTACCCGAAATGTTAAGGTTAGGAACTGAAAGGTGATCCAATCACATTATTCAGTAGAATGGGCCTATATCCTTTGGTTCAGATGAATGAGAGTTGATCTCACTGAAATGTATAAAATTCATAGAGGACTTGACAGGGTAGATTCTGAGATGTTGTTGTCCCTTGGCTCGAGAGTCCGGAACTAGGAGGCACAGTCTCAGGATTAGGGGATCGGTCAGTTAGGACTGAGATGAGGAGAAATTTCTTCACTCAGAGGGTTGTGAATCTTTGGAATTCTCTACCCCAGAGGACTGTGGATGCTCAGTCATTGAGTATAATCAAGACTGAGCTCGATAGCTTTTTGGACTTGAAGGGAATAACGGGATATGGGGATAGTACGGAAAGGCGGAGTTGAGGTAGAAGATCAGCCTTGATCATATTCAACGGCAGGGCAGATCGAGGGGTCATATGGCCGACTCCTGCTCCAGGAGAATTTGCAGGGCTATGGGGAATGAGCAGTGGGGAGCGGAACTAACAGGATTTAAAGAGCTGGCAGGGGAAAGATGGTCCGAATGGTTTCCGCCCATTGTAAATGATTATCTGAACCATTGAGTTAACGTCTGATTATCGATCAGAGTCGAGGAACCCTACAGAGAGCATCTGGCAACACTCGCAATCCCCTGTCCCCCTCCCAACTCATGACTTTCTTTCCCCAGTCACTTTCTGGCGTACAGTTCGGCAGGTGCTACCTCGCCCCAAGTTGCTGTTCAGCCATCAGAATCACCGGGCGCTGCAGCAAAAGGCTGAGTATATCGTCACCCGCTACCTGAGTGAGTTCAAATCCCACCGTGGGCAGTTTGCGAATTTGAATTCAGTCTACAGAGAAATCTGGAAATGTTACACTGGTGTCAGTAAAAGTGACCATGACATTGTTTAAAAAAGCAACGGGTTCACCAATGTCCTTTCGGGAGGGAAACCTGCTGTTTTTACCCAGCCTGGGCCTATATGTAACCCCAATAACACACCAGCATGGTTGACTCTTAGCAACCCTCGGAGACTGACTGGATTGCTCCACAGAGAATCAGCATGGACTTGGGGGGATGAATGGCCTCCTTCTGTGCTGTAATGGCTCTATGCAAGTGGCCTATCAAGCCCCTCAGTTGCATCAATTCAGAAGGCCCATCGCCATCTTCTCAGAGAAACTTGGGATTGGTTTTAGAGTAAATGACGACCGTTCCAGTGATCCTGACAGCAGCGTTTTTATTTCCAGCTTTTTGAAACTGAATTCAAATTCTCAAATTGCTATGGTGGGATTTGGACTCACACTTGACTGGATTCTTAATCCAGGCCGCTGGTTTGTGACTCTAGTAAGATGACCACTACACTACCCTATCCCCCGGAATAGAATGGAATCCCTGGGAGAGTATTGGTATCAAACATCCAGGAATTACTGAAGAGGTGGTAGACGGTATGGTGGGAGAGAGGAAATCCTCCCTCATCTGTAATCCTTTTGTGCGCTGGTGAATGTTTTTTTTTTATTCGTTCTTGGGATGTGGGCCTCACTGGCCAGGCCAGCATTTATTGCCCATCCCTAATTGCCCTTGAGAAGGTGGCAGTGAGCTGCGAACTGAGTGGCTTGCTAGGCCATTTCAGAGGGCATGTAAGAGTCAACCACATTGTTGTGGGTCTGGAGTCACATGTAAGCCAGACCAGGTAAGGACAGCAGATTTCCTTCCCTAAAGGACATTAGTGAACCAGATGTGCTCATTCTGACTGGGATTCAGGTTATGTTAAAATGACTCCAACAGCAAAAGTCAGCTAGATTAACCGAGACAAAAGCGCACACTAACTGGGACTGATACACAAAAAAAGTACCTTCACCACACGGACTTCAGCAGTTCAAGAAGAAGGCGCACCACCATCTTCACAAGGGGCAACGAAGGGATGGGTAATAAATGCCAGCCTTGCCAGTGACACATCCCAAAGAATGATTTTTTTTAAAGTGAGGAGGAGAGACAGAAGGAGAAAGTGACAGAAAGAGACAGCACGCAGACTGTGACAGTTGAATAAGGCGGCTCACCACTGCCTTCTCAAGGGTAATTAGGGAGGACCAATAAAGACTGGGCTTACCAGCAACGCTCACACCCATGAATGAATAAGATAAGAAGGAGAAAGAGCGATATTTAATTGTTGTTGCTCTAGTTTAGAGGTATAAATGGACTGAGATCTTAAAACGTGTTTAATAGAGGAATAAAATCAGGCAGTTGCCTTTACCCTACTGAGCTCTTGGCTGGTAATAGGAGGTAGAGGTGGTAGGCTGTTGTAGCAACATGTTGGGCTATGCAGTCATAGTTGGCAACAAGATTTGGATGCAAGAATGACAAGGTGTAGGAGAGTGGCCAAGAGAAAGCAAAGCTTGTTACCAAACAGCTCCGTGCAGAGAGATCGCAATGCAGAAGCAAGACAAGGGGGAGATGATTAAAGTAAAACGACTGCAGGGTCAGAAGTTAGTGGAGGTGGAAGTGGCAGCCATATTGCCTGGTGAAATTCAGCACTGTTTCTTTGTCGAGCAGCCCCAGTGGCTGAATGGAGAATCTGCACCGTTGGGTTGTGGTATTAAAACCTACCTCTTTGAACCAAGGTTTTGGTCACCCATCCTTATATTCACCTTCTTTGGCTTGACGTCAATTATTTGTCCAATTACACCTCCTGAGAAACATATTGGGACGTTTTTACTGCATTACAGGCACCATGTAAATACAAGTTCCTACTGTTAAAATTGAATTCAATGAATCTGGTAAATTGTGGGTTGGTACTGGAAAAAAAAAGCACTGCAAACTGTCAGATAACTGTAAAAATTCAAAAGTAGTTCATAATGTCCCACATAGAAGGAAAGCTATGATGATGCAGTAGATGGCTCTCTTACCTCTGAGACTGAAGGTTGTGAGTGTGAGCCTTGCTTCAGGCACTGAGTACAGTATCCCATTTGATTTTTCCAGTGTAGTGCTGTGGGGTGCTCAGCAAGGTTCCAGAAACAGCAAATAAGGTGAAAGACTATAAATCAAACACACTGAGGTTCCCAGCTCTCCTACAGGTATAGAATTGCTGTTATGGATCACCTGTAAATAGTGGCAAAAATCAAGGATCCCTGAGACTAGGGTCCTGAATCTTAGTAAAGGAAACTATGAAGGTATGAGGTGCGAGTTGGCAATGACGGATTGGGAAACGTTACTTAAAGGGATGATGGTGGATAGGCAATGGCAAACATTTAAAAAGGGAACAGCATCTGTGGAAAGAGAAGCAGAGTTAACGTTTCGGGTCAGTGACCCTTCTTCGGTTCCGAAACGTTAACTCTGCTTCTCTTTCCACAGATGCTGCCAGACCTGCTGAGTGATTCCAGCATTTCTTGTTTTTGTTTCAGATTTCCAGCATCTGCAGTATTTTGCTTTTATTTAAAAAGGGAAATTAGAGATAGCATTAGGTCCAAGGAAGAGGCATATAAATCTGCCTGAAAAAACAACAGACCTGAAGATTGGGAGCAATTTAGAATTCAGCAAAGGAGGACCAAGGGATTGATTAAGAAGGGGAAAATAGAGTACAAGAGCAAGCTTGCAGGGAACATAAAAACTGACTGTAAAAGTTTCTATAAGTATGTGAAGAGAAAAAGATTGGTGAAGACAAATGTAGGTCCCTCACAGTCAGAAACAGGGGAATTTATTATGGGGAATAAAGAAATGGCTGACCAACTAAATGCATACTTTGGTTCTGTCTTCACAAAGGAGGACACAAATATCATACCATAAATGTTGGGGAACCCAGGGTTTAGTGAGAGGGAGGAACTGAAGGAAATCAGTATTAGTAGAGAAATGGTTTTGGGGAAATTGATGGGGTTGAGGGCCGATCAATCCCAGGGCCTGATGGTATGCAACCCAGAGTATTTAAGGAAGTGGCCCTAGAAATAGTGGATGCATTGGTGGTCATCTTCCAAGATTCTATAGACTCTGGAACAGTTCCTACAGATTGGAGGGTAGCTAATGTAACCCCACTACTTAAAAAAGAAGGTAGACAGAAAGCAGGGAATAAAAGACCAGTCAGCCTGACGTCGGTAGTGGGGAAAATTCTATAGTCCATTATCAAAGATTTTATAGCAGAGCACTTAGAGAACGGTGGTAAAATCGGGCAGAGTCAGCATGGATTTACAAAAGGGAAATCATGCTTGACAAATCTACTAGAATTCTTCGAGGATATAACTAGTAGAGTTGATGAGGGGGAGCCAGTGGATGTGGTATATTTAGACTTTCAGAAGGCTTTCGACAAAGTCCCACATTAGAGATTAGCGTGTAAAATTAAAGAGCATGGGATTCGGGGTAGTGTATTGCGATGGATAGAAAATTGGTTGGCAGACAGGAAACAAAGAGTAGGGATAAATGGGTCTTTTTCCAAATGGCAGGCAGTGACTAGTGGGGTACCACAGGGATCGGTGCTAGGACCCCAGCTATTCACAATATATATTAATGATTTAGATGAGGGAACTAAATGTAATATCTCCAAATTTGCAGATGACACAAAACTGGGTGGGAGGGTGAGTTGTGAGGAGGATGCAGAGAGGCTTCAGGGTGATTTGGACAAGTTGAGTGAGTGGGCTAATGCATGGCAGATGCAGTATAATGTGGATAAATGTGAGGTTATCCACTTTGGTAGCAAAAACAGGAAGGCAGATTATTATCTGGATGGCTATAAACTGAGAGAGGGGAATATGCAGCGAGACCTGGGTGTTCTTGTACACCAGTCGCTGAAGGTAAGCATGCAGATGCAACAGGTGGTAAAAAAGGCCTTCATAGCGAGAGGATTCGAGTACAGGAGCAGGGATGTCTTGCTGCAATTATACAAGGCCTTGGTGAGGCCACACCTGGAATATTGTGTGCAGTTTTGGTCTCCTTATCTGAGGAAGGATGTTCTTGCTATAGAGGGAGTGCAGCAAAGGTTTACCAGACTGATTCCTGGGATGGCGGGACTGACGTATGAGGAGAGTTTGAGTCGGTTAGGGTTATATTCGCTGGAGTTCAGAAGAGTGAGAGGGGGTTCTGATAGAAACCTATAAAATTCTAACAGGACTTGACGGGGTAGATGCAGGAAGGATGTTCCCGATGGTGGGGGAGTCCAGAACCAGGGGTCATGTTCTAAGGATACGGGGTAAACCTTTCAGGACTGTGATGAGGAGAAATTTCTTCACCCAGAGAGTGGTGAGCCTGTGGAATTCACTACCACAGAAAGCAGTTGAGGCCAAAACATTGTATGTTTTCAAGAAGGAGTTAGATATAGCTCTTGGGTCTAAAGGGATCAAAGAGTATGGGGAGAAAGCAGGAACAGGTTACTGAGTTGGATGATCAGCCATGATCATAATGAATGGCGGAGCAGGCTCGAAGGGCCGAATGGCCTACTCCTGCTCCTATTTTCTATGTTTCTATGTAAATATGTGAATGCTCCAAAAGATCCCTGGTAAATATTGACATACATCTGGGGACCTGGCAGATATTGTCACACTCTTTGGGCTGTTGAAGCTGAACAGGATTGGCCGCTATAAAGATGGCGGCAGCCATAGAATGAGCATCTACATTGTGACCTGTCCAACGGTTAATCCCCTTGTGAATTCTACCACTACCTCAGGACGTCCCGAAATGCTTTAAGCCAATGAAGTGCAGTCACTGTGCGATGTGAAGAACACAGCAGACAATTTGTGCACTACAAGCTCCCAAAAACAGCAGTGTGATCATCTATTTTAGTGATGTTGATTGAGGGATAAATATTGACCAGGACACCAGGGAGAACTTAGAAGAGCAGCTAGGATTAAGGTCTTATCAGCTCCTCCAACAGCTCAGTGGAGTTTAAGTAATGCACTGGGAGTGTCAGCCTAGATTTCTATGCTTAAGTCTCTGCAATGGGGAATGAATCCACAACCTTTGGACTCATAAATAGAAGTGTTGCCAACTGAATCACAGTGAAAGTGAGAGAAAATATAAAGGGAGAGTTTGTAGATAGAAAAATAACAAAAATGCCATTCTATCAGGCTGTGAATCCTTTCCACCACTTTGCACTGGCCTCTAAGGATGGAGACTATGATGCTACGATAAATACTGAATGCAAATACAGTATGCCAAATTCACTGAGTACAGTTTGATGGGTCTCAAATGGGCAGGGATTGTTTGGGCTTTACAGATCCCCCTGCAATGCTCAAAGCCCAAAGTCTTGTGTAACTTGTTGAAACAATTATCCAAAGGGAGGTGTGCCAACACTAATCGGACACTCAGCAAATTCCAGCCACAGATTTAGGCCCCAAACTACCAGAGGAAACGTTTTATTTTCACCGTCACCAGCTGCAGATGGCACGAGTTGTTTCCATTTTCACTTTCTCCCTCTCCCCAGAGCCTTGTTGGGAGGTGAGTGTTTTCTGTTGATTTAAACTTCTCAAGACATACCTCAGCACAAATCACAAAACTAGTTGAAGAGGTTATGTTTAAGCTGCATCAAATCGTGTGATGTGGATCAGAAATTCAGTTGTGATCAGTGATCATAATTCAGTTAGTTTTAGTATAGTTTTGGGAAAGGACTAAGCTAAACCAGGACTAAAAGCTGTCAATTGGAGAAAGGCCAATTTTACTGAAGTGATTTAACAAAAGTGGACAGGATCAGCCACTTGAAGGTAAATCAGAGTCAGAGCTGTAAGAGATATTCAAGGAGGAGATAAACGGGGTTCAGAAATGATATATTCCCACAGAGTAAAAGAGTGGGACTCACAAATTTATATTCCCCTGGGTGTCAAGGAGTTTACAGAGTAGGATAAGCAAAAAAAGGGAAGCTTATGACAGATACTGCAGAGGCCTCAATACTGCAGAAAGTCGACAGTAGTATAAAAAGTGCATGGGTGACATTAAAAAAGAAATAAGGAAAGCAAAGAGAGGGAATGAAAATATATTGGCAAGTTAGGTCAAGGAAAATGTTAATTTTTTTTATAAATTCATAAAGAGCAGGAGGATAACTAGGGAAAGAGTAGGGCCGATTAGAGACCAAAAGCGGTAAACCATGTGTAGAGACGGAAGGGAAGGGCATGGGTCTTAATGAATACTTTGTCTGTCTTCACCAAAGAGAGGGAAAACGCAGACATTGTAGTTAAGGAGGAGGAGTGTGAAATATTGGACGGGATAAACATAATGAGAGAGGAAATTTAAGGGGATTAACAACTTTGAAAGTAGAGAAATCAACAGGCCCAGATGAAATGCACCTCTGGCTGCTAAGAAAAGCAAGGGAAGAAATAACAGAGGCTCTGATTATTATTTTTCAATCCTGTCTGGCTACAGGTGTGGTGTCAGAGGTCTGGAGCACAGCTAACACACCATTGTTTAAAAAGGGCAAAAGGGACAGACCAAGTAATTCTAGACCAGTGGACAGATTATTGGAAAAAATTTTGAGGGACGGTATTAATCAGAATTTAGAAAGAAACGGATTAATCAAGGACAGTATGTGTGGATTTATTAAAGGAAGGTAGTGTCCGAGGGACTTGATTGAATTTTTGAGGAGGTAACAGAGAGGCCCAATGGGGGCAGCATGTTTGATGTTTATTATGTTTACTCCTTTATTAGCTGAGGTATAGAATATAAGAGCTGGGAGGTTGTGCTGGAACTGTATTACTCATTGGTTAGGCCATAACTTGAGTACTGTATGCAGTTCTGGTCACCTCATTACAGACAGGATGTAATTGCACTAGAGAGGGTACAGAGGAGATTTACGAGGATGTTGCCAGGACTGGAAAAATGCAGCTATGAGGAAAGATTGGACAGGCTGGGGTTGTTCTCCTTGGAACAGAGAACACTGAGGGGAGATCTGATTAAAATGTACAACATTTTGAGGGGCCTGGATAGAGTGGGGGTGAAGGGTCTATTCACCTTAGCTGAGAGGTCAGTATTGAGGGGGCATGGATTTAAAATGATTGGTTGAAAAATTAGAGGGGCGATAAGGAAAAGGTTTTACACCCAGAGGGTGGTGATGGTCTGGAACTCACAGCCTGAAAGGGTAGTTGAGGCAGAGACCCTCAACTCATTCAAAAGGAGTCTGAATAAGCCCCTTAAATGCCGTAATCTGCAGGGCTACGGACCAAATGCTGGAAGGTGGAATTGGAATAGATGGATCGTTTTTCGGCCGGCACAGACACGATGGGCCAAGTGGCCTCTTTCTGTGCCTTAAACTTGCTATGATTCTATGATTGTATGATGTTATCTGCAGGGTGCAGGGATTTTAGCATGGCTTTTGACAAGGTCCCAAGTGGCAGACTGGTCAGAAAAGTTAAAGTTCAAGGCCTAAATAGAGTGGATCGAAAGGACCTATTTCCCTTAGCAGTGAGGTCAATAACCAGGGGTCATAGATTTAAAGTAATTGCTGGAAGGATTAGAAGGGAAATGTTTTCACCCAAAGGATAGTGGGAGTCTGGAACTTGCTGCCTGAAAGGGTGGTAAAGAGAGAAACCTTGATAACGTTTGAAAAATACTTGGTTACGCACTTGAAATGCTGTAACCAACAGGGCTAGGATCAAGAGCTGGAAAGCGGGATTAGGCTGGATAGCTGTTTCTCGGCTAGCACAGACAGGATGGGCTGAATGTCCTCCTTCTGTGCCGTAAATTTCAATTATTTCGTTGATTCCTTCTGAAGGAAGAATCAGGGGCCACAATCTTAAAATTAGTGCTACTCCCAATCAGGAGTGAAATCAAGAAAGGTAGTGGGGATCTGGAACTCTCTCCCCAAAAGGCCTGGATGCTGGAGAACAGTTGGAGCTTTCAAGACTGAGATTGACGGATTTTTGCTACGTAACGATATCGAGGGATGTGGAGCTATGGTGAGCAGGCAATTGAGGTTGAAATCCTACTAGAATAGCAAAACAGGCTGTAGGAGCTGAAAGGCCTCACCCTGTTCCCGAGTTCAGATCATGGAGATTTCATTCCTTCTTACTAACGGCAAGTGAAAAACTATTTTTTTTGTTGGTCTTGCTGGGTGGCCCGATCTTAGACTAACCCCTTCCCCCACCCAACCCGTCGGGCAGGGCAGGTAGAGAATGCTATTCCACAGTTCAGATCCCAGCCCTGTGCATTGGCCAGTGAGACGTTCCTGAGTAAAAATGGAGGAATGAGTGACTGATAGTTGAGTGGGTCAGTCATGGGATGGATCGGCTGAATGGTCCCCTTCTGTACTATGATCTGAGGAATATATGCTCCATTCCACAGGGATGCAACAGGCAGTCAACGTTTGATTAGAAAGTGAATCTGTCACACAGATGGGCAAATTACCTCTGCGTCTTCAGACTCACATATTAAAATCTCCAAATTGGTATAATTTCCTCAAGTATAAATGTTGTCAGAGGGAGTAGGAGACATCAGACACACTCTGTGGCAAATATGGATTCACAATTAACAATTAATTGCCATTTCCCCATTGCTCCCTTACATAGATTCATGGACTCTTACTGTGCAAGCGATGGCCATTTGGCCCATCATGCTAGTGCCAGCTCTTTAAAAAAGCTGTTCAATTGTCTCAGTTCCCTTCAGCACCATCACCCCCCCACCCCACCCCAGCTCTGTCCCCAAAGACCTGCAAACGTTTCCCGTCTTCAAATATTTATCCAATTTCCTTTATCTCTGAATCTGCTTCCACTGCCCTATCAGGCAGCGCATTCCAGATCACAACAACACACTGCATAAAAATCTTTCTCCTCATCTCCCCTCTGACCCTATTGCCAAGTACCTTAAATCTGTGTCCTCTGTTTACCAACCTTCCTGCCACTGGAAACTGTTTCTCCATATTTACTTTATCATAATCCTTCATGATTTTGAACACCTCTATTAACTCCCTTTAACCTTCTCTGCTCTAAGCAGAATAATCCCAGTTTTTTTAGACTCTTCACAATAACTGAAGTCCTTCATCCCTGGTGCCATTCTAATAATTCCCCTCTTCCCAGTCTTCTCATCCTTCCCAAAATGTGGTGTGCGACAGAAGACTCCGGCTGAGGCCTAACCAATGATTTATAAAAGTTTAGCATAACTTCTTTGCTTTCCCTGGGGCTGTTCTCCTTGGAGAAGAGAAGGTTGAGAGGAGATTTGATAGAGGTCTTCAAAATCATGAGGGATCTGGACAGAGTAGATAGAGAGAAGGGTAGGGAATATAGGATTAATGTAGGATTAGTATAAATGGGTGGTTGTTGGTCGGCACAGACTCGGTGGGCCGAAGGGCCTGTTTCAGTCCTGTATCTCTATGACTATGACTATGAGAGAAACTATTCCAATTGGTGGAAGGATCCAGAACCAAAGGACACTGATTTAAGATAAGTGGCAAAAGAAGCAACAATGAAATGAGGAAAAACCTTTTCACACAGGGAGTGGTTCGGGTCTGGAATGCACTGCCAGAGAGTGTGGTGGAGGCAGGTTTAATCGAGGCATTCAAGAGGGAATTGGATTATTATCTGAAGAGAAAAGATTTTCAGGGCTACAGGGGACTGGGACTAGCTGAGTTACTCTCATAGGGGAGGTGGTGGTGCAGTGGTAATGTCTATGGGCTAGTAAAGCAGGGGCCCCTGCTAATACCTGGAGTACCTGGGTTCAAATCCCACCATGGCAGCTGGTGGAATTTAAATTCAACTAATTAATAAATTTTAAAAAGCTAGTCTCAGTACCGCTGCCATGAAGCATCATTGATTGTCATTTAGAAAAATATCTGGTTCGCTAATGCCCTTTAAGGAAGGAAATCTGCTGTCCTTACCTGGTCTGGCCTACATGTGACTCCAGACCCACAACAATGTGTCTGACTCTTAACTGCACTCTGAAATGGAAACCACCCAGTGGTCAAAGGCAATTAGGGTTGGGCAATAAGTGCTGAGCTGGCCAGTGACACACACATCCCATGAAAGAATGCTTTAAAAAGCTAGCACAGACACGATGGGCCGAATGGCCTCCTTCTGTGCTGTAACCATTCTATGATTTGTACATTATGTCTCTATTTATAAAGCCAAGGATCCAGTATGCTTTTTCATAGTCTTCCCAACTCACCTTCTCATCTGCAGAGATTTCTGTACACAAGCTCCCCCGACACCTGCCAAGTCCCTCTGTTCCCACACCCACTTTCAAATTGGACAGTTCGGTTCATACTGCCTCTCCTCATTCCTTCACCAAAATCTCTCCGCAAAGTGGTGGGGGGGGGGGGGGGCAAGAAAGGAAGATGGGAATTTAGTTTTGACCATAATAAGCACTTCTGGGGGAATGCCTGCGTGAAATGCTTGCCTTCACCAATGCATCTCTTCCATATTTACTTTTAGGTGGCTGCACAGGAAGTGAGATAGCAATGGGCGGACTGCTGGTGGAAGGATAGACGTGCGAAGGAATGTGAGGAATTTACTCTCCGCTCTCCACCAGCGCCAACAGCTCTCCTTCAGAACTCCGAGCCGCGGGAAGGGGCTGTGTGGTTAAGAATCACACGCCACCATTAGCGTGTCGTATAGCGGACTCTACTAGCCTGGCTTGGACCTTTGCTATCTGCCGTGCGTGTTTTTGGGGAGGGACACAGCCGGCTGAAAGCTGAATGGCTATTTTCTTTCTGGAGGAAAAGGAAACCGTCACATCTTTCACTGGCTTCACTGATGTAACTGAATCAAACAGGCCGCAGCATCAAGAAAATCAGTCAAACATTGCTGAAGAAAGATGTTCTGGGACTTAACAAGCTTTTAAAGAGAAAACAAGCTCACACAATTGCAAATAAGTTTTGTTGAAAACAAAAAATATATTTTATTCAAATACCACTGCTCTTTCCGTTTTCCCTCTTCTGAATGTACTTAAAGCAGCCCTGTCTCTTATCAGTCAGCTAGGTCGCTTTCTAACAAGTACAATTCGATTGTCACACTCACTCTATATAAATCTTCCACCAGAGAGACTGGTCAGAGGAACACATGGTTAAAGATTAAAGTCAAAACGTTTACAACACACAAGGAGTGCGGAGACTTAATTCATGTTTTAGGTTATCCTTTACAAGCCTCTTAAAGTTGAACGCAGCCCAAACATCTTTGAACTGAAAGACATTCCATCACCCTTGACTTCCTAAAACCTTCAGGACCCTCAACGGACTTGCAGATCCCAGCCAGATGCAGGTGGGGGCAGATGTGCATTCCTGTGGTTATTTTGCACGGACCACAGCTGAGTCAAAAGCAAGATGGCCTGTGGGAGAGGCCAGCTCACCTCCATCCATCACGGACCTCCAGAGACAGAGGAACTATCTGGGGAATTGGGGAGATGAAGAGGAATGCAAGGCAGGAGACACAGGCACAGATAAAGAATGTGGCAGCTCGGAGACCTTGGGACCCAGTTCAACAAGTCCTACATTCAGCAAGGCGACCATCGGACAACTGACCACTGACCTGCAAGAAAGCGCCTGCCCCTTTAACACAGCAAGGAAGACTGAGTCAAGGGGCAGAGGTGAATGCAGAGCTCGAAAGGTAGTGCAACCTGTGACACTGGGTGCGGCTCCACATCAGAGACCAACAAGTAAGAAGTTTTATTTTATTCCCTCTTGACTAACACTGACCTTTAGAAGCTCATGGTATCATTTTATACCCTCAATAAAAAGACACATGTCAACTAGACTAATCAAATACTAGTAAGTTCATAACAGAAGCCCTGTATCAGTACTTGAGCAGATACCTCACCCACTGCAGTTAATGAGGGAGTGCAGCACTGTCGGAGGGTCAGTACTAAGGAAGTGCTGCACTGTCGGAGGGGCAGTACAAAGGGAGTTGCACTGAAGAGGGTCAGTACTAAGGAAGTGTTGCACTGTCGGAGGGTCAGTACTGAGGGAGTGCTGCACTGTCAGAGGGTCAGTACTGAGGGAGTGCTGCACTGTCGGAGGGGCAGTACTGAGGGGATGCTGCACTGTCGGAGGGGCAGTACTGAGGAAATGCAGCACTGTCGGAGGGGCAGTACTGAGGGAATGCTGCATTGTCAGAGGGGCAGTACTGAGGGAAAGCTGCATTGTCAGAGAGGCAGTACTGAGGGAAAGCTGCATTGTCAGAGGGGCAGTACTGAGGGAAAGCTGCATTGTCAGAGAGGCAGTACTGAGGGAATGCTGCACTGTCAGAGGGGCAGTACTGAGGGAATGCTGCACTGTCAGAGGGGCAGTACTGAGGGAATGCTGCACTGTCAGAGGGGCAGTTCTGAGGGAATGCTGCATTGTCAGAGGGGCAGTTCTGAGGGAATGCTGCATTGTCAGAGGGGCAGTACTGAGGGAGTGCTGCATTGTCAAAGGGACAGTACTGAGGGAAAGCTGTATTGTCAGAGGGGCAGTACTGAGGGAAAGCTGTATTGTCAGAGGGGCAGTACTGAGGGAAAGCTGCATTGTCAGAGGGGCAGTACTGAGGGAATGCTGCACTGTCAGAGGGGCAGTTCTGAGGGAATGCTGCATTGTCAGAGTGGCAGTTCTGAGGGAAAGCTGCATTGTCAGAGAGGCAGTACTGAGGGAAAGCTGCACTGTCAATGGGGCAGTACTGAGGGAAAGCTGTATTGTCAGAGGGGCAGTACTGAGGGAAAGCTGCATTGTCAGAGGGGCAGTACTGAGGGAATGCTGCACTGTCAGAGGGGCAGTTCTGAGGGAATGCGGCATTGTCAGAGGGGCAGTTCTGAGGGAATGCTGCATTGTTGAAGGTGCTGCCTTTTGGATGTAATGCTACCTGATGCACCATCGTCCTGTTCCCCTGGTTCAGGTGAATGCCGGTAAGTATCTCCTGGCACTATTGAAAGGAGAGCAGGACGAAACTTTCCCAGTTCCCTGGCCAACATTCACCCGTCAACAAAAGCACTTGGAAATGTCACTCAAAGCACAGCTAATGAGCTAAATAAATGCAAATACTGGTCTGGACAGCACTGAGAAGTCCTCAAACCCCCAGACAGCAAATCCAGCAAACGTGAAAAACTCCAGCTGACCTCCCACCTTCCGCCCATCTATGAACCTCAGCTCATCCAAAACTCTGCTGCCCCATATCCTAATTTGCACCAAATCCCGTTCACCCATCACCCCCTGTGCTCGTTGATCTACACTGGCTCCCAATCCAGCAAAGCCTCGAATTTAAAATTCTCACCTTGTTTCCAAATCCCTCCATGGCCTCGTCCCTCCCTATTTTGATCACCTCCTCCAGCTCTACAACCCTCTGAGATCTCTGTACTCCTCCAATTCTGGCCTCTTGCTCATCTGCTCCAACGCTGACGGCCGTACCTTCAGCTGTCTGGGCCTCAAACTCTGGAATTCCCTCCCTAAACCTCTCTGCCTCTCCACCCCTCTCTCCTCCTTTGCGACACTCCTTAGAACCTGCCACTTTGTCCAAGCTTTTGGTCTCTTGCTGTTGTATCTCCATATGTGGCTCGGTGTCAAATTTTGCCTGATAACGCTCCTGTGAGGCACCTTGGCACATTTTACCACATTAAAGTTGCTATATAAATGCAGGTTTTGCTGCTGTTGTTTAACGGGATTGCCAGGCCAATCCTGAACTTTGAGGCATCATGGTTCAATGTGACCAGATTCCAGGGTCATCTGACTGAACCCACGCCAGCATCACCAGTCAGGTGGACAGTAGTAGGTGAATGCTACACCCTGTATGTAATTGAATTGGCATTCCTGCACTTAAAAAACAACAACAACAAGTTGCATTTATGTAGCATCTTCAACATGTTAAAAAATGCCCCAAGGCGCAATTATTGAGCAAAATTGGAAATTGAGCCACATAATGGGAAATCATAGAATCATAGCATGGAAGGGGCCATTTGGCCCATTGTGCTTATGCTGGCCCTTTGGCAGAGCTGTCCAATTAATCCAAAGAATAATTGGACAGGTGACCAAACGTTTGGCCAAAGAAGTAAGGTTTAAAGGAGGAGGGAGATATACAGAGAGGCAGAGAGATTTCCCTGGTCTTCCTCCTGGGGATACATTGTCCACGGTCTCAAACCTTCTGAACAGCTTGTGATGTGGGGGTTTCTCTGATCTGGCGTAGTGAGGATGAGATTGGAGGAGGTGTCACTGGAGGTTCCACCATGCTTCTCAGGCTCCGCCTGATGTGATGCAGCCTGTTCTCAAATTTCATTCAGAAGAAACATTTCAACATAAGAGGCAGCAAAAGTGGAGAAGGAGATGGTTAAGTAAAGGAAGGAGAGTGAAACCGCTCAAAGTCTGCTCTGTTCCCGTACAGAACATGCTGCAATAATTGCTGCAACCATTACAAGATAGAGGGTGGAGGAGGGTAACTGTGAACAACAGTGTAGTTTGAACTCATTCTGTGCTGATTTCCATCTGCTCAACTCTCCTGAACTCAGGACTGTTCCAAATTTCTTGGCATACATCTCATGCTCACTAAGAGGAAAAGTGGAACTTTCATTTATATAGTGCCTTTCAACACCTCAGCTCATCCCAGAGTACTTCAGAGCCAATGAAGCATCTTTTCAAGTGTAGACACTGTCGCAATGTAGCAAATGTGACAGCCTGTTTGTGCACAGCAAGCTCCCACAAACAGCAATGAGATAATAACCAGGTAACCTGTTTTAGTGACATTGGATGAGGGACAAATATTGGCCCAGGACACCAGGGAGAACTCCTCTGCCCTTTTTCAAAATTGTGACAATGGGATCTTTTTCATCCATCTGAAAAGGCAGACAGGGCCTCAGTTTAACGTCTCATCTAAAACAAAGGGCACCTCTGACTGGGCACATCAGCCTGGATTTTGTATTGAAGACTCCAGAGTGGGAATTGAACATACAACCTTCATAGCTCCAGGGTGAGAAAGAGGGTGCTACCGACTGAGCCGCAACTGACACCTCAAAATGCAAATAGGTAAATCCTGGAATTCAACTCGGGGCACAAATCCGGGGGCCCTAAGTGAGCAGTGGTTAGCACCGCAGCCTCACAGCTCCAACAACCCAGGTTCAGTTCTGGGTACTGCCTGTGTGCAGTTTGCAAGTTCTCCCTGTGACCATGTGGGTTTCCGCCGGGTGCTCCGGTTTCCTCCCACAGCCAAAGACTTGCAGGTTGATAGGTAAATTGACCATTGTAAATTACCCCTAGTATAGGTAGGTGGTAGGAGAATTGAGGGGATGTGGTAGGGAATATGGGATTAATGTAGGATTAGTATAAATGGGTGGTTAATGGTCAGCACAGACTCAGTGGGCCAAAGGGCCTGTTTCAGTGCTGTATCTCTCTCTCTCTCTCTCTCTCTCTACCACCCACACCTGAGACTGTGAGGCCCAATAAATTTTAAATCCCCGGCTTCAATTTAGTCCCACTTCCCTGTTCTTTCCCCATAGCCCTGCAAGTGTCTCTTTTTCAATTATTTATGCAAAGTCATTGGTCAGGTAATAAATGGAATATTCGGCCCAGATTTTGGGACGTTGCATTGAGTGGGGTGTCAAGGTCGTGGAGAGGGTGTAGAAGTGATTCAGAAAGACGACATTAGGGATCCGAGTCTACAGTTTTGAGGAGGAACTAGAGAAGCTGGGGCTGTTTTGAAAAGGTTAAGGGGAGATCTGACTGAGGGCTTCACAAATAATGAAGGGTGCTATTGAGGGAATTCAGGTAAAAGTATCTCTCCTGGTCAGTGGGTCAATAACTGGACATTGATTTAAAGATAGAGGAAAAGGGAGGAGGAGGATTTTTTTTTTTTACTCGGAGGTCGTTGAGACATGGAACATTTGAAACAAACAAGGGAACAAAATCCATAAGAGCTTTCAAAAGGGAAATTGATAAATATTTATAATAGAGAACTATAGATGGGGTAAGGGAGTGGAAAGGTCTATCAGAGATTCAACACAGGCAGGACAGGCTGATTGCTTCCTTCTGGGCTTTAGAGATTCCAAATTTGTGACACACTTTGTAGGGCCTTGATCCCTTCGTAGGGTCAAAGGTCAGCTCCCTTCTCCCCTCGTGCTCCGTCATTTAATCATTAAGCTGGTCAAATAAAAAGGTTGCAGAAGATAAAAGTGCTGCACAAGAAGCATTTATGACCATCCTGCGAAGCTTGATTAAAGGTTGCAGGATCCCTGTGCAGAGGTTTGTGCTGAATATTTTTATTTTAAAGGCAGGAAGCCTGGACTTATTGCGACGGAAACCACAGGGAGTGAAAGGTATGAGAAAAGGTGAAATCGGTCAAGTGGCCAAGAGATGTTGGGCATGGATTTGGCAAAATTGTTGCACGAGGGGGCGAGACTGAGGGAAATAAGAAGTCCCGCAATTTGGAGGGAAAACTGAGGGAGGTGAGGCGTTCGACAGTTTGGAGAGGAGACTGAGGGAGGTGAGGAGTTCGACAGTTTAGAGGGGAAACTGAGGGAGGTGAGGAGTTCGACAGTTTAGAGGGGAAACTGAGGGAGGTGAGGGGTTCGACAGTTTGGAGAGGAGACTGAGGGAGGTGAGGAGTTCGACAGTTTAGAGGGGAAACTGAGGGAGGTGAGGAGTTCGACAGTTTAGAGGGGAAACTGAGGGAGAGGAGGAGTCCCACAGTTTGGAGGGCAGACTGAGAGAGGGGAGGAATTACCCAGTTTGGAGGAGAGATTGAGGGAGTGAAGAGTTCCAGTTTGGAAGGAAGACTGAAGGAGGTGAGGAATCCCACAGTTTGGTGGTCCTGGGAAAGAATGAGTTAAGGTGAGAGATGAGGCAACAAGTCTTATTTTCAATGCAGTGAAGATGCAGGGAGGAGATGGAGGGTGTAGGATGGGGGATTTGCAACTGAGGGTGATAAGAAGGGCAGTTTTAGGGAGAAATGACCATGGGGGTAACAATGAGGTAGAGCCAAGGAAGGTTGGACTGTGAAGCTGTTGGAGGATAAGGTTCAAGGTAGGATTAGATAACAAGCTAGATCCTTAATTGTGTTGCAATAGAATGTTGTAAATGATTTGCAAGACAACCTTTCAACAGTTCTTCCTCTTTTCTTGCTTAGTTTTGTATCAAGGTGTCTTGCCTCTAGAGATGGCTCCAGTTCTCCACGGCTTTTAACGTTTGGCTGCCTCATGAATACCCTCCACAACATGCCCCACCTAGTGGTCTGGCAGAGAACCAGCCAACATCCAATCCACCCAAACCCAACACACTGCTCCTTGGGCAGGAGTGTGCGACCACTGACGTAAGCTCAGACCTGGAGTTAGAAGAATGAGAGGTAATCTCATTGAAATGTATAAAATTCTTTAGAGGGCTTGACAGAGTAGACAGTGAGAGACTGTTTCCCCTGGCTGGAGTGTCTAGAACCAGGGGTCATTATCTCGGGATGAGGGGTTGGCCTCATAGGACTGAGATGAGGAGAAATTTCTTCTCTCAGAGGGTTCTGAATCTTTGGACTTCTCCAGCACAGGGAGAAGTGGTTGCTCAGTTGTTGAGTATAGTCAAGGCAGAGATTGATAAATTTTTGCACTCCATGGGAATCAAAGGATATGGGGATAGTGTGGGAAAGTGGAGTTGAGGAGAAGATAACATGATCTCATTGAATGGTGGAGCAGGCTCAAGGGTCCGAATGCACTTAAGATGCCCTGTAGCTGTGTTGAGGGTGATATAGAAATTGAGATTTGCTCAATGCTCTTTTCTCAGGCAGGCCACTGAGATAATGACATGGACAGGCTGATGTCAGCTTTCAGCCTGGGGCCTATCCCAGTGGCTGTGGGTGAGCAACAGGCGAGGAAGTCAGTTCATCCATTGGGTCGTCAGGAGCTTTCGAATACTTCTCCTAAAGGAATGCGTTCTTCCCAGAAACAAATTACTGACAGGGAGTTTCTATAGCATCCAGCAGAAATCTACATCTGCAACCAATTGTCGGCAGATCAATTCAATGAGGATTCCAGCTGACCTCTCCTCAAGGGAAGCTCGTCAAACAGAACCAAAAGACCCGGACAACTGGCAAAACCCTGCTGTTACTTATTAACAAAAGTACCTAGAGTAAGATTAAACTCTTTAAATAATATAAAATATCATGAAAGACTTGCATTTCTATAGTTCCATTTATAACCTCAAGCCATCACAAAGCTCTTTACAGTGAATGAAGGATTTTCTGAAGTGCAGTCACTGTTGTACTGTAGGAAACATGGCAGCTAATGTGCGCACAGCAAGATTCCACAAACAGCAATGAGATAATGACCAGATAATCTGTTTTAATGATGTTGGTTAAGGAATAAATATTGGTCAAGACACTAAGGGAGAACTCACCTGCTCTTGTCAATTTTTTTTTATTCATTCATGGGATGTGGGCTGGAATTTATGGCCTATTACTAATTGCCCTTGGGAAGGTAGTGGTGAGCCACTTTCTTGAACTGCTGCAGTCCATCTGGTGTAGGTACACCAACAGTGCTGTTATAGAGTCATAGAGAGATGCAGCACTGAAGCAGTACCCTTTGGCCCATCGAGTCTGTGCCGACCAACAACCACCCATTTATACTAATCCTACATTAATCCCATATTCCCTACCACATCCCCACCATTCTCCTACCACCTACCTACATTAGGGGCAATTTACAATGGACAATTTACCTATCAACCTGCAAGTCTTTGGCTGTGGGAGGAAACCAGAGCACGCGGCAGAAACCCACGCAGTCACAGGGAGAACCTGCAAACTCCTCACAGGCAGTACCCAGAACCAAACCTGGGTCACTGGAGCTGTGAGGCTGCAGCGCTAACCACTGCGCCACTGTGTTAGGGAGGGAGTTCCAGGATTTTGACCCAGTGACAGTGAAGGAGTGGTGATATAGTTCCAAGCTCATCAGCACCTTCTCAAGGGCAATTAGGGATGGGCAATAAATGCTGGCTTAGCGAGTAACACCCACATCCCACGAACAAAAAAATAGTCAGGATGGTGTGCGACTTGGAGGGGAACTTGCAGGTGGTGGTGTTCCCATGCATTTGCTGCCCTTGTCCTTCTAGTTGGTAGAGGTCACGGGTTTGGAAGGTGCTGTCTAAGGAGCCTTGGTGCATTGCTGCAGTGCATCTTGTAGATGGTACTCACTGCTGCCGCTGTGCGTCGGTGGTGGAGGGAGTGAATGTTTCTGGATGGGGTGCCAATCAAGCGGGCTGCTTTGTCCTGGATGGTATCGAGCTTCTTGAGTGTTGTCGGAGTTGCACCCATCCAGGCAAGTTTCAATAGAAAGTAGGATGAAGTAGTGCATTTTATTTGGATGAGGAGGTCACATGCTCCTTGGAAAATGTCTAAATAGGGGTAGAGAAACAGAGGGTTCTGGGAATACAGATACACTGGAAGTAGCACCACAGGTTAATTAGGTCATAAAAAAAGCAAATTAAGCACTGGGGTTCATTCCTACAGGGATAGGATTGAAAAGCAGAAAAGTTATGCTACATTTGTACAGAGCCTTGGTTGAACCGCACCGGGGGCTGCATTTACAGCCCCCTCCAGGGCTGGGAGTGGAAGTGGGTGAGGCCAAGTGGGCGAGTCCGCACCAGCGGGTGTACTGGTTCCCTGGCTCCAACCCGCCTCCGGACTATTATTGCGTCCAGTCCACAGGCGGTGGGTAGCCCTGCCGGCTCGATAAGGGCCAATTAAAGAAGACCGATTGGAATTTTCTGCCCACCGCCCGTAATTGGATGAGGAACCTATCTCCATGCCAATTAAGGGGATGTGCCTGTGAAAATCCCAATGACTGACCATTTCCCCTGGGGGGGGGCTGGTTTGGGACCCACTGTTACCCACCACCTGAGAGAAAATCCAGCCCTTGGAGCAATGTGCACGTTTCTCATCTCCATATTATACAAAGGATATAGAGGTGATGAAAAGGTGCAAAAAGAAGATACACAAGAATGATAGCAGAACTGAGAGGATATGCCAATCAGAAAAGATTGAACAAGCTAGGAATCTTTTCTGCAGAAAATAGAAGACTGAGAGACTGACCTGATAGAGGCCTTTCAGATTATGAAAGGATTGGATAGGGTAGATGTAGAGAAAATGTTTCCACTTGCAGGCGAGATCGGAGGGCCATAAATATAAGGTGGTTAATAATAAATCCAATAGGGAAATCCGGAAAATTTTCCTTACTCAGTGCGTAGCTCAGCAGGTTTTTGGGTTCAAGCTCCATATCAGAGACTTGAGCACAAAATGCAGGCTGACACTCCCTGCGCAGTACTGAGGGAATGCTGCACTGTCAGAGGTGCTGTCTCTCAGATGAGGTGTTAATCTGCCCTCCTAGGTGGACCTAAAAGATGGCACAAGTCAGGAGTGTGCTGGAATACTCTCGGCAGAGAGTTTCATCTGTTGACTTTCTATTCATTAAAATAAAACCACCCAGTTTGTATTTGTAGTGCATAAAATGCACTACCTCATCCTTCTCTCTATTGAATTCCGTTTAAAAACGGCACGCCCGTTCGACAAGTTTATTCATGTCTCCCTGCATTTTGTCGCAGTGGTCCTCTGTATTAGCTACACCCATAAATTTTGCAATTGCACTTCTGATTCCCGAGTACAGATCGTTTGTGCAAATAAAAACGAGAAATGCTGGAAATACTCAGCAGGTCTGGCAGTATCTGTGGAGAACTGATGAAGGGTCACTGACCTGAAACGTTAGCTCTGCTTCTCTCTCCACAGATGCTGCCAAACCTGCTGAGTATTTCCAGCATTTCTTGTTTTTATTTCAGATTCCCACCATCTGCAGTATTTGGCTTTTATTTTTGTTTATATAAATGGTGGACAGGAGTGGTCCCAGCACCGATCCCTGTGGAACACAGCTTCCCACCATTTAACCAATTTTGAATAATTACGTTTATTCTCTGCTCTCTGTTTGCTGCTTTGCAAATTATGATAGCAAGACAAATATAATTCAGTCCCTTTATTATTTTTGTTTTTTTTTACAATTGCTACTATACATTGGAACAATGACTACACTTCCAAAAAAACACCACATTGGCTGTGAAGCACTTTGAGCTGCCCTGAGATGGTAAAAGGCGCTATAAAAATGCAAGTGCTCTTTCTTTCTTTAATAGTGAAAGTGACGAGAGCTCCTTAAAAGATATAAACTTTTTATACGCATCCGAGTTTACAGAGTCCGAGCATATTTTCCACAGGCAGGAGGCTTTAGTTAGAGAGAAAACAAACAGTGCAGCTCGAGAAAATGAGTTTTCCAGATGGGATTTTATGTGGTGGAGAACATTCCTTTACTTTTTCTGTCCTTATTGAGCCAAAAGAAGTTTTAAAGGTTTGCGGGGTGGTGGTTGGATAGTTTTAATGAATGAGATGGATATAACCTCAGGGGCTCTCTTCCGATCAAATTGTTTGTTCGCTGCCAAAATTGGGCAATGATTGCCTAGCTGGGTGTCAGCTGTGGCTCAGTGGGTAATGCTCTTGCCTCGGAGTCAGAAAGTCACAGGTTTAAAACCCCACTCCAGACACGTGAGCGTAAACTCCAGGCTGACACTCCCAGTGTCATTACTGAGGGAGTGCTGCACTGTCAGAAATGCCATCCTTCAGATGAGACGTTAAACTGTCTGCCCTCTCCGGTGGATGTAAAAGATCCCGCGGCCCACTATTTCGAAGAAGAGCAGGGGGGGGGATTTCTCCCTGGGGTCAATATTTATCGCTAAGAGCAGATCATTGAGTCATTTATCTCAGTACCATGTGTGGGAGCTTGCTGTGTGCAAATGATTGCTGCATTTCCCGACAGTGATGACACTCAAAACATACTTCATTGACTTTGGAACATCCTAAGGTGGTGAAAGGCGCTATATAAATGCAAGTCTTTCTTTCCTTGAGGACCATGACACTGGTAGATAGTTTCATTGGCGTGAAGAAAACAAGTGAACTTGCCAAGAACGCGGTGTGGCAGAACACACATAGAAAATCAACAATTAACTCAAAGATTGCCATCTTGAAATTATACAGTGGGCATACTAGCATATCGAACTTTAATCCACTGATATTAAATCTGACTCTCTGCTTTTTTGGCCTGGGAGATTCACCAGAATGACACCAGGGCTACAAGGGCTAAATTATGAGAACAGGTTCCATAGACTAGGCTTATATTCCCTTGAGTATAGAAGATTAAGGGGTGCTCTAATCAAAGTGTTCAAGTTGATTAAAGGTTAGATAGAGAGAAACCGTTTTCTCTGGTGGGGGAGTCCAGAACAAGGGGGCATAACCTTAAAATACGAGCCAGGCTGTTCAGGGGTGATGTCAGGAAGCATTCCTTCACACAAAGGGGAGTGGAAATCTGGAACTCTGTCCCTCAAAAAGCTGTTGAGGCTGGGTGGAGGAGGCAGTCAACTGAAAATTTCACTACTGGGATTGGTAGATATTTGTTGGGTAAGAGTATTCAAGGTTATGGAATCAATGCAGATAGATGGAGTTGAGGTAATCATCAGCCATGCTCTAACTGAATGCTGGAACAGGTGTGAGGGGCTGAATGGCCTCCTCC
This sequence comes from Heterodontus francisci, assembly GCF_036365525.1. Taxonomy (NCBI): domain Eukaryota; kingdom Metazoa; phylum Chordata; class Chondrichthyes; order Heterodontiformes; family Heterodontidae; genus Heterodontus; species Heterodontus francisci. Next base: position 108,306,023 of record NC_090382.1, read on the forward strand.
TCTCCTTATGTCCCTAACAGAGGCATTAACTCTTTTATATTTTATCAAAGCCATCTCATGGCTGTTTCATGGCAATAGCTTGTCCAAGCACACTTTGCTCTTTAGAAAAATAGTTATTTTCCGTGCATTTTCTCCTGAGGACACTGACTCCAGGCTGGAGTACAGGTTTTCTCAGGCCCCGGTATTAGGGCCGCGCACCCAATCTTCAGCTTGTTCGCCTGGGCAGTGAGAGGTGGGAGGCAATTTGACTGTGATTGGCATCACCATGAACCTTGAGCTCCTCTTTCCCCGCCATGAATTAGAGAAGAATGTCTCATCATCAGTAATAGCAGTTTGCATTTATGTAGCGCCGCCAGCCTCGTAAAACATCCCAAAGTGCTGCACAGGGGTGATTATCAAACAAAATTTGTCACTGAGCCACTTGACATATTAGAACAGGTGACCCAAAGCGTGATCAAATTGATATGATTTAACGAGCATTTTACAAGAGGAGAGAGAGGTCGAGAGGCAGAGAGGTTTAGGGAGGGAATTCCAGAGTTTGGGGCCCAGGCAGCTGAAGGTACGGCCGCCAATTGTGCCACAATTAAAATCAGGGATGCTCGAGAGGCCAGAATTGGAGGAGCGCAGAGGCCTCAGAGAGGTGTGGGGCGAGTGGAGATTACAGAGATGGAAGGGGTTGGGCGAGGTGAGGGCGAGGCTATGGAGGATCAGAAAACGAGAATGGTCATTTTAAAATTGAGAAAACAGCAAACCAAAAGAAAGTGAAAGATGAAATCTGTTCTTTTCTCTGAAATAAAACTATTTTTTTTTGAAATCCACAAAAGATCCCTTTTAACCTTTGGTGATATTGCAACAAGTCACCTACAGGAAGTGAAATGTTCTAAAATATTTCCTTCAAGATTAAAGGGATGAGGATAGTTTGCATAATCTTGGCATGTATTTCCTTGAGTGTAGAAGACTAAGAGGTAACTCACTGAGGTGTTTCGAAGATGATTAAATGATTTGATAGGTTCGACAGAGAGAAACCATTTCCTCTAGTCGGGGGAGTCCAGAACAAGGCAGCATAACCTTAAAAGTAGAGCCAGGTTGTTCAGGATAAGAACATGAGAGCATAAGAAATAGGAGCAGGAGTAGGCCATTCGGCCCCTCGAGCCTGCTCCACCATTCAATAAGATCATGCCTGATCTGGTTGTGGCCTCAACTCCACTTTCCTGTCTGCACCCCCCCCCCCCCCCCAATAACCCTTGACTTCCTTGTAGATCAAAAATCTATCTAACTCAGCCTTGCATATATTCAATGACCCAGCCTCCACTGTTCGCTGGGGACGAGAATTCCAAACACTAACAACGCTCTGAGAGATGGAACAGGCTCAAAGGGCAGAATGGCCTCCTCTTGTTCCTAGTGTTCCTGTGGCGAAGGAAAGAGTGAGGATCGGGATGTGTAGGTGGAGTAGATTCTGAGGTAGGGAATGGCTGGAGGTATGTGTCATGTGGAAAAATTCTTTATATGATCAAATTCACTGCCTGAAAGGGTGTTGGAAGCAGTTTCTGTAATAATTCCTCTGAAAAAGGAATTGGATAAATATTTGAAGGGGAAAAATTTGCAGGGCTATGGGGAAAGAGCAGGGGGGAGTGGGACTAATTGGATAACACTTACAAAGAGCTGGAGCAGGCACGAGGGGCCGAGTGGTCATCTGTGCTGCCTCATTCTACCAGTCTATATTACTATATTTGAGACAAACCTTCAACACTCAGACAACAGGGTTTTCAGGGGAATTCACAGGAAAGCCCCAATGTTGTTTTAGTTTCCTGGAGAACCCTGGTGAATGAGCCTCAGTGGAATGAGTGAGTAAAGTCACAGTAAATCTAAGTTCTAGCAGACATTATCACAAGCCCCGAGGTTAACTAGTTACCAACAGGCCTACACTCATGGATGTGTTTGGGCTCTGGTCTCTCACCATTGCCCATTGCCTCAGAGTTGGGAGGGGACCTGCTCCACTAAATGCAAAAATGAAAAGCAAAGAAAGACTTGCATTTATATAGCGCCTTTCACAACCTCAACACATCCCAAAGCTCTTCACAGCCAATGCAGCACTTCTGAAGGGTGGTCACCGTTGTAGTGTAGGAAACATAGCAGCTCATCTGTGCACAGTAAGATCCCACACAGCAATGTGATAATGACCAGATCATTTTTTTTTATTATTGATTAGAGATACAGCACTGAAACAGGCCCTTCGGCCCACCGAGTCTGTGCCGAACATCAACCACCCATTTATACTAATCCTACACTAATCCCATATTCCTACCAAACATCCCCACCTGTCCCTATATTTCCCTACCACCTACCTATACTAGTGACAATTTATAATGGCCAATTTACCTATCAACCTGCAAGTCTTTTGGCTTGTGGGAGGAAACCGGAGCACCCGGAGAAAACCCACGCAGACACAGTTGTTGTTGGTTTGAGGGACCAATATCAACCAGGATACCAGGGAAAACTCCCCTGTTCTTCTTCAAGAGAGTGTCATGGGTTCTGTTACATTCACATAAGAGGTCAGATAGAGCCTCAGTTTAACATCTCATCCAAAAGATGGCACCTCCCACCATGCAGCACACCTTCAGTACTGCACTCCAGTGTAGTGCTTCAAAGTTTTCATCTTACTTCCTTTGCCTGGAGGACTCTTTCATGTACCTTCTGAAAGATGAATAACAAGCATTCTGATTTTCAAGTTGAATCAGTAGCTCTGCCTCTCCACAGTCTAAAGATCCTTCTCCACTGTTTGAGTCAGAGGTTTGTGCGTTCAAGCCCCATTCCAGAGGCTGGAGCACATAATCTAGGCCGACACTTCAGTGGAGTGCTGCAATGTCAGAGGAGCTGTCTTTCAAATGAGACGTTAAACCAATACCCCGTCTGCTCTCTCAGGCGGACACAATTGATGCCTGTGGGATCTTGCTGTGCGCAAATCGGCTGCCCCGTTTCCTACATTACGACAGTGACTACACTTCAAAAGCACTTCATTGGCTGTAAAGCACTTTGGGACATACTGAGGCTGTTTACAGGCGCTATAGAAATGCATGTTGTTTTTTTTGATCAGTTAAAACCTATTCGCCACAACTCTAGAGTTGAGTGAAATGAACCAGGAAGATGGCAGAGACCATGGCCAGGCCTGTGCTGAGTTAACTTGCCTTGGCCATGCTGGTGCAAGGGTAGTTGCAATGGACCTTAGATCTATTGAGTTTGAACAGCTATTCGGCCCATCGAGTTCATGCTGGCTCTCCACGGAGCTGTGCAGTCAGTCCCACTTCCTGGCTCAATCCCTGTAGCCCTGCAAGTCTATTTCTCTCAGGTGGCCATCCAACTTCCTCTTGAAGTCATTGAGTGTCTCCACTTCCACCACCCTTGTGGGCAGTGAGTTTCAGGTCATTACTGCCCGCTGCGTAAAAAAGTGCTTCCTCATATTCCCCCTGCATCTTTAGCCCGAAACTCAATGTCTCAAATTAGTCATAGGCTGTATTCCAAACTATTATTTTTGAAAGAAATCCATCGAATTTGCATTTTAATGAACCAATACAATCAGCGTCCACCCTCACCCTAGGACTCTTCTATAGATTGATCACTCGCTCACTGAAACATTGTTCCCACAGATTAGTGTTGGATTTATCGTGCTTCTAACTTCTACTCATTACTCATTCTCCAGTGGGAATGAGCCCAATTTACATAATCGACCTTGACAGTGTTCAAATACTCATTGACAAGAACATGAGAAATAAGAGCAGGAGTAGGCCATTCGGCCCCTCTAGCCTGCTCCGCCATTCAATACAATCATGGCTATCCCCATATCCCTTGATTCCCTTAGAGCCCAAAAGTCTATCGAGGTGCACCTTTAAACAATCGTCATATAGTTGAACTGCTGAGGACTTTTCAATCCATATCCCAGCAAGGTCACAGTTTCAGGAGAACATCTGATAGGAAAGAGAAACTGGAGGAGCCGGTTGACCTAATAGGGCATGTTCACTGGTGCAATGAATGCTGGGATAGGTCCACCTCCATAGCAAGAAACTAGTTTCTCTTCTTCTCCATTGAAAGAAACGAAGAGAAAGGCCACGATTTACCAGCACAGCTGACATACCTATGAGCCAGCAGGCCGGGAGATAACATTTTCCCTGACAAAGAGAGATAGCATGAGAAGGAGCAAAGGAGAGAAAGAGACACACAGCAACCTAGAAAAGGAAATATTCACATATGCTCATAAACAAGAGATACTGACATAGGATCAACAGAGAGAGAAGTTCACACTGGCACAGAGAGAGACAGACAGACAAGTCGAGATAGACAGACGCAGACACAAGGGATAGATAAAGAGAGAGAGAGAGACAGACGCAGGTAATGAGAAACAGACAGCGCACAGTGACAGAGAGATAGGCGCACAGAGAGATATAAAGAAACCACTTGCATTGGTGACTTCCATGACATCGCAATGTCCCAAAGAGCTTTACAGCCAATGATGTACTTGTTGAAGTGTAGTCACTGTTGTAAACTAGAAAACGAGGCAGCCAATTTGCACACAGCAAGCTCCCACAAACAGCAATGTGATAGTTACCAAATGATGGCCCAGATTGTGCAGTGGAAAGATGGTGAAACTGTCAGTGTTCACCATCAATACGCCACTAAAACTGACAGCAACTTTGGGAGTCCACACATACACAGAATGATGCGGAAGTCCAGAAATTGCTGTCAGTGATTCTATGCTCCTCCAGAGGGTGCTGAGGACCCCCCAGAATCCAATCCCTCAGCAATCAGTGAATTGATATAAACTTCTATTCATTATGCTGTAAACACCCTTGGAAACGTTGTGCCTTGTTGAATGAGCTGTAACTGGGTTTTTAATGGCATACTAACTTCATAATTACTGTTGAACACCCTCTCTGTCGTGAAAAAGCTAAATTTATATTTATGGAATGTTAAATTACTCCATAATGTTATTCTTCCTTTTCAATTAAAAATGTGTTTATCTTTATTTTAGTTCTATCTTAACCAAATCATAATCATTTATTTCATTATCTGAAAAACTAAATTGAAAGTGAAGGATATCAACTGCTTTTAACTTCCTGGTTTACTGTCTGTGAGAATACTTCAATGTAATTGGCTGCCTACCTGCTTGATGTCATCATTGTTGATGGATGCTTGGAGATCCTCTTGATTTGGCACCAGATTTAAACTACTGTCGGAAAAGGGGAAATCCTTGCTATGGAGATCGCTAGATCTTTGTGGGCAGCTTTCTTCGAGGTCAATGGCAAGTGCCCTTACTCCACCGCTGACCGCAAGTTCTGGGCCAGTTTGATCTAGTGATATTGGTTGAGGGATATCTGTTGGCCAGGACATCAGGGAGAACCTCCCTGCTCTCCTAGGGAATAGTGACCGTCGGATCTTTTGAGAACAGACGGATGCCTCGGTTTAACATTTTATCCAACAGAGCAGCATCATCCCCTCCACTGGGGAGCATCAGCCTGGACTTTGTGCTGAAGTCTCTGGAGTGGGAGTTTGAAGCAGGGAAACAGTGTAGGGCAGAAACAGTTGGGGTCATAGAGAGAGAGTGATAAACACGGAGAGAGAGGTAAAAGAAAAGACTGCCGCAGCTGCTGATGTGAGCCACTTGCACTCATGTATCACCCAGGGTGACACCAGTAGTAAACAGCGAGAGCCCTGGCTGTCAACTGGTAATTTAACCTGAGCGATGTGCATTGAGCAGGCGAGAATTTTGGAGCAAAGATATTCAACTGCCACGCGCCTCCACCACTGTATCAGTGCGGACAGGCTGAGAATTACAGGGATTTGTTTCTGTAAAACACAGGTCAGTGAAATGTCAACATTTTTGACTTTTAAACAAATAGGTCACATGTCCTATATCTAAAGCACGCAATTAAAGGGGACGGTCAGCTGGCACGTGGCTCACAGTTAACCGAGAGGTGAGTGATCTCGGGAGTCCTATTTTTACAGTAGTTCAGTTAGCAACATAACAGCAGGAAGAGCCATTCAGCCTCTTTTAACCTGTTCTGCCATCCAATTTGATCATGTATCTTAACTCCATCTACCTGCCTTGGTTTCGTAACCCTTAGTCCCCTTACCTAACAAAAGTCTATCAATCTCAGTTTTAAAATTTTCAATTGACTCCCCCCCACCCGCCCAGCCTCAACAGGTTTTTGGGGGAGAGAGTTCCAGATTCCACTACCCTTTGTGTGAAGATGTGCTTCCTGACATCACCCCTGAATGGCCCTAGCTCCAATCTTAAGATAGTGCACCTTTGTTCCAGACTCCCCAACCAGGGGAAATAGTTTCTCTCTATTTACCCTATCAAATCATTTAATCATTTTAAACACTTCAGTTAGATCATCCCTAATCTTCTGTACTTGAGGGAGTACAAGTCTCGTCTGTGCAACCCATCCTTTGTAAGTTATATACCAGCTCATGGTCCCATAACAGTGATCAGTAGCAAAATATTTTTCCCCCTCTGCCTAACTCAGGGCACCGAGGCTAATTGCAGTGAATCATAAAACTATAGAATCTTACATCACAGAAGGAGGTTATTCGGGCCATCGTGTCAGTGTTGGCCCTTTGAAAGAGCTATCCAATTAGTCTCACTCCGCAGCTTTTCCCCACATCGCCCTGCAAGTTAGTTCCTTTCAAATACATGTCCAATTGCCTTTTGAAAGCTCCTGTGGAATCTGATTCCACCACCCTTTCAGGTAGCACTTTCCAGATCTTAACAACCCTCTGTGTGAAGACGTTTCAGTTCCTGCAAACAACTGAGATTTAGCGAACTCTGCACAAACCAGTAAGAGCTCCTGAGATAAAAGCAAAATAGTGCGGATGCTGGAAATCTGAAATAAAAACAAGAAATGCTGGAACCACTCAGCAGGTCTGGCAGCATCTGTGGAAAGAGAAGCAGAGTTAACGTTTCGGGTCAGTGACCCTTCATCGGAACCCTGAGCTCCTGAGAGCTCTTTTTGAAGTGTTGTGATATAGAGAAACACAGCAGCTAATTTGCACACAGCAAGATCCCATAAACAGCAATGAGATAATGACCAGATTATCAGTTTTTTTTTTATGTTGTTGATTGAGGAATAAATAATATCCCCAGGACACCAGAGAGAAATCCCCTGCTCTCCCGTATGACTCAGTTCCATATTTGTGCAAGTAGAACTGAAAGACCCAGCCATTTGGTGAAGCCCTGGTGTTATTTATTAGCAAAGGTACTTATAATGGAAACTTGTTAAAGTATAAAACAATTTACCAAACGACTTACATTTCTATAGCACCTTTCTCAACCTCAAGGTGTCCCAGAGTGCTTTGCACCCAATGACATCCTTTTTGAAGTGTGGCCATTGTCGTAACGTAGGAAACATAACCGCCAATTTGTGCACAGCAAGATCCCACAAACAGAGAAATGACCAGATCACGTTTTTTGAAGTGTGGCCATTGTCGTAACGTAGGAAACATAACCGCCAATTTGTGCACAGCAAGATCCCACAAACAGAGAAACGACCAGATCACGTTTTTTGAAGTGTGGCCATTGTCGTAACGTAGGAAACATAACTGCCAATTTGTGCACAGCAAGATCCCACAAACAGAGAAATTGCCAGATCACATTTTAGTGATAAACATTACTCCAATGCTCTTCTTCAATAGAGTAGCCACAGGGTCTTTTCCCGTACACCAGAGAAAACAAGTTAGCATCTCGCCTGAAAGGCAGCGCTCCTTCAGTAATACACAGAGAGTGTCAGCCTAGTCTACATACTTAGATTGCTGGTGTGGGACTTGAACCAGCAACTTTTAGACTCAAAAATAAGTGCACTACTTATTGAGCTACAGCTGACACTTATAGCCCAGTTTGTAGTACTGGTAAATGCCAATTTCACCCCCAGATGCCTTCCACTGGCAGAAATAGTCCAGCTCCCTTTTGAGTGTTAATGAGTGCACACTCAGTTCACACTGAAAGACTAAGAAGCCACTCAATTGCTTCAAGATTAACTCATTCACCACATTCTCTGGACAAAAATACAACCACTTTCTGAGAATAAATATAATTCTCGTCCTTGTTTTCAAATCCCTCCATGGCCCCAGTTCCCACACTTCTGTAACCTCCTCCACCCTTGTATCCAATTCCCACCATGGCCCTTCCTCCCTATCTCTGTAACCTCCTCCAACCTTCCAAGTTATCTGCACTCCTCCAGTTCTGGCTTCTTGCCTCCGATTTTAATTTCTCGCACCATTGCAGGATGTGTTTTCAGTTGCTGAGGCCCTCAGCTCTGGATTCCCTCCCTAAACCCCTCCACCTCTCTCTCCTCTTTTAAGATGCTCCTCAAAACCTACCTCTTTGGCCAAGCTTTTGGCCACCTGTCCCAATATCTTCTCATGCATCCTGCTGTCAAACTGTGACAGCACTTCCCATGAAGCGCCTTGGGACGTTTTTAAACTTAATTCAAGGCACTATAAAAATGCAAGTTGGTGCTGTTGTGACGAAGTATAGTGTAGTGGTAAAGTTGCTGGACTAGTAATTCAGCACCCAGATTAATGCCCTAGGGGCATGGGTTTAAATCCCACCACAGCAAATGATAGAATTTGAATTCAATAGATAGATCTGGAATTCAAAAGCTAGTTTAATGATGACTATGAAACCATTGTTGTAAAAACCCATCTGGTTCACTAATGTCCTTTAGGGAAAGAAATCTGTTGTCTTTCCCTAGCCTATATCAAGCCACTAGTGCTGTTGGTGTACTTACACCCCAATGATGTAGTGATTCAAGAAGGCAGCTCACCAGCACCTTCTTGAGGGTAATTTGGGATGGGTCATAAATACTGGCCAAGCCAGTGTTGCCTGCCTGAATTTAAAAAAAATATGGTGTTACATTTGCCTGCTGCAACATGAGGGTGAGGGCCAGAAAACGTTTTTGAAAGCACAGGTGAAAGTTTATTAAAAAGAACAATTATATTTCCGTTCTGTCACTTGTTGCTTTAAGAGGGCTCGTGTAACACAGTGGGCGCTATGACCCAGGAGGGTAGCAGCAGCAGCAGCATTGAGTTCAGTACTGCTCTATGGAATGCGCTGCTATTTAATCCGCTCCAGTGATTTCATTCCGCTGTACAGAAAGTTAAAGTAGTTTGACAGACACATGCATTTGCTGTTGGACATCTGATAGTGGGGCTGGCAGAAAAAAAAAAGGGCGTTGCAAACGTTACAGTTAAATTGCAAAAAAGCAAGCGTTAACTTTACAGTCCTGGTCTCAGCTGTTGAGAAAACGGTAAGATCAAATATTCAAAGTGTCAGAGTAAATAATCTTATATTTTCCTCTTCCACAAAGTCAGAGATTTAAAAAAAAAACAAGCAGTATGTAGTACGGATTTTTTTCTTTAAAAATTTATTTAGAATCGAAAACTTTCTGCTAAGTTTTTTCCCCCAAACACAACGTGACTGAAACTTGTCAAAAGTTAGAAGAAAGTTTGGAAAACAAACACAAGTAAAGTTTCTGTCTTCGTTTGAGGGGGAAAAAAGTAAATATATTTAAAAACAGTGATTTAAAAACATGATAGAAAAACAAATTGCTTGTAATAAGTGTGTTCTACTTAGTTTCAGAATTGTTGAGTGGCAGAGTAGAATTTAAATGACTTTGTTTGAAAATGTTATGATTGAGGTTCTGTAATTTGAAGAGTTAGCTTTCTTGTTTTATCCCCAGCAGTTGGAGTGAGTCGACAGAGAAATGGGATAGTGACATTGATCCTATTGTTGTTGTCTATCTCCTCGGGACCTGTGTAGGCTGGTGTAGCTATTACTGTTGCTCTTGAGAAATATGTGGTTCACTGTGAAAGTCGCAGAACCAAGCAGCTTGCCCCATCTCAGTTTCACATAGTCTGGCGCCACCTCCTGATAACATAATGATGTCTCTTGATGCAATGCTTCTGACTGAAAGAAAGACTTGCATTTATATAGCGCCTTTCACGACCTCCGGATATCCCACAGCACTTTACTGCCAATTAAATTCTTTTTTTTTAAGTCCAGTTACTGTTTTAATGTTGGAAATGCGGCAGCTAACAAGCTCCCACAAGCAGTAATGTGATAATAGCCAGGTAAGCTGTTTTTTAGTGGCGTTGGTTGATGGATAAATATTGGCCGGGACTCAAGAAAGATTCTCGCCCTTCTTCAAAATAGTAGCCGTGGGATCCGCCCGAAGGTGCAGAGGGGGCCTTGATTTAAGGTCTTATCCAAAAGACGGCACTTCTGGCAGTGAAGCACCCCCGCAGTACTGGTGTCTGTCCAGACATTGTGCTGAGGTCACTGGGACAGGGTTGAACTCTCTGAAGCAGAATGCAAATGGACAGCTTACTGAGCTATAGCTATGTAAGGTGATGCATTTTGGGAGGACTAACAAGGCAAGGGAATATACAATGGATGGTAGGACCCTAGGAAGTACAGAGGGATCTTGGTGTATTATTATTTAGAGATACAACACTGCAACAGGCCCTTCGAGTCTGTGCCGACCATCAACCACCCATTTATACTAATCCTACATTAATCCCCTATTCCTACCACATCCCCAACCGAGACCAGGGGCAATTTATAATGGCCAATTTACCTATCAACCTGCAAGTCTTTGGCTGTGGGAGGAAACTGGAGCACCCGGCGAAAACCCACGCAGTCACAGGGAGAACTTGCAAACCCCGCACAGGCAGCACCCAGAATTGAACCTGGGTCGCTGGAGCTGTGAGGTTGTGGTGCTCGCCACTGCACCACTGTGCCGCCTGTGTACTTATCCATTAATCACTGAAGGCAGCAGCACAGGTAGATAAGGTGGTTAGGCATAGAATATAAGAGCAGGGAGGTTATGATGGAGCTGTATAAAACGCTAGTTAGGCCACAGCTTGAGTACTGTGTACAGTTCTGGGCACCACACTATAGGAAGGATGTGATTCTACTGGAGAGGGTGCAGAGGAGATTCACCAGGATGGCTGGAGCATTTCAAAGAAAGAACAAAGAATAAAGAAAATTACAGCACAGGAACAGGCCCTTCGGCCCTCCAAGCCTGCGCCTATCCAAATCCTCTATCTAAACATGTCGCCTATTTTCTAAGGTTCTGTATCTTTTTTCTTCCTGCCCATTCATGTATCTGTCTAGATACATCTTAAAAGACTCCATCGTGCCCGCATCTACCACCTCCGCTGGCAACGTGTTCCAGGCACCCACCACCCTCTGTGTAAAGAACTTTCCACGCATATCCCCCCTAAACTTTTCCCCTTTCACTTTGAACTCATGTCCCCTTGTAATTGAATCCCCCACTCTGGGGAAAAAGCTTCTTGCTATCCACCCTGTCTATACCTCTCATGATTTTGTACACCTCAATCAGGTCCCCCCTCAATCTCCGTCTTTCTAATGAAAATAATCCTAATCTACTCAACCTCTCTTCATAGCTGGCGCCCTCCATACCAGGCAACATCCTGGTGAACCTCCTCTGCACCCTCTCCAAAGCATCCACATCCTTTTGGTAATGTGGCGACCAGAACTGCACGCAGTATTCCAAATGTGGCCGAACCAAAGTCCTATACAACTGTAACATGACCTGCCAACTCTTGTACTCAATACCCCGTCCGATGAAGGAAAGCATGCCGTATGCCTTCTTGACCACTCTATTGACCTGCATTGCCACCTTCAGGGAACAATGGACCTGAACACCCAAATCTCTCTGTACATCAATTTTCCCCAGGACTTTTCCATTTACTGTATAGTTCACTCTTGAATTGGATCTTCCAAAATGCATCACCTCGCATTTGCCCTGATTGAACTCCATCTACCATTTCTCTGCCCAACTCTCCAGTCTATCTATATTCTGCTGTATTCTCTGACAGTCCCCTTCACTATCTGCTACTCCACCAATCTTAGTGTCGTCTGCAAACTTGCTAATCAGACCACCTATACTTTCCTCCAAATCATTTATGTATATCACAAACAACAGTGGTCCCAGCACGGATCCCTGTGGAACACCACTGGTCACACGTCTCCATTTTGAGAAACTCCCTTCCACTGCTACTCTCTGTCTCCTGTTGCCCAGCCAGTTCTTTATCCATCTAGCTAGTATACCTTGGACCCCATGCGCCTTCACTTTCTCCATCAGCCTACCATGGGGAACCTTATCAAACGCCTTACTGAAGTCCATGTATACGACATCTACAGCCCTTCCCTCATCAATCAACTTTGTCACTTCCTCAAAAAGAATTTCAGCTATGAAGAGAGACTGGATAGGCTAGGCTTGTTTTCTTTAGAGAAGAGAAGGCTGAGGGGGGACCTGATTGGGGTATACAAAATTATGAGGGGCATAGATAGGGTAGATAGGAAGGAACTTTTTTCCCTTAGCGGAGGTGTCAATAACCAGGGGGCATAGATTAAAGGTAAGGGGCAGGAGGTTTAGAGGGGATTTGAGTAAAACATTTTTCACTCAGAGGGTGGTTGGCATATGGAGCGCACTGCCTGAAAAGGTGGTAGGGGCAGGAACCCTCACAACATTTAAGAAGTATTTAGATGAGCACTTGAAATGCCATAGCATACCAGGCTACGGGCTAAGTGCTGGAAAATGGGATTAGAATAGATAGCTGCTTGATGGCCAGCACAGACACGATGGGCCGAAGGGCCTGTTTCGGTGCTGTATAACTCTTATGACTCTATCACCTTCTTACAGCTGAGTATAGTGACACCAAAGGCCAGCATTTATTGCACAGCCTGAGTTGCCCCTTGAGAAGTTGGTGGTGAGCTGCCTTGTTGAACTGCTGCAGTCTGTGTGGTGTAGGTACACCCACAGTGCTGTTAGGAAGGGAGTTCCAGGATTTTGACCCAGTGACAGTGAAGGAACGGCGATGTAGTTCCAAGTCAGGATGGTGTGTGACTTGGAGGGGAACTTGCAGGTGGTGGTGTTCCCATGTATTTGCTGCCCTTGTCCTTCTAGTTGGTAGCGGTCGCGGGTTTGGAAGGGGCTGTCTAAGGACCCTTGGTGCGTTGCTGCAGTGCATCTTGTAGATGGTACACACTGCTGCTTGTGTGTCGGTGGTGGAGGGAATGAATGTCACCCCATTCATAAACAATCAAGCTGGCTGCTTTGTCCTGGATGGTGTCAAGCTTCTTGAGTGTTGTTGGAGCTGCACCCATCCAGGCAAGTGGAGAGTATTCCATCACAATCCTGACGTGTGCCTTGTAGATGGTGTACAGATTAAAGTGGCAGTGAAACTGAGGAATCCAGTCAGGGTCCTGTCTTCTGGGTGGAGCAATTATTGTCGAGGTCATGAGGTTACCTGGCCAAGTTGGGAAATTAATTTTAGTAATCGAATGATTTGCAGGTTGGCACCAGAAAAATGTGTGACAATGAAGCATTCGGATTGTTGTAAAAATGCAACTTGGCCACTGATGTCCTTCAGGGGAAGGAACCTGCCATCCTGACTCGGTCTGGGCCAAATGTGACTCCCGTCCTCACACAATGTGGTTGAGTTCTGATGCCCTCATGGCAACAATGGATGCGAGTTCACCCACATCCTGAGACCACTTAAAAAATAAATAATAAAAATTAAATTCAGTGCCGTCACATGAGGCCAGGCTAAGAAATCTTGGGCACGTGACCAACCTACTGGAAATCGATCACATCCCTCCCTATCTCCATAACCACCTCCAGCTCTCCGGGATCTCTGAACTCCTACAATTCTGGCACCTTGCACGCCCACAATGTTCATCGCCCCACCATTGGTGGCCAGACCTTCAGTTACCTGGTCCCTGAGCTCTGGAATTCCCTGCCTAAACCTCTCTACCTCTCTCACCTCCTTTAAGCCACTTAATAAAACCTACCTCTCTGACCAAGGTTTTGGTCACTTGCCCTAATGTCTCCTTATGTGGCTCAGTGTCAAATTATATTTGATCAAAACTCCTGTGAAGCACCTTGAGGCATTTTACTACATCATGGAATCATAAAATCCTGCAACACAGAAGGAGGTCATTCGGCCCACTGTGCCTGTTCTGGCTCTCTGACAGAACAATTGTGCTCAGTCCCACATCCCCTCTTCCTGTCCATAACCGTGTAAATTTCTCACTCTCAAGCCCATGTTCAGCTCCATTTTAAATTATTTATGGAATCGGCGTCCGCCAGCTTTTCAGGTTGAGCGTTCCCAATCCTGATAACTCTCTGAACGAGTAACCATCTCCTCATGTCCCCTTGGCCAATTATTGTGAATCTGTAACCTCTGGTAATGACCCACTTGCCAGAGAGAACAGCTGTTCTCGACTCAGTTTATTAAATGCCCTTGAATATGTCGATTAGACCACCTCTTAACTTTATTCACTGTCTGAAAGGCGCTGGAAACAGATTCAATAGGAACGTTCAAAAAGGAATTGGAGAATTACTTATAGCACAGAAGGAGGCCATTCAGCCCATTATACCTGTGCCAACTCTTTGAAAGGGTAATCTAGTTAGTCTCACTCCCACTCTCTTTCCCCACAACCCTGCAATTATTTCCTCTCTAATTATTTATCCAATTCCCCTTTTAGAAGTTACTATTGAATCTGCTTCCACCATCAGATCATAACAATTTGATGTGTTTAAAGAATGTCTCCAACGTGAAATACCAAGTATAAGTCAGTGAAGGTGAGGAACACCCACCTGAAGTCACCACCACATGGATATAGAGAAAGTACAAGGAAACATGTCGAGAAATCTATTCTTGAATGTATAAATACTTGAAGGGTTTGTTTCCTGACAGGGCTCTGGGGTTTCAGTGCTGTACCATTCTGCAATGTCCCAGGTAACAATCTTTGCCTTCACTCTTCAGGTCTCTGCCGTAGCTTAAGCGTGAGTGAGCAAGAGGCAAAGGATGCAAGAATCCAGAGCCAGAAGATCGCTGCCCAGTTGACCACCCCGCCAAGCGCCAACTCCAAGGGGGTTCTGCTCTTCCAGAAGCGTAAGAAGAGAGTTAACGAGTTCACTTTAATGAGCTACGGCAAGCAGGAGCCATGGTCTGGGTCGGAGGTCAGCAGACCTGTTGATGGAGACGGCAGGGCTCCCAGGGACCATCTAGACGCGACGCCAGCCGAGAAAGCGCGAGGCTCGGCCAATTCCTCATCTTCCTCTGAAGGGAGCAGCATCCCGTACTTTGAGCGGAGGGTAAAGGGGGACAGCATGGATGCATCAACAGTCGGAAACCATGAGTTCGCGGGGGTCCTCGAAGGTAGGACGGAAGAGGTGGAGGACTGCGCGTCTGAGGATGAGGGGGAGGAGCAATATGGTGAAGGGGCGGTGGGGGAGCTTGGAGGCGCAACTGAGGCAGCGGGGGAACAAGACGTTGTGCAAGGTGTGATGAACTCCACAGTAGAATACCCACTGAAAACCAACAATCTGGTTAAGCCAGCCAGAACAACAATGGAAGTCCGTCTGATGTCTTCACAGCAGCAACACGAACCAGATGATAAGGTCTACATGGATTTACCTGGGGAACTCAATAGTCAAACTGATGGAGATAAAATTCAAGAGAGCCAGGAGGTGTACGTGCCAGAGGAAAAGCAGGCACCCGTGGCAAACCGGACGCCCAAGCCCTTTTTGTCAGAGGGGGTCTCTCCAAAACCCTACAAGCCACAAGTTGGAATGCCCGCTGGCTCTCCTTTTTCTCCAGTTTACTCCAACCCTCCCCCAGTCTCCCAGATGAGATCTCCACCACCGTCTGCCAGCTCCGGCCCATCTGCCGTTGCACAAGCAGCCAAGCCACCAGCAGTCTGGGCCAACAAGACGGGCATCTTGGAAGAATCGAGGATGCGAAGGGCTGGGAGGAAACCAATGTTCACTTTCCACGAGAAGCCGAAAGTCACGCCAAACCCTGAGCTCCTGTCGCTGGTGCAAGGCATAGATGTCAAGAAGAAAAGTGAGGCGGAACCGCTGACGGAGGAGGACTGCCTCGGTCTCGGGGCGGAGGCTTCCACCTTTGCTCAGCAGAAGTCTCCTCCCCCTGTTGCCCCCAAGCCCGTGGTTTCCAGCCAAGGTGACACTCCAATTCCAGAGTGGGCATCTTGCTTGAAGTCCCCAGAACTGAGAGCGCCACGCAGGCTCGGCGCCACGCAGACCCTGACGGAGGTCAAAGGGAAAGGGGCGGAGCTGTTTGCACGTCGGCAGTCCAGAATGGAGAGGTATACCTTCGAATCATCACCAGCCAAAGACAGCCAGCCTCGGCCCCCCTCCCCCACCATGTCCTTGCCGCCATCTTGGAAGTGCCGCGATGAGCGGCACAGCCCGTCGCCATTCAACCACAAGAGTCTTCACCTTGGATCCAGACCTCCATCATCTGCCTTTGCCCAAGTCAACAAGGTGAACAGTAGCCCCCAGGCACTGGCGGACCCGGCAAGGCACCAGCCTCACCAGCTGAACTCCTCCCTGTTTATCATATCCCCAGACAAGAGCCCACTGACGTCCCTGCCCAGGGGGGCTCCCTCGCCACCTCGGCTCATCTTCCCTGGCACCACTTCATACGTCAGGCAAACCTCGGCACCGCCTTCGTCGTACCCGCCACCTCCCACAGCTGCCAAGCCGCCAGCGGTGCCCCCTCCTCTCTCCAGAGTCAACGGATTCACCAACCATAGCCCCAGCGTTGATCTTAGAGAGCCGGCCTTCCAGCCTGCTCAAGCCTCTCCGAGCAGCTCTCCCTCGCCAAGACCCAAGGAGGTGACACAGGCTCCGAGACCTTCCTTCTCAGCACGGAGAGCAGGACTCCAACCCCAGGTGTGGAAGCCTTATGGTTTGTTTTTCTAAAAGAAAATGACACAGCAAGAATCCTGGAAAAAAGCAGTCGGGGGGGTGGGGGGGGGAAACCACCTGCTCTTAGAATTAACTCTCCCAGCGCGCATCTGTTAAAGCTAAATGATAGATTGGGAGGAGGCCCCTGCGGAGTGTAATTGCCAGCACAGGCCTGATGGGCTGAATGGCCTGTTTCTCTGCTGGAAAATCCAATGTAATTTATTTCTTTCCCAGTAATTTACTTCCCTTACTTTCATTCAACTCACCTGATGCATCTTTTTACCTCAGGCTCCAGGAGGGCCCCCCCCCCACCCCCAACAAAGACCCTACCTCTACCCCTCACGCGCACCATCACCTATCGAGATGTAAAGGCCTGTGCAGGTCTGCAAATGACACCCGACCCAAGCCCAACAGAACCACATCGGACCCGAGTCCGTACCAGCCCGAGTCTTTTGATTTTTTTCCCGCGCCCGACCCGACCAGACCCAACTAGACCCGACCCGACCCGACCCGACCACACCACCAGAATGAAGTTGATTATATTAAAGAGGTTGTGCTGTACCTTGGATGGAATCACTCACTGCAGACTAGTGCGGAGTCCGGATGCACATTTCCCACTTTGACGTCCTGGCTGTAACTGTGCCCGACCCGACCCGACCCGAGCCCGAATGCCAGACCCGGAAGAGCGACGCAACCCAACCCGAACCCAACACATGTAGTCGGGCCCAGTCGGACTCGGGTCAGGTAGCCATGCTCTACCGAGATGTTCCATTAAATCCATCCCCAACTCCTCTCGCTCAAACCAGCTGAGATTGGGAAGAGACTCTTGAGGTGTTAGTGTTGGCTCAGTGGCTAGAGATCTCGTCTCTACATCAGAAGTTTGTGGGTTCAAATCCTGCTTTAGAGACTGACCACAAAATCCTGGCTGATACTTTCAGCGCTGTAATATCAGAGAGGCCAGTACTGAGGTACTGCTGCACTGGTAGGAGGGCAAGTTGTGAGGGAGTGTTGCACCCTTGGAGGGGAAGTGCACAGGCAAGGATTCTGTCAAACTGGTGGTTGAGTTGTTTTCATGGTATGGGTGGCTACTGTGTGTGATCCACACTGTGGTGGAATAGCTGACACAGTCACACCACCCCCCCCCACCCCCCAGGGTTGCCCACAGACAGACAGCAGACCCCACAATCACCCACTCCTATTGGAGCTTGGGAATAGTCCCAGTTCTAGCATGAAGTTTGTTCGCACGCAACTGTAGCGCCCTCAGGAGAATTGTGGAGTGGGAGGAGACAGGGGACCCAGGATTTGGGTGTCTGTCCTATTTCAGACCAGGCCATAGCCCAGTTCATCAGCTGCCAAAGTGTGGAGCATGGGTTAGTCAGGAACCAGGCTGTGAAGGTTCAAAAAGAAAACTCAGGAGTTCTAGATGAAAAGTTTTTCTGCCTTAGCCCTCAGTACCAAAGTCTCCACTCTGATCTCCGCTAGCTAGTCTCACATTTAAAGATCAGTGGCTTGTACAGGAGGGCGACAGGAATTGGTAGAATTGTCCCAACCATCTGCAGCTGGGTATGAATAAATAAATTTCTCCTCGACTGATAGATCTGGTCATTTGAATGTACTAAAATTTTTGTTTTCTCTCTTTTTTCTCTCTGTAATTTATTGCATATATTGCCAAAGATAATGAAGGATTGCAAACTCACTTCTTGCATTTCTCCTGTGGGATGTTGAGATCTTCTACTGGATTTGTGCTTGGATTGTGCCCTGCACTTCAATAAAGCTCTTTTTTTCTTTCGGAACTCTCTCTCTTTCTCTCTATTTTCTCTCTGTGTCATTTCTGTTCGGTCACACTGTCACTCGGAACAAGCTTTACCTGGCTATCACTTTTAGTCAACTCTCTGAATAGCCAAGGGCTATCCTTGAGTTTTGCCCCCAGTCCAGACCATGATTTGTTTGAGGGTCACCAGAATGGTATCGGGGATGAGGGGCTTCGGTTATGTGGAGAGACTGGAGAGTGTGGGATTGTTCACCTCAGAACCGGGAGGAATTAGGGGAGAGGTAATAGAGGTGTTCAAAATCATGAAGGATTTTGGTAGAGTAAATGAGGAGAAACTGCTTCCAGTGACGGGAGGGTTGGACACAGATTTAAGAAAATTGGCAAAAAAGAACCAGAGGGGGAGATAAAGGGAAAGCATTTTTTTACGCAGTGAGTTGTTGTGATCGGGAATGCGCTGCCTCAAAGGGCAGTAAAAGCAGCAACTTTCAAAAGAGAATTGGATGAATACTTGAAAAGGAAGAATTTTGCAGGGCCATGGGGAAAGAGCAGAGGGACTAGGATAGCTCTATTCAAAGAGCTAGTACAGGCACGATGGGCCGAATGTCCTCCTTTATGTGCTGTTGGATGCTGTGACTAGAAGCAGCCGGCGTGGGCCTGGGATTTTTCACCTGACCCAGTGAGTTCCTGGATTCGGTCCAGCCCTTGCAAAATGGTGGCCAGGCCAGCGGCGGCAATACGAGTTGAAGGACCAATCGTCTTATTTTAATAAGGCCCTGCCTCCTCATCGCCTCCGCTCGGGCCTCCCTGGAGAGGGAACAGGCCTACACCTCAGATCAGCCCACAGCCGGGCTGGTGTATGACACAATAAAGCCCGTAAATCTGTCGGCTGCAGGTCATCCCTGGCCTGCGTTAAGGCTAATAATCCACTTCAGCTGTTACCATAGCAACGGGAGGCGCAGTCCAAGATGACCACCAGGGTCTGTGACAGCGATAATCATTCACCATTTGGGAGGAGCCAAATCCATTCTTGAGCATTCCCTCACGGTCTTAAATATTCCTGTTACACAAGTTACGGGTATATTTTATATCGAGCAGAGAAAATGAAAAGTTTTGTGACAACCTAAAACACTGGGGCCCACAGCAGCCCCTCGATGCCTGTCCAACTTACCTTTCCTGACACTCTGAGCATTTCCGGAATCTTCACCCGGAGTGAAGTTCTTGCAGGTGGCACGGACTAAATTATTTCAGTCGCAAAAGGGTTTAGTCCTGAGATTGAGCGAAGCAGGCTATTGCAGGCTCTTTGCAAACAACAGTTTTAAAAAAACAATAAATAGGCCACATACTCCTGGGAAAATAAAGCTAAATGGTTTAGAGAAGCAGAGAGAATGAGGGATACAGATTAAGAAATCATTAAAAATAGCGACACAGGTTAGTGGGACTAGACAAAGTGCAAAACAACACTGGAGTTCATTTCGAAAGGGATAGAGTTAAAAAGCAGAGAAGTTATGTTGTACTTGTGTCATACCTTGGTTAGACCACACTTGAAGTATTTTTCACAGTTCTGGTTTCCATATTTTAAAAAGGGATATAGAAGCATTGGGGGGGAAGGTGCAAAAAACATTTACTAAAATTATACCAGCACTGAGAGGTTATAACTAGCAGGAAAGATTGAACAGGCTGGAGGGGGCTGAGGGGCGACTTAATAGAGGCCGCCAAGATTATGAAAGGGTTTGATAGGGTAGAGGTAGAGATGTTCCCACTTGTAGGGGAGTCCAAAATGGAAGGTCCTAAATGTGGGATAGTCACCATGAAATCCAATAGGGAATTCAGGAGAAACTTCTTTATCCAGAGAGTGGTCAGAATGTGGAACACATGGAGTAGTTAAAATACATAGAATAGATCTGTTTAAGGGGAAGCCGGATAAACACATGAGGAACAAAGTACCAGGTTATGCTGATAGTGTTAGATGAAGTAGGGTGGGAGGAGCTTGTGTGGAATATAAACACTGATCCATTGTGCTGAATGGCCTTTTCCTGTGTATTCTATATACAGCATGGGTTAGATACAGAGTAAAGCTCCCTCTACACTGTCCCCATCAAACACTCCCAGGACAGGTACAGCACGGGATTGGCTGGGCAATTTGGGAAGCACTTCCTGCCTGCAAAAAAAAAAGAAAAAAAACGGGGTTAGATACAGAGTAAAGCTCCCTATACACTGTCCCATCAAACACTCCCAGGACAGGTACAGCACGGGGTTAGATACAGAGTAAAGCTCCCTATACACTGTCCCATCAAACACTCCCAGGGCAGGTACGCATGGGGTTAGATACAGAGTATCCAGGGCATGGTTTTGTTTTGGCAATGTGAATTTGATCATGACCATCAATTCACTTCACTTACAACCTTTATAACCGTTGGACAAGGGGAGATCTATTCAGCCTGTGTTAGGTTGAACATAGTCTCCAAAGATGACAGTTAGTGTGTAATACACTGTGACAACCTTTGAGTCTTAATACATCTCTATCCTATCCTCTGTGTGCTATATCTCTGTCCCACCTTTTTATATAGGAACTGCAACAGAAACAATTTGCATTTATATAATGCCTTCAAAATAATAAGACATTCCAAGGTGCTTTGCAAGCATTATGAGACAAAATGTGATACCGAGTAACGTATGGAGATATCAGGACAGGTGACCAAAAGCTTGGTCAAAGAGGGAGGTTTTAAGGAGAGTCTTAAAGGAAGAGAGAGGTGGAGATGGAGGGAATTCCAGAGCTTACAAACCAGACAGCTGAAGGCATGGCCTCCAGGGGTGGAGAGATTAAAATCAGGGATGCTCAAGAGGCCAGAATTGTAAAGAGTGAAGAACTCTGGGAGGGTTGGAGGGGATTACAGAGGTAGGGAGGGGCGAGGCCATGGAGGGATTGAAAACAAGGATGAAAATCTTAAACTCAAAGCATTGCTGTATCAGGAGCGAGTGTAAGTGACGGGTGAACAGGACTTGGTGCGAATTGGGATACGAGGCTGCAGATTTTTGGATGACCTGAAGTTTGCTAAAGCTGGAACTAGGAAGGTGAATATAGTGCGACATAATCTCCACAGGTCAGGACAGATCCAGCCAGCAACAAGCCATTTACTTCCAGCAGATAAATCAGGTTTGCAACCTGCAATGTAATAAATTATCTGACTGAATCTTATTATAGAACATAAAGGATTGTAGAACTTTCCACTAGCATGGTCCCTCGATGCTAAATGTCAATCCCAGATTCTCCCCCTCCTTTTCCACTCTTCCCCTCCACCTCCCAAACTCTACATATAATCTTCAAACTCACAGATCACATAGAATTACATTGAACGTACAGCACAGAAACAGGCCATTCAGCCCACCTGGGCTAGGCTGGCATTTATGCTCCGCACAGTAGAAAGCTAGAGGTTCACTGGAGGTTCAAAGAGACTTGGGGGTCCAGGTATGTAGATCACTAAAATGTCATGAGCAGGTACAGAAAATAATCCAAAAGACTGATGGATTGTTGACCGTTGTATCTAGAGGATTAGAATACGAAATGAAAGAAGTCATGTTTCAGCAGGACAAAGCACTGGTTAGACCTGAGTTACTGCTAACAGTTCTGGGCACCATACTTTAGGAAGGATATATTGGCCTTGGAGGGAGTGCAGTGTAGATTTACCAGAATAATACCGAGAGACTAAAGGGTTAAATTACGAGGAGAGAGTACACAAACTAGGGTTGTATTCCCTGGAATTTAGAAGATTAAGGGGTGATTTGATGGAAGCTTTCAAGATACTAAGGGCAACAGATAGGGTAGATAGAGAGAAGCTATTTCTGCTGGTTGGGGAGTCGACAGACTGAATTTTACCAGCCCCTCGACGTCGGGGGTCGTGGTGGTGGGGGGCGGGGCCGTAAAATACTTGCGGGAGCAACCCGTCACAACTCCCGACGCCAAGAAGGCCCCACTGCATTTGACCGGCGCCGGTGAGGGCTCAGTGCGGCCTCCCTGCCACTCAACAGCAGGGCCTTCATTTACATATTTAAATTCATTAAAACGAAATGCAAATTAGATTACTTGGTCCAGTTGGCCGTCCCAGGCCGATTTTACAGCCGCCACCCGCACCTCGCGCGCCTTCGGAACTCCTTTCGGAGTTCTGAGGGGAGACACTAGTGGGGAAGGGGGGAGGGTGGGGAAACACTTTTTTATTGGCTGTGAGGATGGTGGGAAGGAGTTGAAGGGCAAATGTGAGAAGGTTTGGGGGGGGTGGGTGCGGGAGAAGTTCAGGTTGGGATTAAGTTTCCTGAATATAGGGCAATAAAAAAAAAACCATTGAGGGGGGGGTGAAAGGGCCTCCAGCTTCTAATTTTTTATAAGCAGATGAAAAGTTGTGTACCTTAAAAAATTTTAATTTTTGCTAAGGGCTTGAAGCGTTTCAAAAACGGCGCTAGCGCCTGCACGGTGGCACCGGACGCCATTACCGGAGACAGTGTGATCGCCTCCTCTCCATCATCGGGGGTAGCTGCTCCACTCCCTTCATTTAAATGAGGCCCCGCCTGAAATATGACAGGGGGCTGAGTGACAGTGCTTCTACGTCGGAAGGCGCGCTAATAAAATTACGCCCATGGACTAGGGGGCATTGGCTAAAAATTCAAATCAGAACTTTCTGGAACGAAGTTTGGAAACATTTCTATGCACAAAGGGTGGTGGAAGTTTGGAACTCTCTTCCGCAAATGGCAGTCGATGTTGGGTCAACTGTTTAGTTTAAATCTGCAATTGATAGATTTGTGTTCAGCACATTTATTGAGGGGCAAAGGCGAGCATGTGGAGTTTGATCGCAGATCGGACATGATCTCACTGAATGGTGGAACGGGCTCGAGGGGCTGAATGGCCTCCTCCTGTTCTTATGTTCTTAGAGCAGAGAAAGAAAAGGGGAGATTTGATCAAGGTTTTCAAAATCATGGAGGGCGTTGATAGAACAGAAGCTGTTTCCAGTGGCAGAAAGGTTGTTAACCAGAAGACGCAGATATAAGATGATTTACAAAAGAACCAGAGGGGACGTGAGGAAAACAAAATTACACAGCGAGTTGTTGTGATCTGGAATGCTCCACCTGGAAGCAGATTCAATAGTAACTTTTAACTGGATAAATATATGAAAAATAACATAAATATATTAGACAATTGTGCAGGGCTATGGGTGGGGGAAGGTCAGGGAGGGGTGGGACTAATTGGATAGTTCTTTCAAAGTGCTAGCACATGTACGATGGACCGAATGACCTCCTTCTGAGATTCTACTGTGTGGTTCACCCTGGCTTCTTCAAAGGCCTCCACCTTTCCTTCGATGGTGCTTTCTTGCCCCTCCTAACCTTACTTCTGCCTCCTTCCCGTGCGGTCAGCATCTGGTTCCCAAGCTCTGCAGCTCAGAGATTTTGAAAAGTGGGGAGTTATATTGATAAGGAGGATGTGAGCCTGCTGGCTTGCTGGGTAAAGAAATCACCTGGTGTAACGCAGTGACCCAATCATGTTCAGCTTCTGTGTTTTAAAGGGTTCAAACTCGAAATGTTAGATCCTCTGTTCTCTCAACGGGTGTGACCTCGTCTCATACCAAAGTGTTTACTGCTCAGGCTCAGCCCTTAGTCACGTCCCACTCCAGGCTGGCACTCCCAGTGTAGTACTGAGCGAGTGCTACACTGTCGGAAGTGCCGACATTAAACTGCCCTCTCCGGCAGATGTAAAAGATCCCGTGGCAAAATTTCAAGGAAGAACAGGGGAGTTCTCCCCAGTGACCTGGTGCAATATTTATTCCGCAATCAACTGGTTCAGCAATCATCAATCTCTATCTGTGGGAGCTTGCTGTGCATAAATTGGCTGCTGTGTTTCCGACAACAGTGACTACATTTCATACGTACATCACTGTTGCAAATGAGGCAGTCTCTTTCCAAGGTTCCATTATCAGCAAGAGAAAAAAAGTCATCTGTTTTATGATGTTTGTTAAGGGCTAAATTTCAGACAGGACCCAGGGAGTGGTGAGAATGTGGAACTCGCTACCACAGGGAGTGGTTGAGGCGAATAGCAGAGATATATTTAAAGGGAAATTAGATAAGTACATGAGGGGGAAAGGAATTGAAGATTATGCCAATAGACTGAGATGAAGTAGGTGGAAGGAGGCTCGTGTGGAGCATAAACACCATCACAGAGCAGTTGGGCCAAATGGCCTGTCTCTGTCCTGTAATTCAAAGTAACACAATTCCCTCCGTCTACAAATCCTAACCAGCAGTTTACAGTCTGAATCCTCTAGAGGGCACTTGGGGCTCATGTTCCATTCCTGTAACGCTTGATAGTTTTACTCTTCAATTCTTAATCGTGTTAACGTGGGTATTCCGACTGTAACTCTCCGATCCAAGGGAGATTTCCACATGGTCTCTCTACTCAGTGGGTCGCACTTTCTCACCTCTGAGTCAGAAGGTTGTGGGCTCAGATCCCACTGCGGAGACTTGAGCACAAAATCCAGGTCGAAACGGCCAGGGTGGTACTGAGGGAGTGCTGCACTGTCAGAGGGGCAGTACTGAGGGAGTGCTGCACTGTCAGAGGGGCAGTACTGAGGGAGTGCTGCACTGTCAGAGGGGCAGTACTGAGGGAGTGCTGCACTGTCAGAGGGGCAGTACTGAGGGAGTGCTGCACTGTCAGAGGGGCAGTACTGAGGGAGTGCTGCACTATCAGAGGGGCAGTACTGAGGGAGTGCTGCACTGTCGGAGGGTCAATACTGAGGGAGTGCTGCACTGTTGGAGGGTCAGTACTGAGGGAGTGCTGCACCGTCAGAGGGTCAGTGCTGAGGGAGTGCTGCACTATCAGAGGGGCAGTACTGAGGGAGTGCTGCACTATCAGAGGGGCAGTACTGAGGGAGTGCTGCACTGTCAGAGGGGCAGTACTGAGGGAGTGCTGCACTGTCAGAGGGGCAGTACTGAGGGAGTGCTGCACTATCAGAGGGGCAGTACTGAGGGAGTGCTGCACTGTCGGAGGGTCAATACTGAGGGAGTGATGCACTGTTGGAGGGTCAGTACTGAGGGAGTGCTGCACCGTCGGAGGGTCAGTGCTGAGGGAGTGCTGCACTCTAGGAGTGTCAGTACTAAGGGAGTGCTGCACAGTCAAAGGGACAGTACTCACGGAGCGCTGCACTGTGGGTCAATACTGAGGGAGTGCTGCACTGTCGGAGGGGCAGTACTGAGGGAGTGCTGCACTGTCAGAGGGGCAGTACTGAGGGAGTGCTGCACTGTCGGAGGGGCAGTACTGAGGGAATGCTGCACTGTCAGAGGGGCAGTACTGAGGGAGTGCTGCACTGTCAGAGGGGCCATGTTTACGATGACACATTAACCAGAGCCCCATCTGCCCTTTCAGTTGGAACTGAAAGAATCTACAGCCATTAGTTTGGAGACGAGCAGGGGAGCCAATATTTATCAACCAACATCACTAAAACAGATTATCTGGTCTCGATCACATTACTGTTTGTGGGATCTTGCTGTGCGCAAATTGGCTGGTGCGTTTCCTACATTAAAACAGTGTCAACACTTCAAAAAGTACTTCATTTACTGTGAAACGCTTTTGAACGTCCTGAATTCACAAAAGATACTACAGGAATGCAAGTCTTTGTTTATTGTTTCTGGAAGGCATTATCGTGAGAAACCGAGAGATCTAAATTCTTCCTTTCCTTTCTCCGCAGGGGCAAACATCTCCCGCCACCTCGCCTTGGAAGCCCAACTTTGATCGGCGATTGAGCAACCCGCGACTGTACACGGACACCTTCCGAACACAGCCAATCAGTGAGTGCAGGCCGGGCAGTCCCAAATCTCCCTTCTACCCCATCAGTCCACCAGCCGCTGACAACTGGTCACCAACGAGGGAGCCGAAACCCAGCTCACCCGCCAGGCCTGGAGGGGACAGCACAGATAGCCGCCGTCTGAAGGACCTGCTAGCTAAGAATGTGGTCAGCGCAGCCCGTCGGAAAAAGCTGTCGAGCCCCATCACCTCTCCCACCATCCCGGGAGACCTCGCACTCCCCCTGAGCCCCCAGACCAGCTGTCTCTCCCCCCCGTTGCCTCTATCGTCCAGTGTCTCCTCTCCGGACCCCCCGACCAGATCTGTCCGCTCACCGCTCAAGCTGTACCGCAGGTCGCTGACCGATTCTGAGTTCTCTTTGGGGTCTGATGATTCTGGGCTCAGGTCCCCCAGTTACTACAACTTCTGCCCAAGGGGTTGGTCTGGGAGCAAACTGAGGCAGAGTGACCAGTTGTAAAAACGCAGCAGCCGGTGTTTGTATGTGTGTGTGTGTGTGTGTGTGGCGGGGAGAATGGAATATGGCTTCTGCAAGACATAATCTTCAGTTTATTATTGCACATTACACCACCCTGCGCTCACGCTTTACAAATTGTAACCGGGACAACCATTTCAGAGGAAAACACGGAGTTTCAGACTGGAGAGGAAAAGCTCACTGCCGGTCAGTTTGACTAAAGGTTGGCAGGACTTTGTGCTGAAGAACAGATGCCAGCAACGACAGAGTCTGGGCCAGAATCACTTGGGATTCAGTTTAAGGTTTTCTGTTATCTCCTTTGAAGCAAACGCCTTGTGTTGCAATAAGTAAGGGTTCGCTAACTCTGGTTGGGCATGTTTCTTGAGCTTGTGTCACATGACCACGAACCCCTCCCTCCCCCCCCCCCCCCCCCCCTCACTCCACACCATCCCACCATTAGTCCATCTTCCAAGCACCACTGCCTTCCCATGGGAACAGGATCATTGATAAGTGAAACCTCCTTTTCTTCCTCCAATCTTCAGGACAAGTGAATAATTTGCAGGGTTTTTAAAAACTATTTCCTTTTGGATCTTTCTGCAAGATGAGGTTCTGAGGTTGTTACCCTGTAGTGGGAGGAGCTGTTATAAATTGCTCCTCCCTTGCCTTGGTTGAATGGACTTTGACTAATTATGTGGAATGAATGTGCTCACTGACCATCATTGGCTGCCAGTCCAGCAACACCACGATTTTAAAATGCTCAGCCTTGTTTTCGAATCCCTCCTTGGCTTTGTCGCTCCCGTTCTCTGTAACCTGCTCTAGCCATGAAGGTATTGAATGGTGGAGCAGGTTCAAGGAACCGAATGGACTACTCCTGCTCCCATTCTTAAGTAACCCTCCAAGAGATCTCCGAGCTTCTCCTATTCAGGCCTCTTGAGCATCCCCTGATTTTAATTGCTCCACCAGTGCCTTCAGTTGCCAAGGCCCTAAGCTCTGGAATTTCATCCCTCAACCTCTCGGACTCTCTCTCCTCCTTCGACCCGACCACTTTGACCAAGCTTTTGGTCGCTTGTCCTAATATCTCCTCATGTGGCTCGGTCAAATGTTATCTAATAATCACTTCTGTCGTGCGCCTTGTGAACGTTTTGCTGTGTTAAAGGGGCTATATAAATGCAAGTTGTTGCTGCAAGACCTGCAATAGCCACTGTGGCAACTGGAGGAAGGGTCCACCTGGGTTCTAGGCCAGGGTGTTCGGCAGAGGGTCAGTGGTGGAGATTTGGGGTCCGGGGGAGACTGTTTGATCTCCACTCAGTGGTCGCTGAGCTTCCTAAGACACAGCAGAGTCGATCCGGAGGGGGGGCGTTGTTCCTGAGGAGAGGTAGGCAAGTGAAAAAAGTCCCAATTCCCCTCAACCTGCAATAGTTAAACTCCCACTGTTGCCAAATGGTGTAATTAAACTTGAGCTTCTCTCGCCTCTGTGTTAGTGTCAAGTGCAGTTCAGTTGGCAGCACTATCACCTCTGCGTCACAAAGTTCTGGGTTCAAATCCCACTCCAGGGTTTGAGCACAAAAATCAAGGCTGCCACTCAGTGTAGTAACGAGAGAGTGCTGCACTGTCAGAGTCATTTATGGCATAGAAAGAGTCCATTTGTTCCATTGAGCCCATGCTGACTCTCTGAGGAGCAATCCAGTCAGTCTGCTCAATCTCCCTAGCCCTATAAGCTTATTTCCAAGTTTCTTTTGAAGTCATTGTCTCCACTTCCACCTCCCTGGTGGGCAGCGAGTTTCAGTTCATTACCACTCACTGCTTAAAAAAGTTCTTCCTCACATTCCCCCTGCATCTCTCGGCCATCAGTTAATGTCTAACTTATCTAAACCTGTCATAATCTTGTTCACCTCTATCAAATCTCCCCTCAATCTACTTTGCTCCAAGGAGAACAACCCCAGCTTTTCCAACCTAACCTTGTGACTAAAATCCCCCATCCCTGAACCATTCTGGTAAATCTCCTCTGCACCCTCTCAAGGACCCTCGCATCCTTCCTAAAGTGTGGTGACCAGAAGATTATGGAAAGCCCTTCCGCTATCTCCACTCCCACTTCCTTTAGCAACCTGGATGAAAGCCATCTGGACCAGGTGACTTATCCACCCTGAGCATAGCCAGCATTTCAATATTTACCCTGTCCATTGCCTCTACTCTCACTGCTTCTACCGATATTTTGTCAGATTCCTCTTCCTTAGTAAACACTGATACAAAGTACTCATTAAGTATTCTAGCCTTGCCTTGTGCCTCTAAGAATATATCACCCTCTTTGTCCCTAACTGGCCCCATCCCATCTCTTACTACTTGCTTACTATTTACATGCCAGTAAAAGACTTGTGGGTTCCCTTTTATGTTGACTGCCATTCTATTCTCACATTGTCTCTTTGCCAGTCTTCTTTTCCTCTTCACCTCCCCTCTCAACTAACTGTATTTGGCCTGGTTCTCAGTTGAAGAATTCACCTGACATGCATCATACGCCCTCTTTTTTTGTTTCATCATAATCTCTATCTCCCTCGTCATCCAAGGAGCCTGTTCTTGGTTCCCTTACCTTTTCACCCTTGTATACCTAGCCTGTACCTGAAGAACCTCTTGTTTAATATTGTTCCATTACAGTTTTTCCTGTCAGTCTTTGGTTCCGTTTTATCCTGGCTAGATCCCTCTCATCGCTTTGAAAGTAACCCTCTTCCAATCTAGCCGTTCTACCTTATTTTGTTCCTTGCTTTTCTGAATTACGAGCCTAAACCTTATGATACAATGATCACTGTTATCCAGGTGTTCCCCCACAGACACTTGGTCCACTTGGCTCACCTCATTTCCCAGCACCAGATCCAGCAATGTCTTCTTCCTAGCTGGGTTGAGAACATACTGGTCAAGGAAGTTCTCCTGAACACAATCCAGAAATTCTTCCTCTTCCTTTACTCTAAAATTATCTGAATCAATATTTGGGTAACTAAAGTCCCTCAATCTCACCATTATGTAGTTCTTGCACATCTCTGTGATTTCCCTGCAGGTTTGCTCCTCTATCTCTCTCACTATTTGGAGGCCTATAGAATACCCCCAGTAGTGTGATCATGCCCTTTTGCTTCTCAACTCTAACCAAATTGATTCTGTCCTTGCCCCCCGCCCCCCCTCAAGGACATCCTCTCTTTCCAACACTACAATGTCTTCCCTAATCAGTACTGCCAACCCACCTTTTTTTCCTCCTCTTATCTTTTCTGAAGACTGTATATCCTTGTATATTAAGTGCTCAGTCCTCACCATTTTTAACTCCCGTTTCCATTATTGCCACTACATCATATTCCCATACTGCTATTTGTGCTTGTAGCTCACTAACCTTATTCACCGTATTTTGTGCGTTTACGTACATACATTATAATCCTGTCTTTGTATTCCTCATAGTCTTTCTCAGTCTGCTCCTATTTAATATGGAACTATTCCCTTCTCTAGTACTGTCTAACACTTTCACATAATGCACCTTATTCCTCTTTTCTATTTCTATATGCTGGTGCCCAACCCCCTGCCAATTTAGTTTAAACCCTCCCCAACCACACTCGTGAACTCCCCGTGAACACATTGGTGCCAGTTCTGTTGAGGTGCAATCCATCCCTTTTGAATAGGTGCCTCCTGCCCTAGAACTGGTCCAAATGTCCCAAGAATCTGAAGTCCTCCCTCCTGCCCCATGCGTCAGTCATGCATTGATCATCCCAATCTTCATATTTCTACTCTCGCTAGCGCACGGCACAGGGAGTAATCCAGAGATTACTACCCTCGAGGTCGTACTTTTTAACTTCCTGCCTAGCTCCCGGAAATTTGACCGTAGG
The DNA here is from genome assembly GCF_036365525.1 of Heterodontus francisci. NCBI lineage: Eukaryota > Metazoa > Chordata > Chondrichthyes > Heterodontiformes > Heterodontidae > Heterodontus > Heterodontus francisci. Next base: position 108,336,738 of record NC_090382.1, read on the forward strand.
ACCTCAATACCTGCCCTTGCTATGTCATTGGTACCAGCATGTAACATAACTTCTGGCACACTCCCTTCCCCTGCAGAATATCCTGCACCCTCTCCATGCTGTCCTTTACCCTGGCACCAGGGAGGCAACACACCACGCAGGACTCACAATGACACTTACAGAAATGCCTGACTGTCCCCAGAATATGGAATCTCCGTAGACGGAGGGGCCGTCTTTCAGATGAGATGTTGAACCGAGGCCTCATCTGCCCTGTCGGGTGGATGTAAAAGATCCCATGGCACTATTCTGAAGAAGAGCAGGGGAGCTCTCCCCGGTGTCCTGGCCGATATTTATCCCCCAGTCAACATCACAAAGTAGATTATCTGGTCATTATCACATTGCTGTTTGTGGGATCTTGCTGTGAACAAATTGGCTGCCATGTTTCCTACATTGCAACTGTGACTACACTTCAAAAGCACTTCATTGGCTGTAAAACACTTTGAGCACTTTGGTCATGAAAAGCACGATATAAATGCAAGTCTTTCTTCAATGATATAAACAATCAGAATTGATTTAAAAGGTTGTTTGATCACATCAACCATGACTCAGTGCGGAGCACTCTCACCTCTGATTCAGAAGGTTGTGTGTTTCCGAGATTACAACAGTGACCACCCTGCAAAAGTACTTCATTGGCTGTTAAGCGCTTTGGGATATTCCGAGGTCGTGAAAGGTGCGATACAACCACGAGTTCTTTATTTATCACTTTCTGTCGATCTCTCTCTTCCCCTTTCTCTCTGTTTCTCCCTTTCTCAGGCCCTGTTACGTTGGACAGTGCAAGTGTACACAGCATCCTCTGCACCCGGTCACTCCTGAGGTGAGGCAGGAGAAACCCGTGACCAAACATCAGAAGAGATCCCACTGAATCTGTCAGACAATCAGTCAAGCTCCAGGGAACTATGGCTACAGGGCATATCCCACCAGCTCATGTTAATTAACCCAACTCCCCTCTACATCCAGTGCCTACGCTGGTTTCCTGTACTCCCAGTAATGTGCTCCCCTCAATGGACAATGAACAATTAGAGATGGGGCATTATTAAAAGGGTTGTTCTCTTTTTTTAAAAAAAAGGAAGAGTATGGAAAAACCGAGAAGGCATGAGGCCATATTTACAAACACACTTCCTCTTCTACATCTTGTGAACTGCACATATAGTGTAATCTGTGGAATAGTTTTGAATGTGTGATAGGAGCTCATTGGGCATAGGTCCAAAGTCCAATTCCCCACCTGTGAGGACTTAGCTGATTTCAGCAAGTTCAGCAGATCATTGAGGACTACTATTAGCCTCAGGGCATGCAAGCCCCTGCCTCCCAGTCCAGGGAGGGGAAAGGGGAAATAGACGGGGGCTCCTGCTCCTGATGAATTAAACCCCTTGGCTGGGGAATGTATGCGTGCATGCAAATATTGAATGAGGGCAAAGACAGGGCTTGGGTGTGATGCCTCTGCAGTCAAATAGTCTGCCAACACCCACGTGAAGACTTGTACAAAGAAAATTGCAAGTTGGGGCCTGGAGCGGGATTGTGGGGGCGGGAAGAGCGGCATGGAATTAGATGTTGGGGGAAGGAAGAAAAAATGAACTTATTCCCCCACCGTCACCCACAAACCCAACTGGACCTTTGCAATTCTGAAATTGGGGTGCTTTAATTCATTGCAACACATCTTAATTCCGCTTTCATCAGTTAATCAGCAACCAAAAAAAAGCACCATATGAAAAACATTCCTTTACAAATACCTTGCTCTCTAGCAGTTTTTGAATTATAAAAGATTGCAATCCTTTTTATATAATAATGTAAATGAGATGCAATTGATATTGATATATATATAAAAACTCGTACTGATGTGAAACACTTCGATGTGGTGTTTGTTTCTTTTTCTCAAAGAGCTGGCACAGGCAGATAGTCCGAATGGTCTCGTTCTGTGTTGTATCATTCTATGGTTGTTCTACTAGTTTATCCTGATTCGCAACTGTTTTCAAGATTCAGAGAGTTGTCTCGTTATACCTGGGGAAAACACAGAGATTTGGCTTTCCGACGGTTTGCCTGGTTAACAGTCTTACCCGCGTGCCTCCAGCCTTCACGGCAGGTTCGTGCCTGGTCGTCATGTCATGGATTCCACTGTCTCCTAACAGCAGTAGGGAGATTGACAATGCTCCAGAATTCTTCTGGAGTCTTCAGGAATTGAAAATTAATCTCCTAAACACTGCAGGCAGCAAAAACCATAAGGGTTTTTAAAAAAAAATTGCGTCTTTCTATTCCCAATTTCCTTGAACCCTTTTGCTTATTAAATATTAGCGATGGTGGGCGGAGAAAGGGCTACTTGACTGACAGTCAGGAATCATCCAATCAGGTAGCCAAGAGTCCATTTGCTTTCCGATTGGCTGAGGGAAGGCAGGACACCGCGAGGATGGACATGTTTAGTGACCAATGACAGGAGCATCAGGAGGCAGGAAATCATGTGCTGATATACGCCCAATCACGATTGGCAACCTTAAAATTGAAATTCATTCTTGCGATGTGGGGAAAAAGTAGAATACAAGAGTAAACTAGCCAGGAATATTAAAACTGATTGTAAGAGCTTTTACAAATATATAAAAAGGACGAGAGTAGCTCAAGTTAATGTTGGTCCTTTAGACACAGAGACTAGAGAAATTATTATGGCAATGAGGAAATGTCAGAGACATTGAGCAAATATTTTGTGCCTGTCTTCACAATAGAAGACACAAGTTGCATACCATAAATAGAGGGTAACCTCTATTTAGGGGGCTAAAAAGAATGAGGAAATTAAGGTAATTAATATAAGTAGAGGAAAAGTATTGAAGAAACTTAAGGGACTAAAATCTGACAAACCCCCAGGACCAGATGGCCTACGTCCTAGGGTTCTAAAAGAATTAGCTGCAAAGATAGTGGATGTGCTGGCTATGATTTTCCAAAATTCCCTGGATTCTGGAATGATCCGAGCAGATTGAAAGTTAGCAAATATATATATTCGTATGGCTGTGGAAGCAGTTATAGTTCGATGTTGAGTTTAACAGTCTATTCAATGCTTTTAGCTGATGCAGTGTGAATGGTGGTGATGCCACCGGGAATGGATCTCTCAGGGCACGAGTTCAATATGTGGGCGATGGTCTGACTTGGACGGCTACAGTCACAACTTGAGCTGGTCCTCATGTTTCACTTGTGGAGCAAATGGCCACATCTTCCCTGGACCGTCCTCAAGTGTTGTCCAGCCTTTCCATGGGAGGTTGAAACTTGGAGCTTCGCTGCTCGGGTCAATTACCAGGTTGTGGGGGGTGGGGGGTTGGAGAGGAGACACCAACCTTCACGTGGTCCTCCTGTTAAAGCAAGTTTTCCAATTTGAAAACCTGTGAACTAATGCTGTCAAGAAGATGACCGAACCCCAGTCACTGGGCTCCTGATCCGTGCAGTAAAAACCCACTGGAAAATGGATTCTCTCAGGGATAGCAAAGCCAAGAAAGAGAACCAGCAACAAAAAATATACCAAGTGAGCAAATGTAACACTGCTATTCAAGAAAAGAGGGAGAGAGAAAACAGGGAACAGCAGGCCAGTTAGCCTGACATCAGTCGTTGGGAACGTGCTGGAATCTATTATTAAGGAGGTATTAACAATGCACTTAGAAAATCGTAGTATGGTCAGACAGAGTCAACATGGTTTTATGGAAGGAAAATCATGTTTGACAAATTGTTTTTTGAGGATGTAACCAGTAGGGTAGATAAAGGGGAACCAGTAGATTTCCAAGGCATTTGATAAAGTGACACACAGAAGGTTAATAGGCAAGATAAGAGCTCATGAAGTTGCGGGTAATACATTAGCATAGCTAACTTCCAATCTGCTAGGACCATTCCAGAGGATAGAGGATTGGTTGACAGACTGGAAGCAAAGTTGGCAGGCTGTGACTAGTGGAGTGCCACAAGGATCAGTGCGGGGGCTTCAGCTACAATCTATATTAATGACTTAGACGAGGAGACCGAAAGTAATGTATCTACATTTGCTGGTGATACAAAGCTAGATGGGAATGTAAACTGCGAGGAGGACACAGAGAGGCTGCCAAGAGATATAGACAGATTAAGTGAGTGGGCAATAAGGTGACAGATGGAGTATAATGTGGGGAAGAGTGAGGGTATTCACCTTGGTGGGAAGAATAGAAGAGCAGAATATTTTTTAAAAGGCATGAAATTTATAAAATAAAAGTGAAATACTGCAGCTGTTGGAAATCTGAAATAAAAACAAGAAATGCTGGAAACACTCAACAGGTCAGGCAGCATCTGTGGAGAGAGAAGCAGAGTTAACGTTTCAGGTCAGTGACCATCAGAACTGGTAAATATTAGAAATGTAAAAGGTTTTAAGCAAGTGAAGCAGGGGGTGGGGCAAGAGATAACAAAAAAGAAGGTGTTGATAGGACAAGGTCACAGAGAATAACTGACCAGTAGGTCATGGAGCAAAGGCAAATGGTATGTTAATGGTGTGGTGAAAGACAATGCGTTAGTACAGAGAGGGTATTAATGGACAGAAAACTGAACAGCCTGGCCCCAAGCACAAACATGAAAAAAACAGTGGGTAGGCACAGTAGAAACAAACAAAGTAAGATAAACACATAAAAATAAAAAATAACTACAAATAAAAATAAAAAAGGGGACCTGTCATGCTCTGAAATTATTGAACTCAATGTTCAGTCCGGCAGGCTGTAGTGTGCCTAATCGGTAAATGAGATGCTGTTCCTCGAGCTTGCGTTGATGTTCACTGGAACACGGCAGCAATCCCAGGACGGAGATGTGAGCATGAGAGCAGGGGGGAGTGTTGAAATGGCAAGCAACCGGAAGCTCAGGGTCCTGCTTGCGGACTGAGTGGAAGTATTCCACAAAGCGGTCAGTCTGCGTTTGGTCTCCCCATTGTAGAGGAGACCACATTGTGAGCAGTGAATACAGTATACTACATTGAAAGAAGTACAAGTAAATCGCTGCTTCGCCTGAAAGGAGTGTTTGGGGCCTGGGATAGTGAGAATGTTGATGTTCAAAGAGAGACTTGGGTGTACTCATACAAAGAACACAGAAAGTTAGCATGCAGGTGCAGCAAGCAATTAGGAAGGCAAATGGCATGTTGGCCTTTATTGCAATGGGATTGGAGTACAGGAATAAAGAAGTAAGTCTTGCTACAACTGTATAGGGCTTTGGTGAGAGCATGTCTAGAATACTGACCTGAATTTAATGAAACCAGTGGGGGTCCCAATGACAGGCTGAAAAGACAAGGGGAACCACGCACTAGGCCTTCGAGCCCCGCAGCATGATTCAAGGGTGTTCAGGCAATTAACTGCCTGGCACCATCTTCCCCGTCCCGTTAAAGACAGGAAACCCGCCTCCAGAGCTGCTGGCCAATCAGAGGGCTGGCAGTTCAATAGTAGGGGCAGCGCAACTGGGAGCAGTGGCCACTGCTGTCCTTTTTCATTCATTTCATGGGGTGTGGGCATCACTGGCAAGGCACAAGAACATAAGAAATAGTAGCAGGAGTAGGCCATTCAGCCCGTCGAGCCTGCTCAGCTATTCAAACAGATCATGGCTGACCATCTACTTCTACGCCATTTTTCCCCGACTATCCCCATATCCTTTGATGTCATTAGTATCCAGAAATCTATCGATTTTTGTCTTGAGCATGCTCAATGACTGAGCTTCCACAGCCCTCTGGGGTAGAGAATTCCACAGATTCACCACCCTCTGAGTAAAGAAATTACTCCTCATCTCAGTCTTAAGTGGCCTGACCCCTTATTCGGAGACTATGACCCCTTGTTCTAGACTCACCAGCCAGGGGAAACATCCTATGCACATCCACCCTGTCACGCCCTATATGAATTTTGTAAGTTTCAATGAGATCACCTCTCATTCTTCGAAATTCTAGAGAATACAGGCCCAGGTTCCTCAATCGCTCCTCATAAGACAATCCCACCATCCCAGGGATTAGTCTGGTGAACCTTCGTTGCACTCCCTCTATGGTAAGTATATCCTTCCTTAGATAAGGAGGCCAAACCTGTACACAATACTCCAGGTGTGGTCTCAGCAATGCTTTATACAATTGAGGCAATACATCTTTACTCCTGTGCTCAAATCCCCTTGCAATGAAGGCCAAACTACCATTTGCCTTCTTAATTGCTTTCTGCAGCTGCATACTAGCTTTTCATAACACATGAACAAGGAAACCCAGGTCCCTTTGGACATCAACACTTCCCAACCTCTCACCATTTAAGAAATATTCTGCCTTTCTGTTTTTTCTACCAAAGTGGATAACTTCACACTTATTCACATTATATTCCATCTGCCATGTTCTTGCCCATTCACTTAGCCTGTCCAAATCCCCTCGAAGCCTCCTTGCATCCTTCTCATAACTTACACTCCCTCCTAGTTTTGTGTCATCAGCAAATCTGGAAATATTACAATTAGTCCCCATATCCAAATCATTTATATAGATTGTGAACAGCTGTGGCCCAAGCACTGATCCTTGCTGTATCCCCACTAGTAACAGCCTGCCATCCTGAGAATGACCCATTTATTCCTACTCTCTACTTTCTGTCTGTTAACCAATTCTCAATCCATTACAGTATATTACCCCCAATCCCATGTGCTCTAATTTTGCTTACTAACCTCCTGTGTGGCACCTTATCAAAAGCCTTCTGAAAATCCAAATACACCACACCCACTGGTTCTCCTTTATCTATGCTACAAGTAATATCCTCAAATAACTCTAACATGTTTGTCTAACATGATTTCCCTTTCACAAATCCATGTTGACTCTGCCCAATCAGATCATTATTTACAAGTGTCCAGTTATCTCATGCTTTATAATAGATTCTAACATTTTGCCTACTACTGACATCAAACTAACAGGTCTGTAGTTCTCGGTTTTCTCTCTCGCTCCCTTCTTAAATAGTTGGGTTACATTTGCTACTTTCCAGTCTGCAGGAACCCTTCCAGAATCTATAGAATTTTGAAAGATAACCACCAATGCATCCACTATCTCTATAGCCACCTCCTTCAATACTCTGGGATGTAGCTCATCTGTCCAGGGGATTTCTCAACTTTCAATCCAATTAATTTTTTGAGTACTACCTCTTTATTGCTACTAATTACTCTCAGTTCCTCGTTATTGCAATCCCTTGGTTCCCTAGTATTTCTGGGAGATTTTCTGTATCTTCTTCCATGAAGACGGACACAAAGTAATTGTTTAGTCTCTCCGCTATTTCCTAATTCTCCACCACAAACTCTCCTGTCTCTACCTGCAATGGACCCACATTCGTCCTTGCTAATCATTTCCTTTCCACATACCTAAAGAAGCTTTTATATTCCACCTTTATATTTCCAGCTAGCTTACATTCATAATCTCTATTCCCTTTCTTTATCAGTTTCTTGGTCCTCCTTTGTTGGATTCTAAGTTGCTCCCAATCCTAGGGTTTACCGCTTTTCTTGGCAACCTTATAAGCCACTTTCTTTAACCTAACGCAATCCTTAACTTCTTTTGTTAGCCACGATTGAAACATCTTTCCTGTTGGGTTTTTGTGTCTTTGAGGAAGATATATTTGTTGTAAACCATGTACTATTTCTTTAAATACGAGTCATGGCCTGTCTACCATCAATTCTTTTAATGTATTTTCCCAATTCACTGTGGTCAACTTGCCCCTCACAGTTTCCTTTGTTCAGATTTAAGACTCTTGATTCAGAATTTTTTTTTATTCATTCATGGGATGTGGGCATCACTGGCCAGGCCAGCATTTATTGTCCATCCCTAATTGCCCTTGAGAAGGTGGTGGTGAGCTGCCTTCTTGAACCGCTGCAGTCCATGTAGGGTAGGTACACCCACAGTGCTGTTAGGAAGGGAGTTCCAGGATTTTGACCCAGCGACAGTGAAGGAACAGTGATATAGTTCCAAGTCAGGATGGTGTGTGACTTAGAGGGGAACTTGCAGCTGGTGGTGTTCCCATGCATTTGCTGCCCTTGTCCTTCTTGTTGGTAGAGGTCGCAGGTTTGGCAGGTGCTGTCTAAGGAACCTTGGTGAATTGCTGCAGTGCATCTTGTAGATGGTACACACTGCTGCCACTGTGTGGTGGAGGGAGTGAATGTTTGTAGATGGGGTGCCAATCAAGCAGGCTGCTTTGTCCTGGATGGTGTCGAGCTTCTTGAGTGTTATTGGAGCTGCACCCATCCAGGCAAGTGGAGAGTATTCCATCACACTCCTGACTTGTGCCTTGTAGATGGTGGACAGGCTTTGGGGAGTCAGGAGGTGAGTTACTTGCTGTAGGATTCCTAGCCTCTGACCTGCTCTTGTAGCCACGGTATTTATATGGCTACTCCAGTTCAGTTTCTGGTCAATGGTAGCCCCTAGGATGTTGATAGTGGGGGATTCAGTAATGGTAATGCCAAAGAATGTCAAGGGGAGATAGTTAGATTCTCTCTTGTTGGAGATGGTCATTGCCTGACACTTGTGTGGTGCGAATGTTACTTGCCACTTATCAGCCCAAGCCTGGATATTGTCCAGGTCTTGCTGCGTTTCTACACGGACTGCTTCAGTATCTCAGGAGTCACGAATGGTGCTGAACATTTTGCAATCATCAGCGAACATCCCCATTTCTGACCTTATGATTGAAGAAAGATCATTGATGAAGCAGCTGAAGATGGTTGGGCCCAGGACACTACCCTGAGGAACTCCTGCAGTGATGGCCTGGAGCTCAGATGATTAACCTCCAACAACCACAACCATCTTCCTTTGCACTAGGTATGACTCCAGCCGGCGGAGGGTTTTCTCCCTGATTCCCATTGACCTCAGTTTTGCTAGGGCTCCTTGGTACCATACTAGGTCAAATGCTGCCTTGATGTCAAGGGCAGTCACTCTCACCTCAGCTCTTGAGTTCTTGAGAATAAACTATATCTCTTTCAAACTTAATGTAGAATTCTATCATATTGTGGTCACTATTTCCTAATGGCTCCTTTACAGCAAGGTTGTTAATTGGCCCTTTCTCATTGCATAATACTAAATCTAAAATAGCACAATCCCCAGTTGCTTCTTCAACATACTGCTCCAGAAACCCATCTTGTACACACTACAGGAATCATCCTCCACAGCATTAGTGCTAATTAGGTTTGCCCATTCTTTATGTAAATTGAATAGACCCATTATTACTGTATTGCCCATGCTATATGCAGCTTCTTGAGTGTTATTGGAGCTGCACCTATCCAGATAAGTGAGGAGTATTCCATCACACTCCTGACTTGTGCCTTGTAGATGGCGGACAGGCTTTGAGGAGTCAGGAGGTGGGTTATTCATTGCGGAATTCCCAGCCTCTGATCTGCTCTTGTAGCCACGGTATTTATACGTGTGGTCCAGTTGAGTTTCTGGTCAATGGTAACACCCAGGATGTTGATAGTTGTTTTTAACATAGGAACAGGAGGAGGTCATTTCCTGCTTGGAACTTCAATTCAGTATGACGGATGGTTTAACTCATGACGGATGGCCTTAATCCCCTTACCTCACAAAAATCTATCAATCTCAGTTCTGACATTTTAAGTTGACCCCGAAGGATCCATAGTTTTTTGGGGGGGAGAGAGTTCCAGATTTCCACTACCCTTTGTGTGAGGAAATGCTTCCTGACATCACCCCTGAATGGCCTGGCTCTAATGTTATTGTTCTGTCCCCTTGTCCTGGACTCTCACCCACCAGAAGACATAGTTTCTCTCTATATCTACCCTATCAAATCCTTTAATCACTTACAACACCTCAATTTAATCACCCCTTAATCTTCTATACTCGAGAGAATACAAGCCTAGTTAATGCAACCTGCCCTCAATATTCAACCCTCTTCGTCCCGGTATCATTCTGGTGAATCTGCCTTGTACCCTCTCCAAGGCCAATATATCCGTCATGATGTGTGGTGCATAGACCGAATGCGATTAATATAGATAGGGTCTGACCAAAGCTTTGTAAAACTGGAACATAACTTCCTCCGCTTTGTACTCCAGCCCCTTGATGAAAAGGCCAACATTCCATTAGCCTTTTAAATTATTTTTTTGTACCTAGCCACTAGCTTTCAGTGATTGTCGTAGACCTGTTGGGCCGAATAGCCTGTTTCTGTGCTGTAAGTACTGTCCAATTCTATATGTGATGAACTCCTTGAAAAATAAGCTGGATGATTAGAAGTGGAAATTGAGAGTTCATAAGGACAAGGATAGACAACCCAAGTAGCTCAGGAGTGGAGCAATATTTCCAGAACTAGTTGTCAGTTCTGGTCTCTCAGATGCTTTGTTAGTTTTTAATTGCCTATCTCAGGAAATGTGAATGAAGTTAAGGAGACCTCACCATGTAATTCATATATGCTGCATGAAAGGTAATGATGGTGCTGATGTCTGCTGTTTTTGAAATTTCCCTGCATTCTTATGCTTTTTCTTTTTAAGCCTTTGGTTCCAGCAGTTCTGCTGAGTCAGCCAGACTTAGCTTTCTTTAATTAACCAGCTGAAGTTCTCACTCACAGTACAAGCCAGCTGTTCGAATGCATCGCAGGCAAGAGATGGAAAAGACGCCTTTGACTAAATATAAGTCTGTGACGAAGGGTAAGCAAGCACTTGGAATTTACTGGTCCCTGCTCTGTGGGGTGGGACAGACCAGAGGGAAAGTATCAGGACAGACACCGCAGGCACGCATACTTCACACACGCACACTTCCATGGTGAGTGTGTGGGACTGATTGGCAGTGACTTTGGATGAGAGTTACAAGACAAGTATTGAAAAGGGGAGCTGTCAAAGGCAACTAACTCAGGTAGGAAACTTTTCAATTGCAAGAGTTATTGTGTTGTATTTTTAACCCTTTTGATCAGCACATTATAAAACAGAGCGAATCGAAGATAGAGATGGAAGCACATAGAGGGAGGAACAGAGAGATTAATGTTTTGTGGAAAGGGATTAACCTCACCTCTTTGCCCAGGGCAGATAGTAATTATGTCTAAAGTTCTGTTATGTTTGTATTATTACTAATTTATTTTAGTGGCTGAAATACATTTCCACTGCGCAAGTTCCTGGTTTATAGATTGTGTGAGTGTTCAATGAAAAAAGAAAGACTTGCATTTCTATAGCGCCTTTCACAACCTCAGGATATCCCTCAGCACTTTACAGCCAATGAAGTACTTTTGTAGTGTAGTTGCTGTTGTAAACGCAGCTGGCAATTTCTCTTCATTAGGAAATCCTAATCAGATCAATCAAAACTATAATGTTGTCGTTTGCCAAAGCTGAAAACAACAACTCACAGCGTCACTTGGCAGCACGTGTGGCAGAACCTGCCTCTCAAGGATTGGCCTTCACAGCCATCAGCAAAGGTGCACCAAGAGAAGACACCCCCACCAAAATGGACTGTTTGCTGCCTGTCCATCATCTCTCGTAGATGGAAGGATGTCAACTCCACCAGTAACGTTGTCAGTAAAGGTGTCAGTCATCGCTCAGTAGGTAGCATGCTGGTCTCTCAGGTTGTAGGTTCAAGTTTCACGCCAAAGAGTTGAACAGAAAATCCAGGCAGCTGCTCCAGTGGGAGTGTTACAATGTCAGAGGTCTCCGCCCATCTGCGCTCTCAGATGCACATAAAAGAACCCATGGCACTATTTCTTAGAGTCATAGAGTTACACAGCACAGAAACAGGCCCTTCGGCCCATCGTGTCTGTGCCGGCCAACAAGCACCATTTCGAAGAAGAGCAGGAGAGTTATCCCCAGCGTCCTGACCAATATTCCAAAACTTAGCCCTCAATCAACATCATTAAAAAAAACAGATAATCTGGTCGTTATCACATTGTTGTTTGTGGGAGCTTGCTGTGCACAAACTGGCTGCTGCATTTCCTACATTACAACGGTGACCATACTTCAGGAAAGTATTTCATTGGTTGTTAAGCGCTTTGGGATGTCCTGAGGTCATGAAAGACATAGCAGAAGTATTTTCTTTGTTTAATAGTCTAGAGAATGTGAGTTCAAATCCCACCATAGCAGTTTGAGAATGGGAATTCGGCTTTAAAAAAAATCTGAAAATGAAAAGCTGGTCTCAGTAGAAGTGACCATGAAGTTTGTCAGGATTGTTGTGAAATCTCAACTGGTTCAGTAACGTCCTTTAGGGAGGAAAACCAGCTGTCCTTACGAGTATCTCAAGGGTAACACAAGGATGGGCAATAAATGCCAACCTTACCAGTGACACCCATATCCTGAGAGTTAATGTTTAAGCAATGGCTTTGCTGATTTATCAATCAGTGTGATTTCATAATCTAATATGAACCTGGGGTTTGGCAGCAGGAGGGGGTTGTGTGTACCATCCTGCAAGCCTCACACAATTTCTCTTCTGTTAAATAAAAGCAGACTGTAAATCTTGTTAGGCTCGATGACCTCTGTGTCTGAATTCCCACTATCAGCTCCGGTTTGGCTTTTCTCTACCCTGGTTTCTTCAATCTACCCTGCCCATCCTTTCATACAATCTTATGACCATGGAACATCTCAATGAGCTGCACACCCTGTTATCATCAAAACAGAAAATGCCAAGAGTGCAGCAACAGAAACGTGCATTTATAACAACACCACTTATATTTATATAGCACCTTTCATGTGATAAAACCTCCCAAGGCACTTTACAAGAAGCAAAGTATGACACCGAGCCACAAAAGGTGGTATTAGGCCAGATGACCAAAATCTTGGTCAAAGAGGTAAGTTTTAAGGAGTGCGTTAAAGGAGGAAAGCGGGGAGGTGTGGAGAGGGAATCCCGGAGCTTGGGGCCGAGGCAACTGAAGGCACGGCCGCCAATGGTGCAGTGATTAAAATCAGGGATGCACAGGAGGCCAGAATTAGAGGAACGCAGAGATCTCGGAGGGTTGTGGGGCTGGAGGAGATTACAGAGATAGGGAGGGGTGAGAACGTGGAGGGATTTGAAAACAAGGATGAGAATTTTAAAATCAAGATTTTGTTTGACCAGTGTAGGTCAGCGAGCACAGGGGTGATGGGGGAATGGGATTTGGTGCAAGTTAAGACAGGAGCAGCAGAGTTTTGAATAACCTCGAGTTTACGGAGAGTAGAATGTGGAAGACCAGCCAGCATTTATATAGCGCCTTTAATGTAGTACAATGTCCCAAAGCACTTCACTGGAGTATTACCAGACAAAACGTAACAATGAGCCACATAAGGAGATTTTAGAACAGGTGAGCAAAAGTTTAGTCAGAGGGAGGTTTTGAGGACAATCTTAAAGGAGGAGAGAAGTGAAGAGGTTCAGAAAGAAAACTCCGGAGCTCAGGGCCCAGGCAGCAAAGGCACGGCCGCCAATGGTGGAGTGATGGAAATCGGGAATGCACAAGAGGCCAGAATTGGAGATGTGCAGAGATCTCAGAGGGTTGTAGGACTGGAGGAGTTTATGGAGATAGGGAGGGGTAAGGCTATGGAGGGATTTGGAAGCAAGGACGAGAAATTTAAAATGAAGGTGTTGCTCGATTGGGAGCCAATGTAGTTAGGATACCCGCAGCAGAGTCTTAGATGAACTGAAGTTTACGAGACAAGAAAGAGGGAGACTGGCAAGGAGAGCATTGGAATAACTGAGTCTTGAGGTAACGAAAAGAGCTCTGAAAGAGAGGGTCAGGTTAATGTGTTGGCTTAGAACCATCATCAGAATTGTTAGGTTTGTTCTTGTGGGTTAGATCAGTGTTTCTAAATAACTCCACATGTACTGAGGTTGTAGCTTACAGCTTGTGAAAACACAACCTGCGATTTCCCTCTCCCCAATCATTTTTAAAGCAATGGAAAATTCCTGGACTGGCAGGATTGGAGGAGGAAAAATGCGGGCAATATCTCCGGAATGTAAAACTTTTTGCTCCACGGTCCTACCTCACAGCTTGTGCCTACTGGGAAATCAATTTTCCAGGGCTGATTTTTCAAAAATTGTGGAGGCACAATTTCCCCTCTCACGCTTTCTATACACATTGCAAGGAGCGTGGCAATCGATAAAATATTCCCTGTGCTTTTGGAATGAAGATTTGTTTGGAGCATCGTGAGTTCACCTGATATTTAAAGTGAGCTACTGATGAAGGTGGTGAATCAGCCTGGAAGCAGATCCACAGGAGACAGACAATGCTCACATCCTCACAACAGCGGCCATTTCTGATGTGCAAGTCTAGACAGAGACTGTCACACATCACGCCTGCGCACATTAACATCACAGGTCAGCAAAGCAATTAAAAATGTCAGCAAAGCACTCGGATTTATTTCCAGGGGGGGCAAAATTCAAAAATAATGAAGTGATGTTGAACATTGCAAAGGACCCTGGTCAGGTTACACTTACAGTACACTTTTGATCTCCATACTATATAAAGGACACAGAAGCACTAGAAAAAGTACAAAAACATATTTACATACTGGTACCGGAACTGAGAGATTACAGTGATCAGGAAAGATTAAACAGCTTGGGTTTTTTTTCTTTGATAGAGTGACCTGATAGAGATTTTTAAAATTATGAATGGGTTGGACAGGGTAGAAGTGGGGAGAATGTTTCCACTTGTGGGAGAATCCAAAATTAGGGGTTATAAATACATGATAGTTACTAATGCAATCAATAGGGAAATGAGGAGATATCACTTTATTCAGAGAGTGGTTAGATCGGGAGAAACTGTTCCCACTCATGAAAGGATTGAGAACGAGAGGACTCAAATTTAAAGTAATTGGCAAAAGAAGCAAAAGCGACATGAGGAAAAAACTTTTTCACGCAGCAAGTGGTTAAGGTCTGGAATCCGGTGCCTGAGAGTGTGGTGGAGGCAGGTTCAATTGAAGCATTCAAAAGGGAATGAGACTGTTATATGAAAAGGAAGAATGTGCAGGGTTACGGGGAGAAGGCGAGGGAATGGCATTAGGTGAGTTGCTCATTTGGAGAGCTGGTGCAGACACGATGGGCTGAATGGCCTCCTTCTGTGCTGTAACAATTCCGTGATTCTGAGAGTGTGGAACTTGCGTCCACAGGCAGTAGTCGAAGCAAATAGCTTAGATGCTTTCAAAAAGAAATTAGAAAAGTACATGAGAGAAAAGGGAATAGAAAGATTTACTGAAAGGCTGAGGTAAGGTACCTGGGATGGGAGGAGACTTGTGTAGAGTATAAACACCAGCACAGACTATTGGGCTGAATGGTCTGTTTCTGTGCTGTCTATTCCATGTAATACAGGTACAAATACACACACAACCACACATAGCGTCCCTGTGTTGCAAGTGGGAATTGTAGACTTTTCTCTTTTATTCCCTAGACCTGGAATTCCGAGGTTATTTGCAGTTCCCTAGCTGAGATGGGACAATGCAGAAATCCATAATCAGTGATCTTCTCCGTCTGAGCAGCTCAGGTCTACACTGGTTATTAAATTCCCTCACACTGGGAGTGCCGGGCTGGATTATCTGCTCGAGACTCTGGAGTGTGGGGCTTGAACCCACAAGTGCCTGACTGTGAGGTGAGACCGGTACCCACTGACCCATGGCTGGCTCCAAGCAAGCAGCACTATTGGTGAGGACGTTACATCACAGCATCTTACTGCCTTTGATGGGTGAGGATTGATACAGAGTAAAGCTCCCTTTGCGAAGGAACACAGGCAGAGGAGGTCATTGTAACGACTGACTTGTGTATGATTTGCAACCTCTCGAAGGTACTGTTGTGTTTACCACAGCGTGGCATTCCTGCATCGTGGTTGCTCGGGTTTCAGTTTGTAATTCACAGCCTCTCTCTTCCCCTTTATACCTGGAGAATGTTAATGGGATTTGATGCTTCTAAGAGCGTAAATAGGAGCAGGAGTAGGCCATTCGGCCCCTCGAGTATGCTGTGCCATTCAATAAGATCATGGCTGAATTTTTACATTAACTCCACTTTCTCACCCTTCCCCATATCCTTAATATCAATAAATCTCAGTCTCGAATATACTCAACAACTGAGCTTCCACAGCCCTCTGGGGTAGAGAATTCCAAAGGTTCACAACCCTCTCAGTAAAGAAATTTCTCCTCATCTCAGTCCTAAATGGCTGTCCCTTTATGCTGGGACTATGACTGCGAGATGTAGACTCTCCAGCCAGGCTCTCAGTGTCTAACCTGTCCAGCCCTCTGTTTCAGTGAGATCACCTTTCATTCTTGTCAAATCTAGAGAATATAGGCACATTCTAAACAATCTCTCCAAATATGACAACCCTCTCACCACAGGGATCAATCTACTGATTCATCAGCTGCAGAATTTGAGAAGATCCAATGTTATTCCAACAATGAACCAACAAGGGATCTCTCCTTCACTGTGATACAATGAACAACTGGGTCTGAGTACAAGTTGCCAAAGGGGAGAGTCTGCAGGCATTAGTTAGATGTCATTCAGAGCATTCACACCCATCCCATTGAGCAGCACCACCATCCTATTGTCCCAGCTGTCAATGAATGAAGGATTTCTCAAACTAATGTCTCAATATTGCTAGTAGAGGCTCACATTTTGGATATAGATATTGCAAACGATGACACAATTTGTCTGAGAGCTTTTGTTGTGTCCAGTTGTGTCACATGGTTGTTCACGTCTCACATGATCAAGTCCGCACTTAAAAGGCTCCCTCAGTCTGGTTAGCACTTCCCCCATGCAACTGAAGGCATTGATGTTCAGTTGTGCCCCCTAGTTCTAGTTACCCCTCAAGGGGAAACATCCTCTCACCATCTACCCCCTCAAACCTCCTTAGAATCATATATGTTTCAATAAGATCATCTCTCGTTCTTCTAAACTTCAATGAGTATCGACCCAACCTGCTCAACCATTCCTCATAAGACAACCCCTTCATCCCAAGAATCAGCCTGCTGAACCTTCTCTGAACTGCCTCCAATGCAAGTATATCCCTCCTTAAGTAAGGAGACCAAAACTGTACGCAGTACGCTAGGTGCGGTCTCACCAACACCCTGTACATTTGTAGCAAGACTTCCCTACTTTTACACTCCATCCCCCTTGCAATAAAGGCCAACATTTCATTTACCTGCCTAATTAACTTGCTGTATCTGCATGCTAACTAATTGTGATTCATGTACGAGGACGCCCAGATCCCTCTGTACCACAGTGTTCTGCAGTCTCTCTCCATTTAAATAATATTTTGCTTTTGTATTCTTCCCACCAAAGTAGACAACCTCACATTTTTCCACGTTATGCTCCAAGTGCCAAATTTTTTTCCCAGTGCAGCACTCCCTCAGTATTGCACCGGGAGTGTCAGCCAGGATTTTTAAGTTCAGACATCCGGAGAGGGACTTCACCCCACGACCTTCGGACTCAGAGTCATTTCACTCGTCCCTCAGGACATCCCAAAGCACTTTACAGCCAATGAAGCACTTTTTTGAAGTGCAGTCACTGTGTTATGTCGGAAACATGGCAGCCAATTCATACACAGGAAAGGCAAGAGTGCCAACATGGAGACGAAGCCCACAGAACAAAAATATGAAGACGCAAGCTGCCTGTTTCCATTCTATTTGTAAAAAGCAAATTAAGAATAGAAATAAACATTCATTCCTCGTCAGCATCAATGACGGGAACTGCTGATAAACGCCAATGTAAATTTACAACTCTTGTTCTAGTCCTTATTTTATATTTTGCTTGCACTGGGAAACATGAGCTGGCCAGAGGGAATCACTTGCAAACAAGTGTCCAAGTCTGTTTGCAGGATATTGTCCTTGAACTTACTGTGCTGCTAGAGGCCGGAGGAAGGGAGCACAGTCCAATTACAATGTGGGTCTTTATTACCTTCAAGGATCACAGCTGCAATTGGCTTCAATATCCCTGGATAAGGGAAAGAATCCAGATGCTGATCCCTGTCCAGTGACCTCTGCAGGAAACTGTCTGACAAGATCGGAGCTGTTTGTGATGACTCTCATGGTTGAGCAGCCTACCCAGGCTCACCCATACAGAATGGTTCCTTACAATGAGATATTCGTAATCTTGAACTCATCCAAAACTCTACTGCCCGTATCCTAACTTGCACCAGGTTCTGTTCACTCGTCACCCATTGTGCTTCGGGTTTGGCAACGCCTCAATTTTAACATTCTCATCCTTGTGTTCAAATCCCTCCCTTTCTCTCTAACCTCCTCCAGCACAACAACCCTCCGAGATCTCTGTCCAATTCTGGACTCTTGCGGCTGCCCGATTTTAATCGCTCCGCTGTTGGCGGCCGTGCCTTCAGTTGCCTGGGCCCTAAGCTCTGGAATTCCCTCCCTAAACCTCTCCACCTCTCTCTCTCCTCCTTTAAAACCTTTCTCTTTGACCAACTCTTTGTCACCTGTCCTAATATCGTGTCATGTGACTCGGTGTCAAATTTTGTTTGATAATTGCTCCGTGAAGCATCGTGGGATGTCCTACTCCATTAAAGGCGCTATATAAATGCAAGTTGTTGTAGAGACTGTGTTATTCGTGATTTTTTTTCACCTGTATAGTCACACTCTGTATTTTTGTGAGCACTGCCTAGAAACAGGAAGCAACAAAGACTAGAAATTCTCTGGCCCCATGCCTAGATTTCAGAGGCAAAAATAGGCATCCAATATGGTGAAACCCACACACTCTTTACACACCGCAAATGCACCACCGTCATATTGGTCAGAGTAGAGAAAGAGGGTTCCGGAGTCAATGCAAATGGGGTGAGCGGACACACCCTGTAAAATTGCTGCCGCCTTGGCTGTAAATGACGTCCGCGGCCCAATATCAGTGAGCAGTGCGGCTGGGACCAATATATTACCAACATCTTACATCTACCTTCTCTTCTTCAGCTTCTTGCCACTGAGCAGAACGACAGGGACTATGTCGTATGCTGCGCTAGTCAAGGAGAGGAAACAGATGGCATCAGCCATCGCCAGAGAGGCCCACGGGGAAATAGAAGGTAAGGGCCTCCAGATCAGGAATGTCAGTGTACTTTACTGCAGCCTGTTCCGATTGGCTCCAAGCTGTCACACCTGATGATGGGAAATTGGAAGCGTTTTTTTTTATTTCGAACCCTCTGTGGCAAATGCATAACCTGTACCTCGGAGGATCCCATGCAGCGTTGAAGATTAACTGAGCCCAATTTGCTTATCTGGAAGCTGTTAGGGTGGCCCTGTCATTGTGGACCATCCAGCAGTCTTCAGAAAACCCAATACTTTGGGTGATTCTAGTGGAGCAAGTGGCAGGAAACGTACCAGTACTTTATGTTTGTTTTTATTCATTCTTCTGATGCAGGTGAGTTAACATCTAATCAATAAGACAGCCTTGCCAACAGTGCAGCACTCCCTCAGTACTGTCCCTGTGACAGTGCACCGCTCCCTCAGTACTGCCCCTCCAACAGTGCACCACTCCCTCAGTACTGCCCCTCCAACAGTGCACCACTCCCTCAGTAATGCCCCTCCGACAGGGCACCGCCCACTCAGTATTACCCTGCTCCTTTAATAATGCCCCTCCGACAATACACCGCTCCCTCACTAATGGCCATCCGACAGTGCAGCACTCCCTCAGTACTGGCCCTCTGACAGTGCCACACTCCCTCAGTACTATTTATTTTATTATTCTTTCCTGGGATGTGGGCATCACTAGCAAAGCCAGCATTTGTTGCCCATCCCTAATTGCCCTTGACAACTGAGTGGCTTGCTAGGCTATTTCAGCGGACGGTTAAGAGTCAACCACATTGCTGTCAGCCTGGAGTCACATGGAGGCCAGACCAGGTAAGGACAGCAGATTTACTTCCCTAAAGGACATTAATGAACCACATGGCACCATTACTGAGTTGAGCTTTCAATTCCAGATTGTTTTTTATAAATGAATTACATTTAAAATCCACCAACTGCCATGATGGGATTTGAACCCATGACCCCAAGTCATTGGCTTGGGCCTCTGGATTACTAGTTCATTGACATTATCACGACACCACCATCTCCCCACTGGTCCTCTGACAGTGCAGCACTCCCTCAGTACTGTCCCTTCAACAGTACAGCACTCTCTCGGGGCTGCCCCGTTGACAGTGTAGCACTCCCTCAGTACTGTCCCTTCAACAGTACAGCACTCTCTCAGGGCTGCCCCGTTGACAGTGTAGCACTCCCTCAGTACTGTCCCTTCAACAGTACAGCACTCTCTCGGGGCTGCCCCGTTGACAGTGTAGCACTCCCTCAGTACTGTCCCTTCAACAGTACAGCACTCTCTCAGGGCTGCCCCGTTGACAGTGTAGCACTCCCTCAGTACTGCATTGGAAATATCAGCCTGGATTTTTGCTAAAGTCCCTAAAGGTGGATTTGAACCCACGAGCCCCTGAATTAGATTGCTACCCAACTGAGTCACAGCTGACATACAGGGCCAGGTGCGAAGAGCAACTGCAATTGTCACCTGAGAACATGTTTTGGAAGGCGATCCAATAGCCACAATGAGAATCCTTACTTCCACTGAGAAGGGACAAACCCGTTCAGACACCAGCAGCCCAGCTGTACATTTCTGGGAACATATCTGTCAGCTATATGTGCTGTACTTAAATCCAGGGCAGATCTAATGTTTCAACAACACTCGTTTGTCACCTTAGACAGTTGCAGAGAATGTGAAATTTCCCCTCTGTGCTTAACTATTACTGTAATATACATCAGCAGTGTTGAGTGTCAGGTCCTACAATCTATTTTAATTCCTTGTTTTGATCGGCAGTGGAAGATGCTGGTTAGCTGTCAGGAGGTGGATTTAATGTTAAATATTAGAATCATAGGTGATATTTAGTTTCTTAAAAAAGGTTTTGGATATTGCATCAGATAAAGAAGTTAAATAAAAATGAATGCAATACTAAACAGCTGATAAAAGAACATATTAGTATCTCAGTCTAGACTGTTTTGTCAGGAATACAAACTGCTGGGGAAAATGGTATCCTACATGAAAAGCTAGCCTTTATTGCAAGAGTGTAAGAGTAGGGAAATGTTGTTGTAATTATATAGAGCTTTGGTGAGACTGCAGCTGGCGTACTGGGCACAGTTTGGATCGCCGTACCTAAGGAAGGATTCACTTGTCTTAGAGGTGGTGCAGTGAAACTTCATTGACTGATTCCTGGTGTGAGAGGGTTATCCTATGAGGGGAGATTGAGTTGTTGTAAAAATTCTTTCATGGGCCGTGGGCGTCGCTGGCAAGGCCAGCATTTGTTGCCCATCCCTAATTGCCCTTGACAACTGTGTGGCTTGCTAGACCATTTCAGAGGGCAGTTAAGAGTCAACCACATTGCTGTGGGTCTGGAGTCACATGTAGGCCAGACCGGGTAAGGACGGCAGATTTCCTTCCTTAAAGGACATTAGTGAACCGGATGGGTTTTTACGACAGTCGATGATAGTTTCTTGGCACCATTACTGAGACTAGCTTTCAATTCCAGATTTTTTAATTAATTAATTTGATTGAAATTCGACCAGCTGCTGTGAGGGGAATTGAATCCGCGCCCCCAGGGCATTAGCCTGGGCCTCTGGATTACTAGGTCAGCAACATTATCGCGACACCACCACCACTAGACTCTAACATTCACAAGAGTCCCAATACCTGAGCTGGTGGCTGTGAGTGTTAGATTAAATGATGCTGCTTCTTCCTCAGTGCTGTGGTGTTGCTCTAGCCCTTCCTCCTGAGGTTGCTGTGGCTGGGCAGGCAGTTCTTGGGAATCTGAAAGCATAAATGCAGCAGGGGAAGGTTGGGGTAAGGGAAGGGATTTGGTCATACCATCAGCAGCTTGCACATCGGGCCAGATAGCAGAATGAGGGTGATGTGGGAGTTGGGAAGGGGGAATAAATCAGTAACATCTCGTCATCCTGAATGTTCTCTGTGATGTCACATGCACCACCCAGAGACCCTAAGCCCAACTCCACCCAGAGACCATCACTGTAACTCCACCCAGAGACAATCACTGTAACTCCACCCAGAGACCATCACTGTAACTCCACCCAGAGACCATCACTGTAACTCCACCCAGAGACAATCACTGTAACTCCACCCAGAGACCATCACTATAACTCCACCCAGAGAGCATCAGTCCTGCTCCACCAAGGGACCATCATCTCAACTCCACCCAGAGACCATCACTGTAACTCCACCAAGGGACCATCATCTCAACTCCACCTGGAGTCCCTCTCCACCAAGGGACCATCATCCCAACTCCACGCAGGGACCATTAGTCCTGCTCCACTCCGAGCCCCATGATGTGGAGCACCATTTCCTGGAGCTTAGGAGATTCAGGCGGCCTGGTCCCCTCTGGTTCTGCTCTGCTCCCTGTGATTGACTTTCAACTACAAGACAGAGCGTGTCAGTGATTGTATTACTCTGTGTTTGGGTGATATGCCTGCTGTAGTTGAAAAGTTGGAGGTATTTGGAGGCAGTGAGAGGTGGGTGTGAGGCTGGCATCATTGGAAGGTGAGGTGGAGCAACTGGATGTTAGGCTTGAGTCCTGGGTGCCAGCATGTGTTGATGGGTGGTGCATTGAGCAGTGTGAGAGGTCGGTGGTGCGCTGGTAGGAGATGGTATTTGAAGATAATCACTGACCTTGACCACCTGCGTGAGGACATTGAACTTCTTACAGTTGCCAAGTCCTTGGAGCCAGGCTCCAGGACTTGACCTCCCTGGTCACCTTCTCCCATTCCCTTCGGAGGGTTTGCCTTGACGGCCTCCTGGCCCCCTGCAGAAACGTGACCTCTCTCCTCCTGTTGACCTCCATCAATAAGGCCTCCACCATGAAACTGGGAGCCCTCTCTCTTCCCTGGTGCTCCATTTAATCAGCTTCTTATTGCAACCGATTTCAGCACAGGCAGCCAGCAGCCGCCTCCTTCCATTCAGTGCAGCTCCCCTTTAAGAGGGACGGACTGCCTTTAAGTGTTGCAGGCTAGCTGGAACACGTGCTCGCCATGCACACTGCTAGGCCCCCTGTTGTGCATTCAGCCAGCCAGCCAGCAGCGCGTGTCATGCTCCGCTGAATGTAACAATCAGGCAAATGAGGAGGCAGCACAAAGATTGTGTGCCGCAGGCCTCAACGGGACAGGGCGCGGGGAAGAAACAAACTTATAGCCCAGAGACCCGGATCAGCAGAGGTTAGACAGAGTGGGCGGTGGGGGGATGTTATTAAAGTGTGGGATGCTTTGCAGCAAGTGGTGGTCACTACAAAATCAGATTGAAACGTTCAGAAAGGCACTGGATATTTATTTCAAAATATAAATCGAGGAGAGCAGGAAGGTGGGGCTATAAAATCGGAAAGACTTTGTTAAAGGCAAATCATGTTCCCCTACAGCAAAGGGAACCAGTGATTCATTAACTCTCTCATGTCTTTGGTGGTATTTTTCACTGGTCTTTCCTGTTTTAAGAAGTACCTCATCTGGATCTGGGGAAAAAGGCCAGTGTCCCGCAGGATGTGATGATGGAAGAGCTGTCACTGCTCTCAAACAAAGGATCAAAGATGTTCCACATGCGGCAGAAGAGGGTCGACAAGTTCATGGTGGAAGGGACACCAGGGACTCCAGTGGTGAGTACCCAGCGATTTCCATGGCAACTTTAACCCCTTTGAGCATGCCAGAAGAGGCCACGGGATAAAGTTGAATCGATATTGAATTCTGTTGCATGTTTAGTGGGTTCACTGGGGTTTGCAATGGAGAAGGACCGATGGCCTCTGGATGGAGTTGGAACAATGGTCTCTGGGTGGAGCGAGACTGATAGTCACCAGGTGGAGCTTGAGCATGGGTCTTCGGGTGGAGTTGGGCTAATGGTCTCTGGGTGGAATTGGGCTGATGGTCTCTGGGTGGAGCAGGACCGATGGTCTCTGGGTGGAGCAGGACCGATGGTCTCTGGGCGGATTTGGACTGATGGTCTCTGGGTGGAGTTGGGCTGATGGTCTCTGGGTAGAGTTGGGCTGATGGCCTCTGGGTGGAGTTGTACTGACAGGCTCTGTACCTTGACAAAGTGTCTGTTTTTTACATGAAAACTAGACTGTAGGGACTGGATTTCCCTTCCTATAGAGTCAGGATAGAACTTTCACTTGACTCTCCGACCCCTTTAGTGACTCTGGCCCAGGTTTCTGGGTGGGAGCGATCAGGCATTCAGGGCCAGTTGCGAGCAGAATTCTCACTAGTCGGGTGCAAAAACTAATCAGAGAGGCTAATGGAACATTATCAGCCCAACTCCGCCCAGAGACCCATGCTCAAGCTCCACCGGGTGACTATCAGTCTCACTCCACCCAGAGACCATCACTCTAACTCCATCCAGAGGCCATTGGTCCTTCTCCATTGCAAATCCCAGCGAACCAACTAAACATGCAACAGAATTCAATATCGATTCAGCTTTATCCCGTGGCCTCTTCTGGCATGCTCAAAGGGGTTAAAGTTGCCAAGTAATCTCGCTTCATAATCTAACGTTTGTAGCCCGGTAATATTCTGGTGAATCTGGACTGCACTGCTTTCAAGGCCGATATCTCCTTTCCAAGCTGCGATGCCCAGAACTTTTTTTTATTCATTCATGGGATGTGGGCGTCGCTGGCCAGGCCAGCATTTATTGCCCATCCCTAATTGCCTTTGAGAAGGTAGTGGTGAGCTGCCTTCTTGAACTGCTGCAGTCCATTTGGGGTAGGTAGACCCACAGTGCTGGACATTGAAGGAATGGTGATATAGTTCCAAGTTAGGATGGTGTGTGACTTGGAGGGGAACTTGCAGGTGGTGATGTTCCCATGTATTTGCTGCCCTTGTCCTTCTAATTGGTAGAGGTCGTGGGTTTGGAAGGTGCTGTCTAAGGAGCCTTGGTGCATTGCTGCAGTGCATCTTGTAGATGGTACACACTGCTGCCACTGTGCGTCGGTGGTGGAGGGAGTGAATGTTTGTAGATGGGGTGCCAATCAAGCGGGCTGCTTTGTCCTGGATGGTGTCGAGCTTCTTGAGTGTTCTTGGAGCAGGACCCATCCAGGCAAGTGGAGAGTATTCCATCACACTCCTGACTTGTGCCTTGTAGATGGTGGACAGGCTTTGAGGAGTCAGGAGGTGAGTTACTCACCTCAGGATTCCTAGCCTCTGACCTGCTCTTGTAGCCACGGTATTTATATGGCTACTCCAGTTCAGTTTCTGGTCAATGGTAGCCCCTAGGATGTTGATAGTGGGGGATTCAGTGATGGTAATGCCGTTGAATGTCAAGGGGAGATGGTTAGATTCTCTCTTGTTGGAGATGGTCATTACCTGGCACTTGTGTGGCGCGAATGTTACTTGCCACTTATCAGCCCAATCCTGGATATTGTCTAGGTCTTGCTACATTGCTACACGGACTGCTTCAGTATCTGAGGAGTCACGAATGGTGCTGAACATTGTGCAATCATCAGCGAACATCCCCACTTCTGACCTTATGATTGAAGGAAGGTCATTGATGAAGCAGCTGAAGATGGTTGAGCCCAGGACACTACCCTGAGGAACTCCTGCAGTGATATCCTGGAGCTCAGATGATTGACCTCCAACAACCACAACCATCTTCCTTTGCGCTAGGTATGACTCCAGCCAGCAGAGAGTTTTCCCCCTGATTCCCATTGACTTCAGTTTTGCTAGGGCTCCTTGATGCCATACTCGGTCAATTGCTGCCTTGATATCAAGGGCAGTCACTCTCACCTCACCTCTTGAGTTCAGCTCTTTTGTCCATGTTTGAACCACGGCTGTAATGAAGTCAGGAGCTGAGTGGCCCTGGCGGAACCAAAACTGAGCACCAGCGCTTCGTACAGTTGTAGCAAAACTTCCTCCCCTCTAGAGGGCTGGAATATAAAGGGGAAGAAGTTTAGCTACAACTGTACAAAGCCCTGGTTGGACCACATCTGGAGTAACTGTGTACAGTTCCGAGCACCGCAGCTTAGAAAGGAGATATCGGCCTTGAAAGCAGTGCAGTCCAGATTCACCAGAATATTACCGGGCTACAAGCGTTAGATTATGAGGCGAGATTACATAAATTTGCATTCCCTGGAATATTGAAGGTTAAGGGGTGATTTGATTGAGATTTTTAGGATTTTGAAAGGAATAGATAGAGGGAAACTTTTTCCACTGGTGGGAGAACCCAGGACCAGGACCCTAATCTTCAAAACAGAACCAAGCCCTTCAAGAGAGAAGTTAGGAAACACTTCTTCACACAAAGGGCTGGATTTTGTGCCAGGCCGAAAAGGCGAGGGGAACCCAGCCTCTGCCTTTCCCTCCTCTTCCCCAGAGCAATCCTCTGGTCTTTTTGATTCCAAGTTTTCGGAGACGGGATCCCCATCCTTTTAAAGACTTTATAGGGATAGGGATCCTGCCTCCAAGAGCTGCCAGCCAATCAGAGGGCTGATAGCTCAGCAGTATTGACGGCGACACTGGGAGCAGTGGCCACTACCGGTACTGCAGAGGCCTCGGAACCAGGCCCAGAGAGGAGGTAGGTGAGGCAGGGTTGCTGGGACCAGTCCGGAAGGCCCTGGCAATGGGGGGGTCGTGGGTGTCGGTGGTGTTGCAGTCCAGGGGGAGGGGTTCCTGGTGGGTGAATTGGTTCCTGGTGGGGGTCCTCCATGGGCCTCAAATTGCCCACGAAGGAGGGACCCCCTACCATGCGGCGGAGGGTCCCCCCAACTGCCGCTGATGTGATCCCAGCAGTGACAGGAAGAGGCCTTTAACTTTCCCTTAATAAACCACGTAAGGGCCTCAGTTTGCCTCCGGGAGATTGGCCTACCCCTTCCCCAGGAAGATCACTGGGCAACGGGGAGGCGATGGGCCCTCCGTCCCAGCACCTCCCCCGCCACCCGCTGTGATTCTTCATGCACCCCCTGCCCCCAACCACCACACCTTGCGGGAGCCTTTAAAATCCTGGCCAAAGGGTGGTAGAAGTGTGGAACTCTCTCCTGCAAGAAAACAATAGATAGTCGTTTGGTAGTACAGAGCTTGAGTATTGCTGAAAGTAGAGACATGTTGTCAAAGCTTTTCCTCTTGCACTCATCAGGACAATCACAAGAATAACCAAAGTAAGGGAAAACAACAACTTATACTGCAAGAGAAGAGACTGCTGATTGGCTGGCAAGTGAACTCTGATTGGTCGAGGCATTACCATAGAGAATGCACCAGTTTACAGTGACTGACAGTTAACTGCCAAGCTCTGTTTGAAATTTAAACCAGGCAGCTTGACTCTGATTGGTCACGGCATTGCCCTGAGGAATGAACCAGGCTGTCATTTATTTTGTTCAGCTGAAACAGGTGCAATGTTTGTACATATTCTTTCTGTCTGCAAAGAGCAGGGCCTTGTGTATTAATATATGTAGCTTCCAGTGTGTGCAAAAGCGCCACAATGCGAACCCTACCAACAATCTTAAATTGGTTGTCAGCGTTATTCTTAGCACACTGAAGAATGTTTAGCAAATGTTGTCCAATCAAGGAATTACATCTAATGTTGAAAACTGTGTTTTGAGTTTTACAAGCACGGGTTGGTTGGGTACGGTCCATACCTTACCCATTGCGAAGAGCAGAAGGGACATGTTGTTTGCCCTGATGAGCAAAGATAAAAAGCTTTGACAACATGCCTCTATTTTCACCATTGCAATAAATGTTTGCTCAATTAATCATTTTAAATAGAGTCATAGAGTTATGCAGTACAGAAACAGGCCCTTCGGCCCATTGTGTCCGTGCCGGCTATCAAGCACCTATCTATTCTAATCCCACTTTCCAGCACTTGGTCCGTAACCTTGTATACTATGGCGTTTCAAGTGCACATCTAAATACTTCTTAAATGTTGTGAGGGTTCCTGCCTCTACCACCCCTTCAGGCAGTGTGTTCCAGATTCCATCCACCCTCTGGATGAAAACATTTTTCCTCAAATCCCCTCTAAACCTTCTGCCCCTTACCTTAAATCAATGCCCCTTGGTTATTGATCCCTCTGCTAAAGGAAAAAGTTTCTTCCTATCTATCCTATCAATGCCCCTCATAATCTTGTATACCTCAATCAGGTACCTCTGCTCTTAGGAAAACAACCCTAGCCTAGCTAGCTGAAATGCTCCAGCCCAGGCAACATCCTGGTGAATCTCCTCTGTACCCTCTCCAGTGCGATCACATCCTTCCTGTAGTGTGGCGACCAGACTGTAGACAGTACTACATAGAAATAAATGAATATGACTTGAATCTGAGATTAATAGGTTTTTGATAGACAAGGGTGTAAAGGGATAATGAGTTACTGATGGAGTTGGGATACAGATCACCCATGATCTCTATGAATGGCAGAACAGACTCGAGGGGCTGAATGGCCTCCTCCTCTTCCTATATTCACCTGAATTCACCTTGTGATGGGTTAATGTTTCTGCTTTGACCCCTGGTGTTGTGATGGAGGACTGCGCCCAAACTGTTAACCGATCTCTCCCAATTGTTGCTCCCGTCATCTTGTATTTTTAGACACTGTGAATACTAAAGTGAAGCATGCCTTTAGGGAGTTTCAGTGTCTCAAATGTTCCTGCTCCTCTACAGAAAGCTGATATGACCGGGCCTCTGGATGGGACAAAGGAGAACTACAGATCAGAAATCCACATCGCAAAGCCTGGAAAAGGGACTGCACCAAGCGTAGCACCAAAACCATTTGGCAAATTGTCTGCTGCCAAAAATATCAAGGTTAACCTGAATCCCAACATCATCGCTCCAGGTAAAAGTTCCCAGATTGTCCTATGACATCTCAATTTAAAGGAATGCTTCAATTTTGTGGCTTTGTCTCACCTCCAGCTTCCAACCTCAGCTCCGTTGCCCTCCCAACCTTTCTTTGTCTTGCTTTATTTTCTCATAAGATTGACCAGGCTGGGTCTCTTTTCTCTAGAAAAGAGTAGGCTGATGGGTGACCTGATAGAGGTCTTGCAAATTATGAAGGGATTCAAATGGGGTAGGTGCAGAGGTAATTTATCCACTTGTTGGGGAGACACATAAATATAAGATAGTCACTAATAAATCCAATAGGGAATTCAGGAGAAACTTCTTTGCCCAGAGTGGTGAGAATGTGGAACTCACTACCATACGGAGCAGCTGAGGTCAATAGCAGAGATGCATTTAAGGGCAAGTTGGATAAGCACATGAGGGAGAAAGGAAGAGAAGGATATGTTGATAAAATTAGATGAACTCAGGAGGGAGGAGGCTTGTGTGGAGCAGTAGCAAGGACATGTTGGGCCAAATGGCCTGTTTCTATGCTGGACACCGGATGTTAGTCTATGTAAGATTCCCTTCTGGCTCCTCCCAAGCTGCAAATACCAAGTTTCTCACTTACAGTAAACACAGCAAAAGGAGAAATTATATAAAATTGAGCTGAAAACTTTAGGGTTAGAGGTCAGGGATTGATCAGAGTGAGGAACAAAGGATTCCACAACAACTTGCATTTATATAGCACCTTTAACATAAATCATGCAGAAATTCGGCACCAAGCCAAAGGAGGAAACCAAAAGCTTGGTCAAAGAGGTAGGTTTTAAGGAATGTCTTAAAGGAGGAGAGAGGAATGGACAGAGACATTTAGGGAGGGTATTCCAGAGCTTAGGGCCCAGGAAATTGAAGGCACAGCCGCCAATAGTGGAGTGATAAAAATTGGGGATGCTCAAGAGCTCGGAATTGGAGAAATGCAGAGATCTTGGAGGATTATAGGACTGGAGGTTGCAGGCAGGGAGGGTTGAGGGGGTGGAGGACTTAGATTTCATTGTTCTGTTTCCTCATCATCAGGGTACGCTAGACCCTTGAAGGAAATCCCACCCGAGAAGTTCAACGTCACAGCTGTCCCCAAGTCCTACCAGTCCCCCTGGGCTGAAGCATTGGTTGACCAACCTGATGTCCTGGAAACCATGATAAACCAATTGCCAGAGGTCCCGGTCAAAGCTCAATCACAAACGTACAGATGCTTCAACAGGTAAACACACTTTGCTGCTTCAGCGTGAGGCTTGGTATCAGCTAAATACGCCTGCAAGCTCCTCCTACTGTGTCAGTTGTGGCTCAGTTGGTTGCACTCTTGCTTTTGAGTTCAGGCTCCACTTCAGAGACTTGAGCACAAATTCTATGCGGACAGGACTAAGGGAGTGCTACACTGTTGGAGGTACTGTCTTTCAGATGAATCAGTAAGTTGAGGCCCCTGTCTGCTCTCTCAGGTGGGTATGAAAGATCCCATGGCACTATTTTGAAGGAGAGATCTCCCTGGTGTCCTAGGTCAATATTTATCCCTCAACCAACTGAAATAGATTGCTGTTTGTGGGAGCTTGCTGAGGGCAAATTGGTTGCCATATTTCCTACATGACAACAGTGATTCCACTTCCTAAATGTACTTCATTGACTGCAAAGCACATTAGGATATCCTGAGGTCGTGAAAGGCGCTATAGAAATGCAAGTCTTTCTTCTTTCAATGAACATAAGAAATAGGAGCAGGACTAGGCCATTCGGCCCCTCGAGCCAGCTCCACCATTCAATAAGATCATGGCTAATCTGATCTTGGCCTCAACTCTACTTTCCTGCCTGTTCTTTATAACCCTTTACTCCCTTACAATTCAAAAGCCTATCTCAGCTTTGAATAGATTCAATGACCCAGCCTCCACTGCTCTATGGGGTAGAGAATTCCAAAGTTTTACAGATACAGCACTGAAACAGGCCCTTCGGCGCACCAAGTCTGTGCCGACCATCAACCACCCATTTATACTAATCCTACACTAATTCCATATTCCTACCACATCCCCACCTGTCCCTATATTTCCCTACCACCTACCTATACTAGGGGCAATTGCTAATGGCCAATTTACCTATCAACCTGCAAGTCTTTGGTATGTGGGAGGAAACCAGAGCACCCGGAGGAAACCCATGCAGACACAGGGAGAACTTGCAAACTCCACACAGGCAGTACCCAGAATTGAACCCGGGTCGCTGGAGCTGTGAGGCTGCGGTGCTAACCAATGCGCCACTGTGCCGCCCAAAGATTCATGACCCTCTGGAGTCGTAAAGGAGGAGAGAGATTTAGGAAGGGAATTCCAGAGCTTAGAGCCCAGCCAGCTGAAGTCACAACTGCCAATGGTCATAGAGTGATGCAGTTATACAGCACAGAAACAGGCCCTTCAGCCCATCGAGTCCATGCCGGCCATCAAGCATCTATTTGTTCTAATCCCATTTTCCAGCACTTGGCCCGTAGCCTTGTATGCTATGGTGTTTCAAGTGCACGTCTAAATACTTCTTAAATGTTGTGAGGGTTCCTGCCTCCAGCACCCCTTCAGGCAGTGAGTTCCAGATTCCAATCACCCTCTGGGTGAAAAATCTTTCCCTCAAATCCCCTCTTAACCTCCTGCCCCTTACCTTAAATCTGTGCCCCCTGGTTATTGACACCTCCGCTAAGGGAAAAAGTTTCTTCCTATCAACCCTATCTATGCCCTTCATAATTTTGTATACTTCAATCATGTCCCCCCTCAGCCTTCTCTGCTGTAAGAAAAACAACTCTAGCCGATCCAGTCTCTCTTCATAGCTGAAATGCTCCAGCCCAGGCAACATCCTGGCGAATCTCCTCTGCATCCGCTCCAGTAGAATCACATCCTTCCTATAGTGTGGTGACCAGAACTGTACATAGTACTCCAGCTGTGGCCTAACTAGCGTTTTATATAGCTCCATCATAACCTCCCTGCTCTTATATTCTATACCTCGGCTATTAAAGGCAAGTATCCCATATGCCTTCCTAACCACCTTTTGTACCTGTGCTGCTGCCTTCAGTGATCTATGGACAAGTACACCATGGTCCCTCTGACCCTCTGTACTTCTTAGGGTCCTACCATCCATTGTATATTCCCTTGCCTTGTTAGTCCTCCCAAAATGCATCACCTCACACTTCTCAGGATTAAATTCCATTTACCACTGCTCTGCCCATCTTACCAGCCCATCTATATCGTCCTGTAATCTAAGGCTTTCCTCCTCCCTATTTACGACACCACTAATTTTTGTGTCATCTGCGAATTTACTGATCATATTCACATTTAAATCATTAATGTACACTCCAAACAGCAAGGGTCCCAGCTCTGATCCCTGGGGTACACCACTGGTCACAGGCTTCCAATCGCAAAAACAGCCTTCGACCATCACCCTCTGCCTCCTGCCACTAAGCCAATTTTGGATCCAATTTGCCAAATTGCCCTGGATCCCATGGGCTCTTACCTTCTTAACCAATGTCCCATGCAGGACCTTATCAAAATCCTTACTGAAGTCCATGTAGACTACATCAACTGCTTTACCCTCATTTACACACCTAGTCACCTCATCGAAAAATTCAATCAAATTTGTTTGACATGATCTCCCCCTGACAAAGCCATGCTGACTATTCTTGATTAATCAGTGCCTCTCCAAGTGGAGATTAATCCTGTCCCTCAGAATTTTTTCCAATAATTTCCCTACCACCGATGTTAGACTCACTGGCCTGTAATTACCTGGTTTATCCCTGCTACCCTTCTTGAATAATGGTACCACATTCGTTGTCCTCCAGTCCACTGGTACCTCTCCTGTGGCCAGAGAGGATTTGAAAATTTGTGTCAGAGCCCCTGCAATCTCCTCCCTTAGCATGGGATACATCTCATCTGGGCCTGGGGATTTATCCACTTTTAAGCCAGCTTAAACCGCTAATACCTCCTCCCTTTCAATGCTAATTTGTTCAAGCATATCACAATCACCCTCCCTGATCTCTACACCTACATCGTCCTTCTCCACAGTGAACACAGATGAAAAGTAATCATTTAAAACCTCACCTACGTCCTCCGGCTCCACACACAGATTGCCACTTTGGTCCCTAACGGGCCCTACTCTTTCCCTGGTTATCCTGTTGCCCTTAATATACTTATAAGATGCCTTGAGATTTTCCTTTATCTTGCCCGCCAGTGTTTTTTCATGCCCCCTCTTCGGTCTCCTAATTACTTTTTTTAAGTACTCCCCTACACTTTCTATACTCCTCTGTTTTCAGCCCTCTGAATCTGCCATAAGCCTCCTTTTTTTTCCTTATCCAAACCTCTATATCCTTTGACATCTGGGGTTCCCTGGACTTGTCAGTCCTACCCTTCACCTTTACAGGAACATGTTGGCCCTGAACTCTCACTATTTCCTCTTTGAATGACTCCCACTGGTCTGATGTAGACTTTCCTACAAGTAGCTGCTCCCAGTTCATTTTGGCCAGATCCTGTTTTATCATATTGAAATCGGCCTTCCCCCAATTCAGTATCTTTATTTCCGGTCCATCTTTGTCCTTTTCCATAACTACCTTAAATCTTACAGAGTTATGATCATTATCCCCAAAATATTCCCCTACTGACACTTCTTCCACATGTCCGGCTTCATTCGCTAGGATTAGGTCCAGTATTGCCCCTTCTTTTGTCGGACTTTCTACGTACTGGCTCAAAAAGCTCTCCTGGATGCATTTTAAGAATTCCGCCCCCTTTAAGCCTTTTGCATAAAGACTATCCCAGTTAATATTGGGGAAGTTGAAATCCCCTACTATTATTACCCTATTATTTTTTTACACGTCTCTGAGATTTGCCTACATATCTGCTCCTCTATCTCTCCCTGACTGTTTGGAGGCCTGTAATACACTCCCAGTAAAGAGATTGCCCCCTTTTTGTTTTTAATTTGGAGGAGCACAGGGATCTCGGAGGGTTGAAGGGCTGGTGGAAGTTACAGAGGTAGGGAGGGGTGGAGGGATTTGAAAAAAAGGGTGCGAATTTTAAAATCGGTGGGGTTGCTTAACTGGGAGCCAACGAAGGTCAGCAAGTGAAGGGGCGATGGGGTGAACAGGACTTGGTGCGAGTAGGACACAGGCATCAGAGTTTGGATGACCTCAAGTTTATGCAGGGTGGATGATGAGAGACCAGCCAAGTGACAGCACAGGAACTCACAGGGGATCTTCAGCTTTCACTGCAATCATGGCCATTTGGCCCAGCGTGCCTGTGCTGGCTCTTTGATGGAGTTACCCAATTAGTCCCACTCCTCCTTGCTCTTTCCCCCCTCAAGGTCCTTTTGCAGTTAATATTCAATTCCCTAGTATGGAGTAGATCTGATTTCAAATAATCCCTAATAAATTGCTTAAATATTGATTTATAAATGAATATTAGCATACTATCTACCATCAAATATGAAAATATATAAATTAAATCGCACACAATGCAGGGATTTGCATGGATCCTAGTCCAGGTCTGTTGGTTCCCCACAGGCAATTTATGCAGTGCAAGTTTCTGTAATGAGAATGTGAAGTCCTTAGCTCCGCCCCCCTTTTCTATTTTAATCCCACACTAGACACTCCGTCCCTTCTGTCTATTTGCCTGGCAAACCTTCAGTCCATTGGCACACACATACATAGCTAAATAAGCAAACTCTACAAATTTGCTTTGCCCCCTTATGGTAACATCTGATTACATCAGCTGGGCTAGTTTGGCCGTGCCTGTTACCTCTGCATCAGAAATTAGAGCCAGATCTTTGGGGGTGAAGTTAGGAAACACTTCTACACGCAAAGGTATAAGTTTGGAACTCTCTTCCACAAATGGCAATTGATGCTAGGTCAATTGTTAATTTTAAGTCTGAGATTAATAGATTTCTGTTAAGCAAAGATATTAAGGGATATGGGGCAAAGGCAGGCATATAGAATTGAGGTCACTGATCAGACATGAGCTCATTGAACGGCACAGCAGGCTCGAGGGGCTAAATGGCCTCCTCCTGTTCTTACATTCCTATGTCACCAAGGCTCCTTCAACAGCACCTTCCAAACCAGCGACCTCTACCACCTAGAACGACAAGGGCAGCAGACCCATGGGAACACCATCACCTGCAAGTTCCCCTCCAAAACACACACCATCCTGACTTGGAACTATATCGCCATTCCTTCACTGGTACTAGGTCAAAATCCTGGAACTCCCTTCCTAACCAGCACTGTGGGTGTACCTACCTCACTTGGACTGCAGCGGTTCAAGAAGGCAGCTCACCACCACCACCACCTTCTCAAGGGCAATGCTCAGATCCCATGAAAGAATTTTTAAAAAGGTTGAATGTCTCTTGCTAGGAACTGAGCACATCATCTAGGCTGGCAAGAGAAGGTGCAAGGGAGTGCTGCACTGTCCTTTAAGTGAGATGTTAAAACCGAGTCTCTGTTTGGGTTAACATGAACAGATCCTGCGCTGTTTTGGGCCAACATTTACCCTTCGACCAGATTATCTGTAAATTTATCACATGACTGTTCCCAGGTTCTTAAGTATGCAAATCAACTGCCATGTTTACCTGCAGAACACTTTATTGAAGAGTAATTTTTCGATCTTAAAGGGGCTTGGTCCATCATGAGAGTGGGAAAGGCACAACATAACTGCAGACTCTTTCTGCACGCATCGGAGGTGTAATATTTAAAGCCCTGATTTATTTTGGGACTGGGATGATTTCATTGCCCTGCAATGCAGTGAATATATGATCTGACACAGACGCACCCACCAACATTGACCCATGGAATTAATAGAACGTTGTGTCATTAATAACCCATTCCTGGAGGTCTCTGCCTCAACGGGAAACAGCATGGAGTCTGTGCTCTGGTCAGACTGCACCTCAAGTATTGTGTCCAGTTCCAAGTCTCTGCGAAACTTGGGAGGAATTCAGGTACATGAGGGATCAATATGATTGATCCCTAATGCCAAGGATCTGAGTTCATAGAATTGTATAGCACAGGAGGCCATTCAGCCCAAGTGATCCATGCTGGTGTTTATGCTGCACACCCCTCTTCATCTCACCCTATCAATATATCCTTCACTCTACCCTATCATGAACTCTACCCAGCTTCACTCAGACTTTCCTCAGAATTATAGAATCAAACAGCGCAGGAGGAGGCCATTCGGCCCATCCTGCCTGTGCCAGCTCTTTGAAAGAGCTATCCAATTAGTCCCCACTCTGCCCTGCTCTTTCCCCCATAGCCCTGCAAATTTTTCCCCTTCAAGTATTTATCCAACTCCCTTTTGAAAATTACTATTGAATCTGTTTCCACCGTCCTTTCGGGCAACGCGCTCCAGATCACAACAACTTGCTGGGTTAAAAAAAAACTTCTCGTCTCCCCCTCTGGATCATTTGCCAATGATCTTAAGTGTGTCCTCTGGTTACCAACCCTCCTGCCAGTGGAAAGAGTGTCTCTATTTACTCTTTTAAAACCCCCTCATGATTTTGAACACCTCTATTAAATCTCCCCTTAACTTTCTCTGCTCTAAGAAAAATCCAAGCTTCACCAGTCTCTGCACATAACTGAAGTCCCTCATCCACAATCTAGTAAATTTCCTCCACAGCCTCTCTAAGATCGTGACATCGTTCCTAAAGTGTGGCGCCCAGAATTGGACACAAAACTCCAGCTGAGGCCGAACCAGGGGATGGGGGAAGGAAGGTGGGCAATGCATGCATGGGAATGGGGGGGGCGGGGGTGTTGTTATGGCAGAGGTGGCCTTTGCCACTGGGAGGCCTCTGTGGAACACAGATTGCCCACAGAGGAGGGTGCCCCCCCGCCTAAGCCCACAGGGAGGTCGCCTGGTTTTACTGGATTGAACATTTTGGGCAAAAGATGCAGGGGGAATATGAGGAAGCACTTTTTTATGTAGCGGGTGGTAATGACCTGGAACTCGCTGCCCACAAGGGTGGTGGAAGTGGAAACAATCAATGACCTCAAGAGGAAGTTGGATGGCCACCTGAGAGAAATAGACTTGCAGGGCTACGGAGATCAAGCTGGGAAGTGGGACTGGATGCATAGCTCCGTGGAGAGCCAGCATGGACTCAATGGGCCAAATGGCCTCCTTCTGTGCCATAAATGACTGTCGGAGCGCCAGCACTCAGGGAGTAGTGCATTGTCGGAGATTTTTTTTTAATTGATTCGTTCGGGGGATGCGGGTATCACTGGCCAGGCCAGCATTTATTGCCCATCCCTAATCGCCCTTGAGAAGGTGGTGGTGAGCTGCAGTCCATGTGGGGTAGGGACACCCACAGTGCCGTTAGGAAGGGAGTTCCAGGATTTTGACCCAGCGACAGTGAAGGAACGGCGATATAGTTCCAAGTCAGGATGGTGTGTGGCTTGGAGGGGAACTTGCAGGTGGTGGTGTTCCCATGCATCTGCTGCCCTAGTCCTTCTAGGCAGTAGAGGTTACGGGTTTGGAAGGTGCTGTTGAAGGAGGCTTGGTGTGTTGCTGCAGTGCATCTTGTGGATGGTACACACTGCTACCACTGCGCGTCAGTGGTGAATGTTTAAGGTGTTAGATGGGGTGCCAATCAAGCGGGCTGCTTTGTCCTGGATGGTATTGAGCTTCTTGAGTTTTGTTGGAGCTGCATCCAGGCAAGTGAAGTGTTTTCCATCACACTCCTGACTTGTAGATGGTGGACAGGCTTTGGGGAGACAGGAGGTGAGTTACTTGCCGCAGAATTCCCAGCATCTGACCTGTTCTTGTAGCCACAGCATTTATGTGGCTGGTCCAGTTCAGTTTCTGGTCAATGGTGACCTCCCAGGATGTTGATAGTGGGGGATTCAGCAATGGTAATGCCATTGAACATCAAGGGTAGATGCTTAGATTCTCTCTTGTTTGAGATGCTCATTGCCTGGCACTTGTGTTGCGCGAATGTTACTTGCCACTTATCAGCCCAAGCCAGAACGTTGTCCAAGTCTTGCTGCATATGTACATGGGTTGCTTCAGTATCTGAGGAGTCGCGAATGGTGCTGAATAATGTGCAAACATCCCCACTTCTGACATTACGATGGAGGGGAGGTTATTGATGAAGCAGCTGAAGATGGTTGGGCCGAGGACACTACCCTGAAGAACTCCTGCAGTGATGTCCTCGGACTGAGATGATTGACCTTCAACAACTACAACCATTTTCCTTTACGCTAGGTAAGACTCCAACTGGCGGAGAGTTTTCCCCAATTCCCATTGATTCCAGTTTTGCTAGGGCTCCTTGATGCCATACTCGGTCAAATGCTGCTTTGATGTCAAGGGCAGTCACTCTCAGCTCACCTCTGGAGTTCAGCTCTTTTGTCCATGTTTGATCCAAGGCTGTAATGAGGTCAGGAGCTGAGTGGCCCTGGCGGATCCCAAACTGAGCAGCACTGAGCAGGTTATTGCTGAGCAGATGCCATTTGATAGCACTATTGATGACCCCTTCTATCACTTTGCTCATGATCGGGAGTAGACTGATGGGGCGATAATTGGCTGGGTTGGATTCGTCCTGCTTAGGGAGTCCTGCATCATCGGTGGGGCAGTACGAGGGTGCGCTGCACTCAGAAGTGCCATCTTTCAGACGAGATGTTAAACAGAGGCCCCGTCTGCACTCTCGGTTAGACATAAAAGGTCCCATGGCACTATTTCAAAGAACAGCCGGGAGCTTTCCCCCTTGTCCTGACCATTATTTATCCCTCAACCGACATCACTAAAACAGATTATCGGGCCTTTATCACATTGCTGTTTGCGAGAGCTTGCTGTGCTCAAATTGGCTGCCACTTTTCCTACATTACCAGGGAAGCAAAGGGTAATGGTTGATGGGTGTTTTTGTGACTGAAAGGCTGTTTACAGTGGGGCTCTACAGGGCCCAATGCTAGGCCCCTTGCTTCTTGTGGTATAGATCAACGATCTGGACTGAAATCGAGGGGGCATGATTGGACTGGTCAGGTGGCAAATAAAGTCCAGTCTGGAGATGTATGAGGTAATGCATTTGGGGAAGACTAATGAGGCCAGGGAATACCGCGGTGCAGTGGTTAGCACCGCAGCCTCACAGCTCCAGGGACCCGGGTTCAGTTCTGGGTACTGCCTGTGTGGAGTTTGCAAGTTCTCCCTGTGCCCGTGTGGGTTTTTGCTGGGTGCTCCGGTTTCCTCCCACAGCCAAAGACTTGTAGGTGATAGGTAAATTGGCTGTTGTAAATTGCCCCTAGTGTAGGTAGGTGGTAGGGAATATGGGAGCACTGTAGGGTTAGTATAAATGGGTGGTTTCAGTGCTGTATCTCTTTTTTAAAAAAAATAAATAAATGGTTGGATAGTGAAAAGTGCAGAGGAACAGAGGGACCTTGGAGTGCATGTCCACAGATCCCTAAGGACAGGTAGATAAGGTAGTGAAGGCAGGATATTTGCCTTTATTAGCCAAGGCATAAAATGCTGGGAGGTTATGCTGGAACTAGGTATAAAACCCTAGTTAGACCACAGCTGGAGTACTGCATGCAGTTCTGGTCACCACACAAAAGGAAAGATGTGATTGCACTGCAGAGGGTACAGAGGAGATTTACTAGGATGTTGCCTGGACTGGAGAGTTTTATTTATGAAGAAAGATTGGATAGGCTAGGGTAGTTTTCTTTATAACAGAGGAGTCTGAGGGGAGACCTAATCAAAGTGTACAAAATTATGAGGGGTCATTAGGAAAGCCCTATTTGCATTGGTTGAGGGGTTCATTACCAGGGGGCATAAATTTAAGGTAAGAGGTAGGAGGTTTAGGGGGGATTCAAGTGAAATTCTTTCACCCAGAGGGTGGTGGGGGATCTGGAATTCACTGCCTGAAAGGATGGTAGAGGCAGAAATCTCAAAACATTTAAAAAGTACTCAGATATGCACTTGAAGTGCTTTAACCTACAAAGCTACGACCCAGGATCTGGAAAAGGGGGATTAGGCTGGATGACTACGATTGGCTGAAAGGTCTCCTTCCATGGTTTAAATCTCTATGATTACAACAATGATGCACTTCAAAAGGATCTAATTGGCTGTAAAGCACTTTGGGGTGTCCCATGGTGATGAAAGGCACTATAGAA
Source organism: Heterodontus francisci (assembly GCF_036365525.1). Lineage (NCBI taxonomy): Eukaryota > Metazoa > Chordata > Chondrichthyes > Heterodontiformes > Heterodontidae > Heterodontus > Heterodontus francisci. Next base: position 108,376,528 of record NC_090382.1, read on the forward strand.
ATGCAAGTTCTTTCTTTCTGAATGCTCTGCAATGTTTATAGGGGGACAGAGTCGAAAACAACTGTTTTACACAGTGAGAATGGTCTAGCTGCGATTGTGTTTTTATCGATTCCCCTTTTTTCTAGAGCTCCCACCCCGTTCGGTGTTCCTGGTGCTCAAAGGAGGCTGTTCGAAGAGTCGGGCTTCGAGCCCATGGCGATACCAGAGGAGCCCGTCACGGTCAACCCAGAGCCCTTCAGCAACAGGCCCAGCTTCAACAGGCTGCCTCGCGGCTGGAGTGGGCCTCCCCTCCCCGAATCTGCAGAATTGTGAGACAGCCACGCTGCGAGGGAGGCTTCACCCATGAGTCCTAACGTCAGCAGCGTGAATTGCACCCAGCTCATCAAAGAACAAAAGAGAATTAGCACAAGGGGTATCCAGGGGGCTGACTCGTATAAGATGAATGTGGAATTTACCTTCATAATTACTCGAAACAAAGAAGCTTCCCTTTAAATTAATACTGCACTGTGAGGTTTAAACAGGCCTGAGTCAGGTTCTACACAGCGTGAACAATCCAACTTGTTAAACATGAAGTCTTACACTGAAATTGTGAATCAGATAACATACATTAAAGAAAAAAAGTACCAGATACAAGAGATTTTTTTTTTTAAACTGATCACATCAAATTTTACAGCACAGAGACAGGCCATTTCGCCTAAATGGTTCGTGTTAGTGTTCATGCACAATATGAGCCTCCTCCCATCCCTACTTCATCTCACCCCATCAGCATCTCCTAATCCTTTCTCCCTCGTGTTGAACCAACTTCCTTTAAGTACATCAATTTAAAGGAAAACTAGATCAATGAACCTTTGACTCATAGTCACTTTAAAGGCACTTTACACACAGATCTGGATCGGAGACCTTTATAAAAAAAATATGTAGAATTGTAAAAATGATTTCTCCTTAATAGCTGTGGATTTGTGCCAGCAAACTGTTTCAGGAACTGGCAGGACCCAAGTTATCTCACCATTCACCACCCACCCCTTACCCCCGCCCCCCTTCCTTAAGGGCTCCAATCCATTCTCCCAGTTTCTCCGTCTCACCTGTTCTGATAATGCAACCTTCCATGTCAGTGTTTCTGATATTCTTCCTTTCTCTTCAACCAAGGATTCCTCGCCACTTTGGTCGACAGGGCCCTCGACTGCGTCCATCCCATTTCCTGCACTTATGCTTTCATTCCTTCCCCTCCCTCCCAGAAACACAATACTGTCCCTTATCCTCACCTCCCATCCCACCAGCCTCTGTATTCAACAATCATCCTCTGCTATTTCCGCCACCTCCATGAAGCCAGCACCAAACACATCTTCCCCTCCCCATTCAGTATTCCAAAGGGATTGTTCCCTCCGGACACCCCAATCCACTCCTCAATCACCCCTAACACCCCCTCCCCTTCAAACTGCATCTTTCTATGCCAGCAGAGGAGGTGCAACACCTGCCCTTTCACCTCCTCCCTTCTCACTGTCCAAGGCTCCAAACATTCCTTCCAGGTGAAACAGCGATTTGTGTACTTCTTTCAATTCAGTATACTGTACTCACTGCTCACAATGCAATCAGCAATGGGGTGACTAAACACAGATGGGGTAACCACTTTCCAGAACACCTCCGTTCAGTCTGCAAGCATGATCCCGAGCTCCCTCTTGCCTGCCATTTTAATTCTCCACCTTGTGCTCACTGACCTCAGCCTCCTGCAGTGTTCCAATGAAGCTCAACACAGGCTTGAGGAACAGTACAGCATCTATCGATTAGTCACTTTACAACCTTCTGGACTCAACATTGAGTTCAATTATTTCAGACCATAACCTCTGCCCCCATTTTGTTTCCCCCTCTTTGCAGGTTTTGTTTTTTTCCGCCTTGTTTTGCTTTCGGCCAGCAGCTGTTCATCCTTCTGCTGTTCACATCTCCTCTATCTTTTGTTTCTTTACTTGTCCCATTACCACTCCCTTTGGCTCTGCAGCACGAGCACTTTCGTCATTTAATCTCTCCTGTCTTTCACCCTATCACAAAGTTTCTCTTTCATTCTTTTCCAACCCTATCCCTTTTCACTTACTTAAAACCTATTACATTTCTAACTTTTCCCAGATCTGATAATCAGAAATGTTAATTCAGTTTCTCTCTCCACTGATGCTGCCAGAGTACTTCAAGCATTTTCTGTTTTTATTTCGGATTTCCAACATCCGCCATATTTTGCTTTTCTGTCAATCTCAGTCTTGAAAGCTCCAATTGCCCTGCACCATTTTTTGGGAAGAGAATTCCAAATTTCCACAAACCTGTATGTGAGGAAGTGCTTCCTGACATCACCCCTGAATGGCTTTGCTTTAATTTTAAGATTATGACCCCCCGTCCTTGATTCCAGAGGACACATTTTCTAGGTATCAAATCCTTTTACCATCTCTATCAGATCACCCTCTTAATCTTTCATACTGGAGCAAATTTCAATCCAAGCTTATGCAACCTTTGCCATAATTTAACCCTTCAAGTCCAAGTGTCAGTCTGATCAATCTGCAATGCATCCCCTGAAAGGCCAATACACCCTCCCAGAGCTTGGTGCCCATGTGATCTGGTTAACTCTGGTCAGTCTGCACACTTATATTTACTGGTTTATCCCGTTTCAGTTGAGTATGCAGAGGTTTAGAATGGGTTACTGATAGTAATGATCCCTTATTGGTGTATAAATCCTAAATCAGAACTCCCATTTCTGTTCGTGCCAACAGATTCAGATATGCATCCTACCTAGACTGTGTCGCATCCAACCATAGCCCCTGTGCTCGCTGACCTACATTGGCTCCAAAACCGGCAACGCCTCAATTTAAAAAATTCTCAACCTTGTTCTCAAATCCCTCGCCCCTCATTATCACTGCAACCTCCACCAACCCTACAAGATCTCCGCACTCCTCCAATTCTGGTCTCTTGCACATGCCTGATATTCTGGTCCTTTTGCCAATCACCAAAATCTGTGTCCTCTGATTACCAATCTGCCTGCCACATGCTACATGATTTTGAACACCTCCATCAAATCTCCCCCTTAACTTTACTCTTCTTTAAGGAGCAGAATCCCAGCTTCTCCAGCCTCTCCACAATATCTGAAAGTCCTCCTGCCTGGGGCAATGCCAGTAAATGTCTTTTGCACCCTTTCCACGGCCTTCAAATCCTTCCTAACCTGTGGTGCCAGAACTGGACACAATACTCCAGCTGAAACCTAACCTGTGTTTTTATAAAGGTTGAGTATGACCCCCTTCATTTCGCACTCTATGCCTCTATTAATAAAGCCCGGGATCCTGTATACTTTCATTAACACAGCCTTATCGACGTGTCCTGTCACTTTAAAAGATTTCTTCTAATCATACCTATGAAAGAACTGCTAAAGAGCAGTTAAATAAACCAGACTCACAAAAGACTTAAAAAAAGATGAACATTTATGGGTGTGAATGGACCAACATGGATCACGGCTCTTTCAACAGTGTTACAAGTGACAGATCCCTTGCAATTGCCCCAGACAAACCGCACGGTGTCAAACCAGACTTGTTTTGCATGCAATGCATCCCTGCAGCAGTCTGCAGAATATTCACAGCCTGACAAATTTCAACAAGTCTTCAAAATCGTTGGAAGAGAGAGGGAGAGAGGGAAGGGCAAGGAATATAAAACAGGACACTGAATTTACAAAGCAAAGTTGGGATCAAGTTGTGCTGAGAGACACTGGAGACGAATACTCTCACCAGGGCATATGATTTGTTTTATTCCACTGAGTGACTTAATCCAGGTGAGTTGCATGGACTAGGTAGCCCAGTGCCGGGAACCAATAGGGCCCACAGTGTCAGGCCTGGACTGCAAGGAGAATCGGACAGGTCATGCAGACTCGGCCGAGCCAGTCAATCCTCCTGCAAAGTGTCAACGTATATAATAACATTCAGATTCAATCGCAGTTCTGCAGCCCATCTCCCCACTTGCCCAGATAAATAGTCAATTCATCACCATTGCTCACACAATACAACGACTGGGCCTTTGGGATGAGCTGCCACGAGAGGGCGGTGGGGAGGGGGGAATCTGCTGAATCACTGTGTCCTTAAAGGGCGTGGGGGGGGGGGGGGGGGGTTCACACCTTCAGGAGCAGGGTGAGAGCTGTCAAGGGGGAAGTGGCGCAGATCACCGTGGGGTCAGTGCACAGATGTGGAGGTAGGGGCACAAGAAAACAGTCTCCAGCACAACTATCCAGTTTGGCCGTACAACAATTAGGCAAGGCCCATGACAGTTGCCACAACTGGCGCAGATAACCTTTCATCTCCTGCAAGTTACCAAAAAAAAGTTAAAACGCAAAAGCAATACAAACATCTTTTAAAGGGAAGGCGGCAATACTGTATCCAGTGGGATTTTCAGAGTAATCTTGGATGAATGTGGGGCACGGGGAGAGGGCCCTCAGGTTGAAAATTACAAACAGGATGGAAAAAAAAAACTACCATCATCACACTCAAGACAAATTGAGGGATAGTGAGGGACTTGTAACAGCAAATGCCGAACACTTCCCTGGGGTCAGTACTCCTCAAGACCAGGTCATATCAGCGTTGGCAGTGAGTCGATGCTTCTGTGCTGTGCTATCTCTCCGGGCCAGATACCCCACCCTCACTCCCACCCGAATCTCGGTGCTTTGTGCAGTCTCGCTGCTCACTGCAGCTCGTACTCCAGAATTGCACTGACTCCTGGAATCAGGGACCAGTGTTTTCACCATCCAAGAGACTGTACACAGAGAATTGTGGAGGCTTGGGGAATAACATTCTGGCAAGTGTCTGACCACGACAAAGATTGCTCGCTCTACTGGAAGGTTAGTGAAGCCTCGGTATAAAATACAACACAAGTACCAACAGTTACAATCCTTATGTTTACTGATCTGGCTTTTGACACCCTCTTTTAGAGGTGTAATCCCGATCATCTGGAGAGTGCAGGGACAGGGAAGGTCCAGTGGGTGAATACCCTCAGTTAACCCTTAAATAGCCTCGTCACTGCTCCCGCTTTAACAATAAATGAAGCAGACTGCTTCCAGGCTCCAGTTAGAATCATTAACACACACTTTAATTCAGGCTTAACATTGGACTCTCAAATGCCAGCTGTGTCTGTTTTTTCAGGTCCCACTCAAACGATGCTTCTGACCCACCCCATTTTCTATAACCCTCAGCGAGGGCACAGTTCTGGGGATCCCAGCAGACATCAGTGCCTCTCGACCTGAGGAGGACACGTCTTGGCTGAACAGCGGCCTTGGGCGAGCTGGCAGGCAGCAAAGGGGTCAGTAGTGGGGCTTGATCCTTCATGCTTTCTCAGGAAAGCTAGACGCCCCAGCTGATTCTCCCGCCCTCACCCGCCCACCACTCCCACGAGCCCAGAGGTACTGAGGCCAAATTCAGTGCCTCCATTGCTGCCCTGCCTATAGCGAGGGCGGGTGTGGACTTCCCAGACTGCGCCGCTCAGTGCCAGATCACTGGACCTTCGAGGGGGGATTTGAGGGGCATTTCAGAGTTGACAGGAGTGCTAAATTCGCAATCTAGCCAGGTGTATATCGAACCTCTGTACAGACAGGGTATTCAGCAACACTTTAGCGTGAAAGGGGAGTCAGGAATTGCCGCTGTTCGCTACCAGGTTATATTGAAATTACACAGGTCAGAAGCAGTTCCCAACGCTGCCAACCAGTGAATAGGCAAGAGAGGGGCCACTCACACTGCTGTCTTCTCAGCCGAGATGAGGGAAGCAGATGGGAGGGAAATAAAACAAAGTTTGTTAAATCCTAAAATGTAAAGAAAAATTATTACAGAATTCTACAGGAAAGAATTCGGGATCGGGTTTTAAAAGACGCTTTAAAAAGCTGCCTTCCCAAAACTCCTGCTCTTTTGATGTTGGTGTCTGGCAACAATGTAGGTGGAAAGGGGTGATTTGATGACAGTCTGGAGTTAGGTACTGCTGGGCTTGTTCGTGTGGGCACCCATCCGCTGAGGGTCCTGGGACGGGTAATGGATGGGGCCTGGAGCCCGGAGGAAGGGAGGTGGTGGGGGAGGCATTCCGTGGAACAAGGTGGCTCCAAACCCTAGGGAGAACAAACAAAACAAGAGTTAGTGATACAAGAACTGCAGAGGGCCCAGTACATATCCCATGATACTAAAGGAAGTGCAGTCAATATAATAGAAAGACCAAAACCAGCAACTTCCCCAGTCCTGCCGGGACCACCTCCCTACGACCCCGGCCTAGCAGGAGCACCCCTCCCCCACTGGGACCGCCCCTCCTGGGCCCTGCCATTGCAGCCTGCAGTCATCAAGACAAAGCTGACAATCACCATCTCTGAAACGTTCCGTCCCAGGTCTCCACATTTGCGAGTCAAGTAACAAAGTCCACTACACTACCATACTCATAATCTAACTACCTCACCGGTCCGGCGGGACTCGCCCTGAGGTGAACACAACGGTGGTCCCAGATCCCAGAGTGCGGTACCACAATAATAGAAGCGGAAAAACCATCCCCTGAAAACGTCGGGTACCTGGTGGTGGGGGTGGTGCCAGTCCAGGCGGAGGAGGCAGCGAGATGTTCATCACAGCTGGCGGGGCGCTGGGCGGCAGGTTGAAGAAGTTGGTGGGGGTCTCCTCCTCGATGGTCGGGGGCGGCGGAGGCAGCGCTTCAAGGGGGGGGGGGGGGGGAAGGGAAAGAAAACAGACACGAATTAAGCCAGTACATCACCTGAGCCCAAACACTGTGCTGAAAGATTCCGCCCACAGACCAACTGCGCAACCACTCTCAGCTCCCCATCACGCACAACTAACACGAGGGGCACTGGAGAAAGTGCAAAAAAAACATAGAATCTTACAGCACAGAAAGAGGCCATTCGGCCTGTGGTGCCTGTGACAGCTCTTTGAAGAGCTGTCCAATTTAGCACCCCCAACCCTTTCTACTTTTCTCCCATAACCTTGCAAATTAGTCCTCTTCAAATGCCTGCTTTTTGAAAGTTCCTACGAAATCGGCGTCCACCACCCCTTCAGTCAGTGCATTCCAGATTAATGTAACAAAGCAATTCTCATCTCCCCTCTGTTTTATTTTGCCAATCACCTTAAATTGGTGTCCTCTGGTTACCAATGTCAGCCAGTGGAAACAGCAGACATGCTGAATAATTACTCTGCATCAATATTTAGAGCAAAGGAGGAGGTCTGCATGCTAGTATTGAATCAGGGACAGGAACTCACCAAAATTAATGTAAGCAAAATAGCAGTAATGAAGAAAACAGTGGCACTAAAGAGTGACAAATCCCCAGGGTTTTAAAGGAAAGAGGTGAGATCATTGTAGATGTCCTAAATTATAACCTTCCAGAGTTCTCGCGGTTTGGGAACCATTCCTTTTGCGCATGTCACTCCACTATTTAAAAAAGGTAACAGAGGGAAATTAGGGAATTATAGACCTGTTAGCCTAACATCTGTCCGTTGGGAAATTGCTAGAGTTCTTAAGGTGAATTGAAAGTTGAAACCTTGAAAGTTTTCAGCTGGTCAGAGACAGCCAGCATGTATTTGCAAAGTAGAGGTTATACCTGACAAAATGACTGAATTTTTTGAGGAGGTGACTAATGTAGTTGACAGGGGAAATGTCTATGGATGTTATGTATATGGAATTTCAGAATCCCCTATGTCATTGAGAAAATGTTGGAATCCATTATTAAGCAAGTAGTAGTAGGACATTTAGAAAATCATAATAAATTCAAGCACAGGCTACAAGGTTTTCTGAAAGGGAATTGCATTTGACAAATTTACTAGAATTCTTTGAGGAAGTATCAACAAGAGTGGATAAAGTGGAACCAGTAGATGTAGTGTATTTGGATTTCCAAAAGGCATTTGATAAGGTGCCACTTAAAAGGTTACTACACAAGATAAGAGCTCATGCTGTTGGGGGTAATATAATAGCATGAATAGAGGATTGGCTAACCAACAGAAAACAGAGAGTTGGGATGAATGGGTCATTTTTAGGTTGGGCAAACTGCAACTAGTTGGATGCCACAAGGATCAGTACTGGGGTCTCAACTACTTAGAATTTATATGAATGGCTTGAATGAAAGACCAAGCATATTGTAGCCAAATTTGCCAACGATACAAAGATAAATGGGAAAGCAAGTTGTGAGGTAGGAAAAATAGAAAAGCAAAATATTATTTAAATGGAGAGAGACTACAGAATGCTACAGTACAGTGGGATCTGGGTGTCCTCATACCTAAAACACAAAAAGTTAGCAAGTAATTAGGAAGGCAAATGGAATGTTGGCCTTTATTACAAGGGGGATGGAGTATAAAGGTAGGGAAGTCTTGCTACAACTGTACAGGGTGTTGATGAGACTGCACCTAGAGTACTGCGTAGTTTGCTCTCCTTATTTAACAAGGGATTAGAGGCAGTTCAGAGAAGGTTCACTAGAGGTAGATTCCTGGAATGAAGGGGTTGTCTTATGAGGAAAGGTTGAGCAGGTTGGGCCTATACTCATTGGAGTTTAGAAGAATGAGAGGTGATCTTATTGAAACATAAGATTCTAAGGGGGTTGACAGGGTAGATGCCGAGAGACTGTTTCCCCTCGTGGAGGAATCTAGAACTCCCATTAGAATGATCTGATCATCTTTCCGTCTGATCTGCATTTCCCAGATAGTGTGGCATCTTTTCCAGGGACAAAATACCGTCATGCTTTTAATATCAAAAAATTATTTAGAATGTTTGACACCTTTCAAGCTCAATAAAGAGAAAGTCTTCTAGCAGGGAACAGCTGTGGCCAGAATGGAGTATGTTCAGAATGTGACTGTTCAGCAACTTAGCACAAGATGGACCCAAAGTTTCACTCTCCATAAATAATGCCACTTTGTAAAGCAGTTCTGCGATATAAAGAGGGTTGAAGTTACGAATGTGAGAGCCCACGGTCACTCACAGTTAAAGATCCCCCCACCACAATGTAAGAAGAGAAAATTGCCCTTTACTTACCACCAGGCAGCCCCGGAACAGGCTCCAGCTTCATTCCTGACTCTGTAACATTCGAGTCCTTCTCCTTCTCTTTTCCTCTGGCAGCTTGTGACCTAAGTTCAGCAAGTACACCCATCAGCACAAACGTCCCATGAGCGTGCAGGGAAGAAACTCGCACACGACCACCAAGAGACATACTGATGAGCAGAGCCCATGGCGGGCAGTGCAAAACGACACATGATCAGCATGCACTGAAATAAAAACCACACACAAACTCCTGCGTCCAGCGTGCAAGGACCTCAGTGGTGTAATCAATGATGACCTCACCCATGAGCAGGAGCACTCGCTGAAGAACTTGTGTTCGATCACAAGCATGACTGAGTATGGAATGAATGTATCCCACCTGTTGCTGTTATGGAGTCATTTACGGCACAGAACGAGGCCATTCGGCCCATTGAGTTCATGCCGGTTCTCCATGGAGCTATGCAGTCAGTGCCACTCCCCGCCTCAATCCTTGTAGCCCTGCAAGTCTATTTTTCTCAGGTGGCCATCCAACTTCCTCTTGAAGTCATTGATGTGTCCACTTACACCACCCTTGTGGACTGCGAGTTCCAAGTCATTACCACCCACTGTGTAAAAAAGTGCTTCCTCATATCCCCCCTGCACCTTTTGCCCAAAAGTTTCAATCTGTGTCCCCTGGTCCTTGTACCATTAGTTAATGGGAACAGATTTTCCTTGTCTAACTTAACTAAGCCCATCTCCTTTGTTATAAGGAGAACAAACATAGCTTTTCCAACCTAACCTTGTAATTAAATTCCCCCACCCCTGGAACCATTCTGGTAAATCTCCTCTGCACCCTCTCAAGGATCCTCACATCCTTCCTGAAGTGCGGTGACCAGAACTGGAAACAATACTCCAGTTGGAGCCTAACCAGAGCTTTATATAGGTTCAGCATAACTTCCCTGCTTTTGTACTCAATGCCTCTATTTATAAATCCCAAGATCCCATATGTTTTACTAACCACTCTCTCAAGATGTCCTACCACCTTCAAAGATCGATGCACATGAACCCCCAGGTCCCTCTATTCCTGCACACTCTTTAGAACTGTGACATTAAGTATATATTGCCCCTCCATATTCCTTCTACCAAATGCATCACCTCACATTTGTCAGAATTAAATTCCATCTGCCACTTCTCTGCCCATTCTGCTAGCCTATCTATGTCCTGTTGCAGGCGATTCATATCATCCTCGTTGTTTGCCGCACCTCCAAGTTTGGTGTCGTCAGCAAATTTTGAAATTCTACTTTGTATTCCAAGATACAAGTAATTTATATATATCAAAAAAAGCAGTGATCCCAGCACTGACCCTTGGAAAACACCACCGCCTACCATCCTCCAGTCTGAAAAGCAACCATTTACTACGATTCGCTGTTTTCTGTCCATAAGCCAATTTTTTTATCCAATTAGACACTGACCCTCCTATTCCATAAGCTTCAATTTTCTTAACCAGCCTTTTATATGTTTCGATGGACTCCATGCTTATTCAACAACTTAACTCCATCGTCTTTTCTCTGTCACCCAAGAAGATGCACGATATTTAATTTTACCCATTTGTCCTCTTTGTTCTCGATATTTGTGCTTTTTCTACCACCCAACCAACCCCCCCTGTTCCCAACAAACCAGAAAAGTACAAAAACCCATGTTTTGATATGTTGAGCAACAGCTCCCACATTTCAATATCACCCCCCCCACCCCCCCCCAACACCAATCCACCAAACTTCTGGAGCGATCCATCTCCAAAGCACCTTTTTATACACTCACCTGCCCCATTTGACGTTCAGTCTTCGCCCATTAATGATAAGTTTGTTGAATGATTTCTCGGCCGCAAGCTCTGACGACTGCCTCGTTGCAAATTGAATGAATGCACATTGCTGCCGCTGGACCACAGTGATAGAGCGAATCTCGCCAAACTGGTAAAAATGGTTCCTTTAGATGCAAAAAATAAAGTACAATGTTTAACGATTATTGGAAAGAAATTGCATTTATATATCGTCTCCCACATTCTCAAGATGTCTGGAAGAGTTTCATGGCCAATGAATTATTTCTGAAGTGCTGTCACTTTACTTTGGTAACCAGGTGCCAATTTGCACATAGCAAGATCCCACAAACAGCAATAAGATGGATCGTGAAAGGGGAAAAGTTTAGGGGGGATATGCGTGGAAAGTTCTTTACGCAGAGGGTGGTGGGTGCCTGGAACGCATTGCCAGCGGAGGTGGTAGACACGGGCACGATAGCGTCTTTTAAGATGTATCTAGACAGATACATGAATGGGCAGGAAGTAAAGAGAAACAGACCCTTAGGAAATAGGCGACAGGTTTAGATAGAGGATTTGGATCGGCGCAGGCTTGGAGGGCCGAAGGGCCTGTTCCTGTGCTGTAATTTTCTTTGTTCTTTGTACTCTTATTTTCTGCGATGTTGTTTGAGGGATAAATGGTGGCCAAGACAGACCAGGGAGAACTCCCTGCTCTTGGATTATACCAAGGGACCTTTCACATTCATCTGAATGGGCAAATGGGGCCTTGGTTTAACCTCTCTGACAATGTAGCACTCCCTCAGCACTGTCCCGGAATGTCATGCTGGACTGTGTGTTCAAGTCTATTGAGTGGGGTTTGAACCCGCAGACTTTTGACTCACAGATGAGTGTTACCTACTGAGCCATGGCAGAAAAGTGAGAGACTGAGGCCCCTGAGAGGATGTAAAAGGCTGGGTCGTATGCAGAAGGGCTATGGGAAGGAAGTGAAGGTAAACCAAAGCGAGAGTTTAAAGAAACAGTATACTCCAGCACTCGGCCAGTATCACTACAAGACGTGAGTAATGTCCAATTCCCGCTCGAAGCACGCCCTGAGAGTTTACCGTAGCTCCGTCTCGGAGATCTGCTCCCCAAGACCTCCCACGTAGAGGGTCGTGATTGACTTGTCCTCTGGCGGGTCCAACCGTGGCATGGTCGCTGCCCGCTTCAGCAGTTTGTCAGCCACTGGATCGTTAATGCCATAGTAACGGTCCTTGATGTTCTGATCAGCTAAAGGATCATCTGGGTCAGTCGGCTTCTCATGCCTGGAGAAATCAATCAAATCGGTTTCATGTTTTCAATCAATGCAAATGATTGGTGCAAATGATGATTATGGAATGTGAGGTTTGCCCAATGAGGAGGGATGGATTGGAATGGGAATATACTCTCTGGAGTTTAAAAGAATGAGAGGTGATCTCATTGAAACCTATAAAATTCCTAGAAAGCTTGACAGGGTAGATGGCTGGAGAGACTAGAACTAGGGGGTTGCAGTATCAGGATAAGGAGTCGGCCATTTAGGACTGAAATGAAGAGAAATTTCTTCACTCAGAGGGTTGAGAGTCTTTGGAATTCTCTACCCCAGGGAGCTGTATTTGCTCAGTCATTGAGTATATTCAAGACTGAGATAGATAAGATTTTTGGACACTAAGGGAATTAAGGAATACGGGAATTGGGCAGGAAAGCGGAGTTGAAGTAGGTCCGCCGTGATCTCAACGAATGGCGAAGCAGGCTTGAGGGGCTGACTGGTGTACTTCTGCTCCTATTTCTTTGGTTTATTATGAGGTAACGGGTATCTGCGGGGTCAGGAACAACTGCCAACCACATGGAGGAGGGGATTCGACAAGATTCAGAAAATATTTGCATTTCTATAGCGCCTTTCACAACTTCTCAGGATGCCCCAAAGTGCCTTACAACCAATGAAGTATTGTTCAAGTATGGTCAGTTTTTTTTTTAAATGTAGGAAATGAGGCAGCCAATTTGCACATAGCAAGCTCCTGTAAACAGCAATGTGATAAATGATCAGATAATCTGTTTCAGTGATGTTGGTTGAGGAATAAATATTGGCCAGGTCACGAGGGAGAACTACTCTGCTCTTTTTGAAATAGTACTATGGGATCTTGACCTGAGGGGGCAGCCGGGGCCTTGGTTTAACGTCTCATCAAAGAGATGGCCCTGTGACAGTGCAGCCCCCACCCCCTCAACCCCCAGTACTTCACTACCAGTGTCAGCCTTGATTTTTGTGAATGTCTCTGGGGTGGGACTTGAACCCATGACCTTCTGACTCAGAGGTGAAAACTTATTCTCCAGAGACCTCCCCTTCCTTACCTGTAAGGGCACTCCTCTCCTCTCTTGCACTCTCCTTTGACCCAGAAGGAACAGATGTGTGGCCGATTGCGTTTGTAGTAAGGGGTCGTCCTGGCCAACTTCAGCAGCATGTCACTGGAGCTGGTGGCCTTGCCCAGAGCACCCACCGCTCTCGTCCCATCCGAGTTCTGGATCTGCACAGACAGCAGAAACGTCAGCCCAACAACCAACCCCAAAGCTGCACTAGTAGAGTCCACAAGAACAGGAGGAGGCTATTCAGCCCCGCGAGCCCTTTCTTGTGTTCAATTACTTTATGGCTAATCTGTAATCTAACCATCTACTTGTAAATACTTGCATTGGAGACAGTGCAGCAAAGTTCACTAGATTGGTCCCCGGGATGAGGGGGTTGTCCTATGATGAGAGACTAAGTAAATTGGGCCTATATTCTCTGGAATTTAGAAGAATGAGAGGCGATCTCATTGAACCATACAAGATTCTAAAAGAGCTGGATAGGGTAGACACTGAGACATTGTTTCCGCTGGTCAGGGAATCTAGAACACGGGCACAGTCTCAGGATAAGGGGCTGATCAGTTAGGACTGAGAGGAGAAATTTCTTCACTCAAAGGGTTGTGAACCTTTGGAATTCTCTACCGTAGTGGGTTGTGGATGCTCCATCGTTGAATACATTTAAGGCTGGGATAGACAGGTTTTTGGTCTCTTAGGGAATCAAGAGATATGGCGAGCAGGCGGAAAAGTGGACTCGAATCCGAAGATCAGCCATGATCATTTTGAACGGCGGAGCAGGCTCGATGGGCCACATGGTCTACTCCTGCTCCTATTTCTCGCGTTCTTGGTTCCACAATCCTTCATACCCTTACCGAATAGAATTATCAATCTCAATTGTGAAACTTTAAATTGACTCCCCAACCTTCACAGCTTTTTGGGAGAGTGTTCCTGATTTCCACTACCCTTTGGGTAAAGACGTGCTTCCTGACATCACCCCTAACGGGCCAAGCTCTAAGTTTACATTAAAATTAACTAAGCTCACTGGCAGGAGGGTTGGTAACCAGAGGACATAGATTTAAGGTCATTGGCAAAAGAACGAGAGAAGGGAGATGAGGAGAAATGTTCCTATGCAGCAAATTGTGATGATCTGGAATGTGCTGCCTGAAAGGGCAGTGGAAGCAGATTTAAAAATAACTTTCAAAAAGGAATTGAATAAATACTTGGAAAAAGCTGAAGGACTACGGGGATAGAGCAGGGGGAGTGGGACTAATTGGATAACTCTTTCAAAAGTCAGCACAGACACGATGGGCTGAATGTCCTCCTCCTGTGCTGTAAGATTCTATGTAGATAATGAAAGATTAACTTCCCAATTTAATCATTGAACAAACACAGGGAGTAATGGGTCTAGTTTCATTCCATTGTCCCACAGAAGGAATGGATTGGCCTTTATTGAAAGCTCTTTCACAACCTCTTGTGAATCTTGTCGAATCCCCTCCTCCATGTGGTTGGCTTTCCTGCAGAGAGATCGACCATTGACATGCTGTTCTCCCTTCGTCAGATACAGGAGAAATGCCGCGAACAACAGATGCCCCTCTACGTTGCTTTCATTGATCTCACCAAAGCCTTTGACCTCGTCAGTAGACGTGGTCTCTTCAGACTACTAGAAAAGATTCCAAAGTTCCTAAGTTCCGAAGAAGGGTCACTGACCCGAAACGTTAACTCTGCTTCTCTTTCCACAGATGCTGCCAGACCTGCTGAGTGATTCCAGCATTTCTTGTTTTTGTTTTGGACTAAAAAAGATTGGATGTCCACCAAAGCTACTAAGTATCATCACCTCATTCCATGACAATATGAAAGGCACAATTCAACATAGCGGCACCTCATCAGACCCCTTTCCTATCCTGAGTGGCGTGAAACAGGGCTGTGTTCTCGCACCCACACTTTTTAGGATTTTCTTCTCCCTGCTGCTCTCACATGCGTTCAAGTCTTAAGAAGGAATTTTCCTCCACACAAGATCAGGTGGCAGGTTGTTCAACCTTGCCCGTCTAAGAGCGAAGTCCAAAGTACGGAAAGTCCTCATCAGGGAACTCCTCTTTGCTGACGATGCTGCTTTAACATCTCACACTGAAGAGTGTCTGCAGAGTCTCATCGACAGGTTTGCGGCTGCCTGCAATGAATTTGGCCTAACCATCAGCCTCAAGAAAACGAACATCATGGGACAGGACGTCAGAAATGCTCCATCCATCAATATTGGCGACCACGCTCTGGAAGTGGTTCAAGAGTTCACCTACCTAGGCTCAACTATCACCAGTAACCAGTCTCTAGATGCAGAAATCAACAAGCGCATGGGAAAGGCTTCCACTGCTATGTCCAGACTGGCCAAGAGAGTGTGGGAAAATGGCACACTGACACGGAACACAAAAGTCCGAGTGTATCAAACCTGTGTCCTCAGTACCTTGCTCTATGGCAGCGAGGCCTGGACAACGTATGTCAGCCAAGAGCGACGTCTCAATTCATTCCATCTTCGCTGCCTCCGGAGATTACTTGGCATCAGGTGGCAGGACCGTATCTCCAACACAGAAGTCCTCGAGGCGGCCAATATCCCCAGCTTATACACGCTACTGAGTCAGCGGCGCTTGAGATGGCTTGGCCATGTGAGCCGCATGGAAGATGGCAGGATCCCCAAAGACACATTGTACAGCGAGCTCGCCACTGGTATCAGACCCACCGGCCGTCCATGTCTCCGCTTTAAAGACGTCTGCAAACGCGACATGAAGTCCTGTCACATTGATCACAAGTCGTGGGAGCCAGTTGCCAGCGTTCGCCAGAGCTGGCGGGCAGCCATAAAGGCGGGGCTAAAATGTGGCGAGTCGAAGAGACTTAGCAGTTGGCAGGAAAAAAGACAGAAGTGCAAGGGGAGAGCCAACTGTGTAACAGCCCCGACAAACAAATTTTTCTGCAGCACCTGTGGAAGAGCCTGTCACTCTAGAATTGGCCTTTATAGCCACTCCAGGCGCTGCTCCACACACCACTGACCACCTCCAGGCGCTTACCCATTGTCTCTCGAGATAAGGAGGCCAAAGAAGAAGACGACGATGACGACTAGTAATGGTGACCATGAAACTACAAACCCACCTGGTTCACTAATATCCTTTAGGGAAGGAAATCAGTCACCCTTATATGGTCTCCAGACACGCAACAATGTGGTTGATTCTTAACTACCCTCTGAAATGGCCCAGCAAGCCACTCAGTTGTACTAACCCACTACAAAAAAGTCACCGTGGGAGTACCTTCACCAAAAGGACTGCAGCGGTTCAAGAAGGCAACTCACCACCACCTTCTCAAGGGCAATTAGGGATGGGCAATATTGTCAGCCAAGTCCACATCCGCTGAATGAATAAGAAAAAACCTTTAACTTCAAAAACCTTTCGAAGATGTGCAAGGGGTTAATAGACAACAATCACCTCTCTCTCCATGTTCTGTGTGTAATACTCCTTATTGACGTCAGACTTAGGCATCTCATCCTTGAGTGATATCCCTGCATCGCGAACCTGGATAGGCAAACCTAACACAGCACAGGAAGGAAATGAGACAGTCTTTAACCAGTGTCATCACCGCCTAAAGGGCAAGCAAGCAAATTCACTCCAGAGCAACTGAGGGAGCAGGCTGCTGCTGTCACACCAACGTTTAGGGTGCACAGTAATTGCGAAACGGATGGTATAATTCAAGAAATTAATCAAGCATACTAAAAGCCCCCGCAGGAAAGAATCTCACCAACTTTACTCTAAGACTGCTCTATAGATTGAATCTGCTTGTAAATATATACAGTCACCATGATGTAATAATGGGCACTCATGCCAATGTCACTTAAGAACAGGAGTAGGCCATTCAGCCCCTCGAGCCTATTCCTCCATTCAAACATATGAATTAGGAGGAGTAGGCCCCATTCAGCCCCTTGAGCCGAGTCCGCTATTTGATGAGATCATGGCTGATCTGATTGTGGCCGCAACTCTACTTTCCTGTCTACCCCCATACCCTTTGACTCCCTTGTCAATCAAGAATCTACATAACTCAGCCTTAAAAATATTCAATGACCCTCCCTCCACATCCTAATGACCCTCAGAGGAAAAGATTCTCCTCATCTCGGTCTTAAATGGGAGACCCTTTACTTTTAAACTGTGTCCCCGGTTCTAGTCTCTCCCACAAGGGCAAACATCCTCTCAGCATCCATGCTGTTTCAATAAGATCACCTCTCATTCTTCTAAACTCCAATGGATACAGTCCCAACCTGTCTAACCTTTCCTCATTAGATAACCATTCAATGAGATCATGGCTGAACTAGCGATTTGCCCACTATACATTATAGGTGCATCTTTATGTAATGGATTATTTTAAAATCATCTCAACTTTTAAAAAGCACTGAGGAGATGCTCACCCTCCTCCTCTCCAATTCCCGTTCCTTAATGCGATGATCAAAACGGGAAGTAGATCATGGACGGATTTTAAAATAATGACCGAGAACTTTGAAATCTCACTGTCAGCTCTTCCTCAGCCACTTGGGGTTAGAGATTAAAGACCTGGATCCGTTTAAGAGGTGCTCAGATCGCCGTCAACCTTAACAGGGAGCTGGACCGAGGCCAGTCCAGCAAGCCAACGAGAAGGGGCTAATGGGAGTGGCAGGTGTTCTACAGGAAGGTCAGGATTTGGTGATGGGTGCAAGGTGCAAGCAGCTGTCTGAATGTCTGAAATAGTTAACACATTCAACATGGTTCAAGCGCCTTTGCAGTTGACTCGTGATGACAAATGCTCAGCGCCATTTTCCCAATAATGCAGCTCTCCTGGATGTGCGAGGGCAGCATAATTGGTGAGGGCTGCATTCCTTCTTAGTTTTCACCCACTTAAACTTCTCAATTTTCTCTCAGCTATGGTCAATTTGATGGGCTATGGGAGAACCCCCCCCCCACCCCCACCGACTCTCCCCCCATACCCAATATATTGCCCAAGACGCGGTCAGAGCGTAAGCACTGCCAGGCAATTCGACCACAAGGGGTATCACAGTTGGTCACATCCGCCCCGGCTTCACTGAATAGCAAATCGGAAGTAGGGACGCTGGCCCGTTACTCCCGTCGTGAGGTCAATTGTGGGGCCCTCTGCATCTGCCCCAGCTGAGATTAGCCAACAGGTCACACATTTTTCTGGTTTCACTTTATTTTTATAAAACTGATTATCAACCTGATTAAAAACAGATTTTCAAAAATGATTAAAGCTCAACTAAACCAGTCAGATTTTCAGAATTCAGTTTTTAAAAAGCTGGTATCAGCAAAAGTGACCATCACGTTGTTGCATTGTCATTGAAAACCCAACTGGTTCACCGATGTCTTTTTGCTGAAGGAAATCTGGTATCCTTTCCTGGTCTGGGCCTCTAAGTGATTCCAATCCCACAGGGACAGGGGTGACTCTTAACTGTCCTCAGAAGTGGCTGTGCAAGACTCTCAGTCAGGGCAACTAGTGGGATGGGTAATAAATGCCACCTTACCAGTGACGCCCACATCCCGAGTATGAATATAAAAAATATTAAGCACTGAATTAAATGGTGTCCCATTCAGAAGGGTAACAGCTCTTTCTTTTATAATACATACCTTAAATTATCAAAAATAGTTGAATGAATTTCTCGCACCTTTTAAGAAGTAAAGAAACTAACACATTCCCTGAACTTATTATTTGTGAAAGTCAGATCATGTATTGAACAGCCGAAAATTGGCTTTTGTTTGCATATTCAGGGTGCTATGCATAGTAAATATGATCAAAGTAAAACCAATTCAGCACATTTCAGGCTTTTTTTACCTCCTAAATGCCACAACTACAGTGGTAGTCATAGGAACAACCGTTTTAGCTATAGAGGACATTTTTAAAGTGATGGGACGCTACAAATGGTTACTCTTCCAGACTTCAGTGACTGTTAGGAACAGGAGGAAGCCATTCAGCACTTTGAGTCTGTTCCCTGCATTCAGTTAGAGCACAGAACAGAGAACACAGAACACGTGAACAGAGGCCCAACCAGTCCCCATCCACCACCACCCTCCTCCACCTGGCTGAACTCGTTCTCATATTGAACAATTTCTCCTTCAACTCCACTCACTTCCTTCAAGTAAAAGGTGTTGCTCTGGGTACCCGCATGGGTCCTAGTTATGCCTGTCTTTTTGTGGGATATGTTGAGCATTCCTTGTTCCAGTACCTACTCAGGCCCCCTCCCCCAATTCTTTTTCCAGTACATTGATGACTGTATCGGTGCCATTTCCTGCTCCTGCCCCTAACTGGAAAACTTTATCAACTTTGCTTCTAATTTCCACCCTTCTCTCGCCTTTACATGGTCCATCTCTGACACCTCCCTTCCCTAACTTCTCTATCTCCATCTCTGGGGATAGGCTTTCTACTTTTTTTTTATTATTCATTCATGGGATGTGGGCGACGCTGGCCAGGCCAGCATTTATTGCCCATCCCTAATTGCCCTTGAGAAGGTGGTGGTGAGCTGCCTTCTTGAACCGCTGCAGTCCATTTGGGGTAGGTATACCCACAGTGCTGTTAGGAAGGGAGTTCCAGGATTTTGACCCAGCGACAGTGAAGGAACGGCGATACAGTTCCAAGTCAGGATGGTGTGTAAATTGGAGGGGAACTTGCAGGTGGTGGTGTTCCCATGTATTTGCTGCCCCTATCCTTCTAACAAAGAACAAAGAAAATTACAGCACAGGAACAGGCCCTTCGGCCCTCCAAGCCTGCGCCGATCCAGATCCTCTATCTAAACCTGTCGCCTATTTTCTAAGGGTCTGTGTCTCTTTGCTTCCTGCCCATTCATGTATCTGTCTAGATACATCTTAAAAGACGCTATTGTGCCCGCGTCTACCACCTCCGCTGGCAACACGTTCCAGGCACCCACCATCCTCTGCGTAAAGAACTTTCCACGCATATCCTCCCTAAACTTTTCCCCTCTCACTTTGTACTCTAGTTGGTAGAGGTCGCGGGTTTGGAAGGTGCTGTCTAAGGAGCCTTGGTGCATTGCTGCAGTGCATCTTGTAGATGGTACACACTGCTGCCACTGTGCGTCGGTGGTGGAGGGAGTAAATGTACTAATATCCATTATAAGCCCACCGACTCCCACAGCTACCTCGACTACACTTCTTCACACCCTGCCTCCTGTAAGGACTCCATTCCATTCTCCCAGTTTCTCCGTCTCAGTTCTGAAGAAGGGTTACTGACCTGAAATGTTAACCCTGCTTCTCTCTCCACAGATGCTACCAGACCTGCTGAGTATTTCCAGCATTTCTTGTTTTTTTATTTCAGATTTCCAGCATCCGCAGTATTTTGCTTTTATTTCAATTAGAGCACGGCTGATTGGTACCTCAATTCCACTTACCCTCCATTTTTCTATATCCCTCAATACCCTCACCTAATAAAAGTCTGGCAGCAGACTATTCAACTGTGAGGGGCTTCACTATAAAAGCCATCAGTGAGATCTTCCCCCCACCCCCCCCCCCCCCACCCCACCCTGGCTGAATTCATGGACACTCACCATATTCAAGGTCCAGAAGGCAAGTCTGGCACACGTTCTTCAGCTTGCTACACGTCTGGCAGACTTCGGTTTTCTTAAAACGCATTCTAGCGCCAGGACACCAGCGGAAGACGGTGAAAGGCCGGGAGCAGATCTGGAGGTGGTGCAGGGCAAGGGGAGAAACATGAATTCAACTCATCGCAGAAGCTTAGCATTTACAGCACAGGTAAAGACCCACACAACGTGCAATGATCCCTAGCATTCTCTATATGATGCCCTGGCCACACTATCACAAAAAGGATACAAGACAGTAATGACGGGAGGCCACCTGCGATGATTACAAAGCAGGCATGAAGTTCCAACAGGGATCGCCACAGAATGATCGGGAGGGACAAAGTTGCTGTGACTGACAGCAATTCTATAGTGCCTTTCACAAGCTCAGGATACCCCAAAGCGTTTTACAGCCAATGAAGTACTTCTGAAGTGTAGTCACTGTTGTGATCTAGGAAATGCAACAGGAAGCTCCCACAAACAGCAGCTTGTTGATGACTAGATAATCTGTTTTTGTGATGTTGATTGAGATATAAATATTCTCAGGGATAACTCCCCTGCTATTCTTTGAAATAGTGCCATGGGATCTTTTACATCCACCTGAGAGAACAGACAGGGGATTGGTTTAAAATCGCACCCGAAGGACGGCACCTCCAACAGTGCAGCTTAGAGTTTTGTGCTCAAGTCTCAACGAGCTTGAACTCACAACCTTCTGACTCAGAGGCAAGTGTGCTACCCACTGACCCACAGCTAATACTTTGACTGAATGAGCATTATAAAACTTTGCAGATTTACTTTTTGGAAAAGATTTTAAGGATGGCATTTTTGACTAGTTTTTCAAGGGCAATAGATTAATATAGGGTCATGGGTGACAAACGGAACTTTAATATATGAAGCTAATGGTAAAGGAAAGACTGTCCATTATAACCCAGAGTAATGGCAATGCTGTTAGTATCTTTAATGAAGACTTTAATTTCTGTAGCTAAGATCTGGTAAAGGCATGCTTGTATGGTACAACAGAATAATCACAGAAGTCCTCGTCATTCAGCTGGAAGTTCCTATAGCGATAACTACTAACATTTTTTTTTCTTTGGCCTCCTTGTCTCGAGAGACAATGGGTAAGCGCCTAGAGGTGGTCAGTGGAGCAGCGCCTGGAGTGGCTATAAAGGCCAATTCTAGACTCTTCCACAGGCACTGTTACACAGTTGGCTCTCTCCTTGCACTTCTGTCTTTTTTCCTGCCAACTGCTAAGTCTCCTCGACTCGCCACGCTTTAGCCCCACCTTACATTTATATTTATGTACACTTACATTTATATAGCGCCTTTAATATGGTAAAACTTCGCAAGGCACTTCATAGGAGCGTTATCACACAATTTGACACAGACTTTCATAAGGAGGATATCAGGTCAAATGAATAAAAGCTTGGTCAAAGAGGTAGGTTTTAAGGAGCGTCTTAAAGGAGGAGAGAGAGGCGGAGAGGTTTAGGAAGGGAATTCCAGAGCTGGCATCCTAGGTAGCTGAAGGCACGGCTGCCAATGGTGGAGTGATTAAAATCAGGGATGAGCAAGATGCCAGAACTGGAATAGCACAGAGATCTCAGAGGTTATGGGGCTGGAAGATGTCACAGAGATAGGGAGAGGCACGAGGCCATGGAGGAACTTGAAAACAAAGATGAGAATTTTAAAATTGAGGTGTTGCCAGACCAGGAGCCAATGTAGGTCGGCAATGAGGTAAATGGGACTTGATGCAAATCAGGATACAAGCAGCAGAGTTTTAAGATGAGCTCCAGTTGAGTTAGGATGGAATATGAGAAGTCAGTCAGGAAAGGATTGAATAGTCAAGGCTAAAAGTAACAAAGGACAGATGAGGGTTTCAGTAGATAAGCTGAGCCAAGGGTGGAGTCAGGTGATGTTATGGGAATGGTTGAGTTAGCTGATCAAAGTCAGGGCAGCATGACTTGTTGGTAAGGTAACAAAAAATCCTATAAAACGCTCCAGCTGGGACTGCCTGGCTTATTCCTGCCACCTTGTGGATTTGCACTACACTTATATACCAACATACAATATATACTGAAATTCGCTATATCCAACTCCAACCACCAGTTGGTACTGCCGTTCCATTCCTGCACAGCATCAGTCAGTGGCCGGAAGTGCACACAACATATTGATGCAGAAGTTTGTTAAACTCTGATTTCAAAGTTGTTTAACTCCAACAACCTGATAATTAAAATGTTTTAACTCAAAGGAAAAGGACATTGAACCAGGGGCAGACTGTACGCTACAATGTTGTCACAAGAAGTAGATACCATATTTGAATGGTGCAGAATGCAGCAACAGGTTTGCATATTTGAAATTGAAGAGAGATTAGAAAAGATTCATTACACAGGTGGGCAATTAGAATAAGGAAAACTGTTGCAGAAGCAGAGACCATAAATAGTTTCAGATTAGAACAAGTTCACCAATGAGCATGAATATTAAAGAGTATGGATAGCGAGCAGGGGAATGAGATTAAACTGGGTGGGATATTCAAGGATACGGGGAGCGTGCAGGGGAATGGGATTAGAGTGGGTGGGATATTTAAGGTGATGTGAGGAGAGTGGGATTAGACAAAGGGAGATGAAAGGTGATGGGGAATGAGCAGGAGAGTGGGATTAGACTAGGAGCAAAACACCAGCATAACATTTTATGGCCTCTATTTTTGCTGGATCAATATTGCTAGTTTAAACCCAAGAAATGCATGACCTTAGTGAAATTATCACACTGGAAAACAATTTAAAACATTATTATACTGGATTAGGAACATTCAGAGTCTTTGCTTTAGGATGACAGCTCATCATTGACCATTCAACTGAGAATGATATAGCACAGGAGGTGGCTATTCAGCCCCTTGAGCCTGTGCTGACTCTTTGAAGGCACTATTCAATTAGCCTCATGCTGTCTGTCCTTTCCCCAGTGAAACTCCTAGGCCCTGGTATGTGACATTGGCTGCAATCCTATTCAAATAGCCCAGGGTGAACGTGAGTGTAACAGACCATACCTTCAAATCACAGACACATACACACCTTGCACTCCTTCCCATATTTTTCTTTTGTCTGAAATCATAAAAAGAAACAAGACATTAAAGGCAATTAACGGCCATCGCAGGATGTTGACAATTAGCCTACAAAACACAAAGAGCGAGGATCTCCTTCAGCACCTTAAAAAGGAAAAAGCAGCTCCGAGTTTATACCCTGGTCTGCGCTGTGGGAGTTTCCTTCTGCCAGGAAAAGCAGTGCAGGGGAATTACAACCGAACCAATGTCCTCGAATTAGGGAGGGAGACAGGGAAGGAGAAGACAAGCCAGAAGTCCCAGTTTTGCACACAATCCATGACGCCTGGACAGCACATATGTAGACTCCAGGTGAAGATGCAATTAGGGTCAACTGTGATGCCCACCAAGTTCAAATAGTTGTCACTTTCTGGCCTCAGAAACCAAGACAAGGATGGTTTTTCATGGGTGTTTTATTGCTGTATCCCACTGGGAACAAACATCTTCAGGAAAAAAAGGGGAGGAAATTGAAGCATTTTTAAAAACGAACAAACTGCTCTTAGATATGGTCAGTCTGCAAGCGTGACTTTGAGCCTCCGGTGGCCTGTTATTTTAATTTTCCACCTTGCTCTCATCTCTGTCCTTGGCCTACTGCAGTGTTCCAATGAAGCTCAACGCAAGCTTAAGGAACAGCACCGCATCTTTTGATTAGGCAGTTTATAGCCTTCTGGACTGAACACAGAGTTCAACAATTTCAGAATCTCTGCCCCCATTTTGATTCCTATTCTCTGCACGTTCCAGCTTTAATCGTATTTTTCTCTTGTTTTTGCTTTCAGACGACAGCAGCCCATTATTCTGCCATTCACGCCTCCTCTGGGCACATCTTGTTTCTTTACTTATCCCATTACCACTCCCTTTGGCTCTCCCCCACCAACTCTTTTGTCATTTAATGTCTCCCGCTTTCCACCCTTTTGCTCTTTGTCCACCATCCTCCATTTGACTTACTTAAAACTTATTAAATTTCTAACTTTACCCAGTCTGATGATGGGTCACTGAGCTGAAACGAAAACTCTGTTTCACTTTCTATAGATGCTGCCAGGCCTGTTGAGTATTTGCAAAATTTTCTGCTTTTATTTCAGGTATTCAGCATCTGCAGTATTTTACTTTTGCACTTATAAAGCTCCTTTCAGACCCCCAAGATGTCCCAAAGTGCTTTACAGCCAATGAAGTACTTTTTTTTTAAGTGTGGTCACAGTTGTAATGTAGGAAACAGGGCAGCCAATTTGCACACAGCAAACTCCCGTAAACAGTAATGTGATAATGGCCAGATAATCCATTTTAGTGATGTTGGTTGAGGGATAAATATTGGCCCAGGCCACAGGGAAGAGTTTGTTTCTTTGATGGAATGTGGGCGTTGCTGGCAGAGCCAGCATTTGTTGCCCATCCCTAATTGCCCACTCTTGCTAGGCCATTTTAGATGGCATTTAAGAGTCAACCACATTGCTGTGCCTCTGGCCAGACCAGGTAAGGAAAGTAGATTTCCTTCCCTAAAGGACATTAGTGAACCAGATGGGTTTCTTTTTTACAACAATCGACAATAGTTTCATGGTCACCATTAGACTGGCTTTTATTTTTAAATTCCAGATTTATTCACTGAAATTAAATTTCACCATCTGCTGTGGTGGGATTCGAACCCGTGTCCCCAGAGCCTGGGCATTCTGAGTTACTAGTCCAGTGACATTACAGCTACGTCACCACCTCCCCTCAAAGTAGTGACTCTACTTTTCCTCAAAATAGTACCGGGATCTTTTAATTCCATCTGAGAGGGCAAATAAGGGCTTGGTTTAATGTCTCATCAGAAAGATGACACCTCCGACACTGCAGTACTGGCAGTGGATGCATTAGCCTGGATTAATGTGTTTAATGCGATGGGGGCAGGGAGAGTACACTCCAGGATAAAGAGGAGGAAATGCTGGTAAATCCGAACAATCACTCCGGTTGTATAAACAGGAGAGGCAGTTCGATGTTAACAGATAGCTTTGCATATTCTGTCTGACCTGCTGTGTGCTGCCTGATTTTATTTCAGACTTCCAACATTCATCTCCTCCCCCTTTAAGACTCCCTCACAACGAAACCGATTCAGGAGCAAAGATAGGGGCTCATGGTACTGCGGGTGATATATTAACATGGATAGAGGATTGGTTAACAGACAGGAAGCAGAGAGTGGGCATAAATTAGGCATTTTCAAGTTGGCAGGCAGTGAATAGTGGGATGCCACAAAGATCAGCGCTGGGGCCTCAGCTATTTACAATCTATATTAATGACTTGGATGAAGAGACAGAGAGTAATGTATCTAAGTTTTCTGATGATACAAAGTCCAGTAGAAAGGTAAGCTGTGGGGAGGACACAGAGAGGCTGCAAAGAGATATAGACAGGTTAAGTGAGTGGGCAACAAAATGGCAAATGGAGCATAATGTAGGGAAGTGTGAAGTCATTCACTTTGGTCGTAAAAATAGAAAAGTAGAATATTTTTTTAAAAATGTGAAACTGGCAAGTGTTGATATTCATAGAGGCTTGTGGGTACTCATACAAGGAACACACAAAGTTAACATGCAGGTGCAGCAGGCTATTAGGAAGGCAAATGGCATGTTGGCCTTTATTGCAAGGGGATTGGAGTACAGGAATAAAGAAGTCTTACTAAAATTGTACAGGGCTTTGGTGAGTGCACCTGGAATACTGTGTGCAGTTTTGGTCTCCACATTTAAGAAAGGATATACTTGCACTGGAGGCAGTGCGGCAAAGATTTATTAAACTGGTCTCTGGGATGAGGAGGTTGTCCTATGATGAGAGGCTGAGTAAATTGGGCCTATATTCTCTGGAGTTTAGAAGAATGAGAGGTGATATAATTGAGACATACAAGATTCTGAAAGGGCTTGAAAGGGTAGAAGCTGAGAGATTGTTTCCGCTGGTCGGGGAATCTAGAACACGGGGACACAGTCTCAGGATAAGGGGCCAATCATTCAGGACTGAGATGAGGAGAAACTACTTCACTCAAAGGGTTGTGAATCTTTGGAATTCTCTACCCGAGGGTTGTGGATGCTCCATCATTGAATACATTTAAGGCTGGGATAGATAGATTTTTGGTCTCGCAGGGAAATAAGGGATATGGGGAGGTGGCAGGAAAGTGGAATTGAAGCCCAAGATCAGCCATGATCGTATTGAATGGCGGAGCAGGTTTGATGGGCCATATGGTCTACTTCTGCTCCTATTTCATGTGTTCAAAGGACAACTCTAAACAAGAAGCTCGATCAACATCTGTTGAGAAGGTGAACTGGGGATGGTGGAGGTTAGAAAAAAAATAATTAAAACAGTGCTATTAACTTATTTTCCCATGGCTGGGACAGCAAGGAACTGAGCGTTAGCTGAAGTAGGAGGTCAAAACTGGGTGAGAGTGGGGCCAATGAGAGAATAAACAAACATAGGACACTGGACAAAATGACCTTTTCTTGCTCTATACTTCATGTATAACAAATTGCATTAAAGTTAGGATATTTACATATAAACACACACATCACTTAACTAAGCTAGGTTATAAAATATCCCATTAATTTAGGATTGCCTTAGATTCCAAGCATCAGCAGTGACTCAGAGGGTAGCAATCGCTCTTGCCTCGGAGTCAGAAGGTATTGGTTTCAAGCCCAGACCCCAAAGACTTGAGCACAAACTCCGCCGCCACTGCTGTAAGTCCACACTGTAACAACTCTTCAGATATTGCCTCAAACTTTTCCACTTTATTTTTGTTCTGCTCTTTTCTGTCCTCTATTTGCATATGCGTATCGCGTATGCATGCTAGCATGGGTGCATCGTGTATCCGTAGGTGTCAACCGAATTAGAGTTTAAGTTTAATAAATTTCAACTTTTCTTCTTTAAACCCAAGAAATTGGTAATGTATTTGGTAAGAGAAGCAAAGGTGACATGAGGGAAAACTTTTTCACGCCGCGAGTGGTTAAGGTCTGGAATGCGCTGTCTGAGAGTTTGGTGGAGGCAGGTTCAATAGAAGCATTCAAAAGGGAATTAGACAGTTATGTGTAAAAGGAAAAATGTGCCGGGTTATGGGGAGAAGGCAGGGGAATGGGACTGAGGGAGTTGCTCTTTCGGAGAGCCAGTGCGGACCTGATGGGCCGAATGGCCTCCTTCTGCACTGTAACGATTCTGCTGAGGGACTGCTGCACTGCCTGAGGTGCCTTCTTCGGATGCGACGTTAAACAGAGGCTCCATCTGTCCTCTCAGGTGGACGTGAAAGATCCCACTGCAGTATTCGAAGAGCAGGGAGTTCTCCCCAGTGTCCAGGGCCAATATTTATCCCTCACCAACACCACTAAAAACAGGTTACCTGCTCATTTCTTTCATTGATGTTTGTGGGTGCTTGCTGAGTGCAAATTGGCTGCTGAGTTTCCAACATTACAACACTTCAAAAAGTACTCCATTGGCTGTACAGTACTTTGGGATGTACTGTGGTTGTGATAGATGCTTCTTTTTTGCAATGGGTCACAGAGGAAGCTTCGAGGTTCATTTCACACTACCATTGATTTCCCACTCCTATTGATTTCCCCAAATCGCGCCTTATTCACAGGGATCTTGGTGTTGTGGTTTAGGATTTATCCACCAACAAGGCAACACAGCTAAACAGACCTCTTCCCAAATATTCACAGGTACAGACTCTACTGAGAAATGAAAACTCACCATTCGAATGTATGGGTTTTCTCCCAGGCATGTTTGGCACAGAATTGGAAAATCCTAATGACACAATACAGAAGGGTTAGTGAGATCTCCCGTATAAAAATCAAAACACAGGACAGACAGAACGCTAAATTAAAATTTAAACACAAACAGCAGAGAGAGTAATTTAAATGGGAAATGCTGCAATCACACAACAGATCCACCAGCATCTGAAAGAAGCCAATAGGCAAATGCTAGAAGGGACAGGCACTGTACCCCACAGCAACAGATCTGTACTAACTAATACTGTACCCCAGTGCTGTACAGTGATAGAACTATACCTATCAGGACTGTACCCCAGTGTTATACAATGACAGCTCTGTACTAACCAATACTGTACCCCACTGTTATACAATGACAGCTCTGTACTAACCAATACTGTACCCCACTGTTATACAATGACAGATCTGTACTAACCAATACTGTACCCCAGTGTTGTACAGTGATAACTACCAGGACTGTACCCCAGTGTTATAGAATGACAGACCTGTACCCATCAATACTGTACTCGTGCTATACAGTGATAGACCAGCACCCACCAGTATTGTACCCATGTTATAAAGTGACAGACCTGTACCTACCAGGACTGTACCCCCGTGTTATACAGCGACAGACCTGTACTCATCAGTATTGTACCCTATTACACAATGACAGACCAGTACCCGCCAGTACTGTACCCCAGAATTGTAAAATAACAGACCTGTACCGCACAATTTTATACTGTGATAGAACTGTACCCACTAGTACTGTACCCCAATATTATAGCAGACCTACACGCGCCAGTACCGCACCCCAGTATTATAGAAGAACAGACCTGTACCCATCAGTACTGCACCCGTGTTACACAGTGACAGAACTGTACTCATCAGTACTGTACCCCAGTGTTATAAAGTTACAGACCTGTATCCACCAGTACTGTACCCCAGTGTTATGCAATGACAGACCTGTACCCACAACAACTGTATCCCAGTGTTATACAGTGGCAGACCTGTATCCACAAGTTTTGTACCCCCTTTTTATAAAGTGACAGACCTGCACCCACCAGTATTGTACCCCAGTATTATATAATGACAGACCTGTACCCATCAGTACTGTACCTGTGTCATCGTGACAGAGCTGTAACCATCAGTACTGTACTCCTGTTATACAGTGATAAACCAGTACTGAACCCCAGTGTTATAAAGTGACAGACCTGTTCCCACCAGGACTGTACCCTAGTGTTATACAGCGACTGACCTGTATCCAATATTGTATCCATGTCACAGTGACAGACCTGTACCCATCAGTACTGGACTCGTGCTATACAGTGACAGACCAGTACCCACCGGTATTGTACCATGTTATAAAGTGACAGACCTGTCCCCACCAGTACTTTACCCCAGTGTAACACAGTGACAGACGTGTACCTACCTGCACTGTACTCCAATGTTATACAATAATAAAGCAGTACCCACCAGTACTGTGCAACAGTTTTATACAATGACAGACCTGAATCCACCAGTATTGCACCCCAATATTATACAATGACAGACTTGTACCCATCGGTCCTGTACCCATGTTATAGTGATAGACCAGTGCCCACCAGCATTGTACCCGTGTTATAAAGTGACAGACCTGTACCCACCAGTACTTTACCCCAGTGTAACACAGTGACAGACCTGGACCTACCTGTACTGTACCCATGTTACATAATGATAGATCCGTACCCACCAGTACTGTACAAGTTTTATACTGCAACAGATCTGTACTCATCAGCACTGCACCCGTGTTGTAGAGATAGAACTGCACCCACCAGTACTGCACCCCAGTATTATACAGTGACAGACCTGTACCCACCAGTACTGCACCCCAGTATTATACAGTGACAGACCTGTACCCACCACTACTGCACCCCAGTGTTAAAAAGCAACAGAACTGTGCCCACCAAACTGCACCCCAGTGTTATACAACGACAGACCTGTACTGAACCACAGGGTTATACAATGATAGATCTGTACACATCAGTACTGTAGAACAGCTTTATACAGTGAGAGACCTGCACCCATCAGTACTGTACCCGTGTTGTAGTGATAGACCAAGAATGCACCCCAGTGTTGTACAGTGACAGACCTGTACCCCAGTATTATACAGCAGCGGACCTGTACCCACCAGTATTGTACCCCAGTTTTATACAGTGACATACCTGTACGGGGCAGGACTGTAACTCAGTGTTACACAGCAACAGACCTGTCCCCACTATTAATGAATCTGTGTTACAATGACAGGCCTGTACCCACCAGGACTGTATGAGTGTCATAGTGGCAAACCTGTAACTATCAATACTGTACCCGTTAAACAGTGATAGACCAGTACCCACCAGTACTGCACCCCAGTGTTATACAATGACAGGCCTGTACCCACCATGACCGTACCCCAGTGTTATTCAGCAACAGACTTGTCCCCACCAGTATTGTACCCCAGTGCTATTCAGCGACAGACTTGTCCCCACCAGTATTGTACCCCAGTGTTATACAATGACAGACCTGTACTCCCCATGACCGTACCCCAGTGTTATACACTGACACACCTGTACCTACCAGTACTGAACCCCAGTTCATCACAGCGACAGAGCTGTACCGAATGATTAAGAGCCAGAAGTTTCTTTTCTGGCCCGTTAAGGCAGATCGAGAGGCAACTAAAGGGACAGGCTGAACCTCCCCTCCACCACCCCACATCTTCCCCACCCAGGCTAATGACCAGATTTCTAGGCCGAGGTCAATGCTCTTTATCTCCACTGGTGCCAGGAATTAAATTAATGTCCTGACTGTGAACGATAATTCCGCCAGAACCTGGATCAGGATCAGACCCAGGATTCAAAATTTGCAGGTGGCACAAAACGTGGAAGTACTGTGAACTGGATAGTGACAGACAAAAAAAGAGGTCATAAACAGACTGGTGGAATGTGCAGGCCAGCAGCAGACAAGAGTAACATGATACATTTTGGTAGCAAGAATGAGGGTAGGCAATATAAAACAAAGGGTACAATTCTAAAGAGGGTGCAGTAACAGAGACACCTAGGAGTTTATGTGAACAAATCATTGAAGGTCTCAAGGTAGGTTGAGAAAGCGGTTTAAATGCTAATAAAGCATACGGGATCCTGGGCTTTACACAAAGAACACAAAAACAAGGAAGTTGTTCTTTTGAATCTTTATAAAACACACTAATTCAGCCTCAACTGGAGTATTTTGCCCAATTCTGGGCACCACACTTTAGGAAGGATGTGAAGGCTTTTGCGAGGGTGCAGAATAGATTTAGGAGAATGGTCCCAGGGATGAAGGACTTCAGTTACGTGGATAGGCTGGAGAAGTTGGGGTCGTTCTTCTTAGAGAAGATTATGAGGGGATTTGATAGAGGTGTTCAAAATCATGGGGGATCTGGCCAGAGTAGATAGAGAGAAACTGTTCCCATTGGTGGAAGGATCCAGAACAAGAGGGCACAGATTTAAGGTGACTGGCAAAAGGAACCAGAAGCAACAAGAAAACCCTTTCTTATGCAGCGAGTGGTTAGGATCGGGAATGCCCTGCCTGAGAATGCGGTGGAGGCACTGCCTTTCAAAAGAGAATTGGATAACTATCTGCATGGAAAAGGCGGGGTAGTGCTCCAGGTCAATTGCTCTTGCAGGGAGCCGGCACGGAGACGATGGGCCGAAGGGTCTCCTCCTTGCTGTGACCATCCTGGGATTCTATCCGGGACCAGGACCGGTCGCAGCCACCGTGGACCCGCCTGAGAGAGTTGGACACCGGCCACCCATAACCAGGAGCCTCCCTTCCCGGGCCCCGCCGCCTCACCGCGTCCTCCCACCCGCCGCCTCCCGCTCCTCACCGCGTCCTCCCAGTTCTGCCGGTTGTACGTGTTCGCTCCTAGCGAGGTCGCCATCTTCCATTATCCCACCATGCACTACGGCGGGACTCCTCCACTATCCCGCCATGCAATGTGCCGGGACTCCTCCAGTATCCCACTATGCTCTGGGCCGGGCTTCCTCCAGTATCCCACTATGCTCTGGGCCAGGCTTCCTCCAGCATCCCGCCATGCGCCACGCCAGGACGCCACCGCGGTCACCGGAAGACGAATCTGCAGGGCGGAAGGTGCGGCTGAGTGAACAACAGCACCTTAGATATTATGGTCCGGAGAGGAAGTGGCCTCTATTTCTTTGTTCCCCCCCCGACCCCTCAAAGCCTGAGTCTGTCCCGGAGTTAGACACCCTCACTGGGTTTGGGAATGATAATCCTGCCTCTCAGAAAGGGTTTTCTCAGCCCATAAAAAAGGTTCATTGATTTCCCTCCCGATATAGAATTTCACAGAACAGGAGGCCATTCGGCCCATTGTTCCTGTGCTTGCTCTTTGGTCGAGCTATCCAATTAATCCCACTCCCCCTGTTCTTTAACCATTTCCCGACATTTTTTTCCTTTTCAACTATTTATCCAATTCCCTTTTGAAAGTTACAACTGAATCCACTTCCATCGCCCGTTCAGATCACAACACTATTAATAACTCGTCTTGCCTATTTCAACAACTTTCTTTCAAAAAAAAAGCTCCTGATGAAGCGACTCGCGATGGAGTCGGGTTCTGTAGACCCTGGCCTGTCTCTGTAACGCCGCTGTGTTGGTTCCCCCCCCCCCCCCCCATTCTCATCCCATCCTGGAGTCTAGAGACTAACTACTTTCAGGGCGAAGTTTCTGTAGATTGGCGGTTGCTGATAAATTCCTGGTACTGCGTGTGAAGAAGGGAGTTTGGTAAGTGAGTGGATTTTAAGGGTTAGTCTCTCAAGAGGTAGTCGCAACTAAAGACGTTTGCCCTGGTTGGGGAGTCTGGAACCAGGGGACACAATTTCAAAATAAGGGGGAACCCACTTCGGACAGAGATGAGAAGAAATTTCTTTACTCAAAGGGTTGTGAATCTTTGGAATTCTCTACTCCAGAGGGCTGTGGAAGCTCAGTCATTGAGTATGTTTAAAGCAGAGATTGACAGATTTCTAAATACAAATGACATAAAGGAATATGAGGATAGTGTAGGAAAAAGTTATTGAAGTGGATGATCAACCATGATCATATTGACTGGCGGGGCAGGTTCAAAGAACAGTACAGCATAGGAACAGGTCATTCGGCCCTCCAAGCCTGCGCCGATCTTGATGCCTGCCTAAACTAACACCTTCTGCACTTCCAGGGCCCATATCCCTCTTCCCTTCCTATTCATGTATTTGTCAAGATGTCTCT
Source organism: Heterodontus francisci (assembly GCF_036365525.1). Classification (NCBI taxonomy): domain Eukaryota; kingdom Metazoa; phylum Chordata; class Chondrichthyes; order Heterodontiformes; family Heterodontidae; genus Heterodontus; species Heterodontus francisci. Next base: position 108,410,328 of record NC_090382.1, read on the forward strand.
TAAACATCGCTTTCGTATCTGCTTCCACCACCTCCCCTGGCAGCAAGTTCCAGGCACTCACCACCCTCCGTGTAAAAAAACTTGCCTCGCGCATCCCCTCTAAACTTTGCCCCTCGCACCTTAAACCTATGTCCCCTAGTAACTGACTCTTCCACCCTAGGAAAAAGCTTCTGACTATCCACTCTGTCCATGCCGCTCATAACTTTGTAAACCTCTATCATGTCGCCCCTCCACCTCCGTCGTTCCAGTGAAAACAATCCGAGTTTTTCCAACCTCTCCTCATAGCTAATGCCCTCCAGACCAGGCAACATCCTGGTAAACCTCTTCTGTACCCTCTCCAAAGCCTCCACGTCCTTCTGGTAGTGTGGCGACCAGAATTGCACACAATATTCTAAGTGTGGCCTAACTAAGGTTCTGTACAGCTGCAACATGACTTGCCAATTTTTTACTCTATGCCCCGACCGATGAAGGCAAGCATGCCATATGCCTTCTTGACTACCTTATCCACCTGCGTTGCCACTTTCAGTGACCTGTGGACCTGTACGCCCAGATCTCTCTGTCTGTCAATACTCCTAAGGGTTCTGCCATTTACTGTATACCTCCCATCTGCATTAATCCTTCCAAAATGCATTACCTCACATTTGTCCGGATGAAACTCCATCTGCCATTTCTTCACCCAAGTCTCCAACCGATATATATCCTGCTGTATCCTCTGACAATCCTCATCACTATCCGCAACTCCACCAACCTTTGTGTCGTCCGCAAACTTACTAATCAGACCAGCTACATTTTCCTCCAAATCATTTATATATACTACAAACAGCAAAGGTCCCAGCACTGATCCCTGCGGAGCACCACTAGTCACATCCCTCCATTCAGAAAAACACCCTTCCACTGCTCCCCTCTGTCTTCTATGACCGAGCCAGTTCTGTATCCATCTTGCCAGCTCACCTCTGATCCCATGTGACTTCACCTTTTGTACCAGTCTGCCATGCGGGACCTTGTCAAAGGCTTTACTGAAGTCCATATAGATAACATCCACTGCCCTTCCTTCATCAATCATTTTCGTCACTTCCTCAAAAAACTCAATCAAATTAGTAAGACACGACCTCCCCTTCACAAAACCATGCTGTCTCTGTCTAATAAGTTCGTTTGTTTCCAAATGGAAGTAAATCCTGTCCTGAATAATCCTCTCTAATAGTTTCCTGGATTATCCTTGCCACCCTTCTTAAACAAAAGAACAACATTGGCTATTCTCCAGTCCTCTGGGGACAAGTATCCACTTGTAGCCAATGAGGATGCAAAGATTTCTGTCAAGGCCCCAGCAATTTCTTCCCTTGCCTCCCTCAGTATTCTGGGGTAGATCCCATCAGGCCCTGGGGACTTATCTACCTTAATGCTTTGCAAGACACCCAACACCTCCTCCTTTTTGATAATGAGATGACTGAGACTATCTGCACTCCCTTCCCTAGGCTCATCACCCACCAAGTCCTTCTCTTTGGTGAATACTGATGCAAAGTACTCATTTAGCACTTCGCCCATTTCCTCTGGCTCCACACATAGATTCCCATCTCTGTCCTTGAGTGGGCCAACCCTTTCCCTGGTTACCCTCTTGCTCTTGTTCGATGGGCTGAATGGCCTACTGCTGCTCCTATGTTCCTACTAGACTGGGTCAGTTCTACATTGCATGTCCACACCCTCCATTCATCCAATTCAAGCCTATTGTGCACTCACCAAACACATCCCACCTCCCAACCTCCCTCTGTTTCACTGTCCGTGCTGGGGGCCTTCAGTCACGCCCTGGCACTGGGGAGCAAATACAGAAACGGGCCATTCAGCCCCTCGAGGCTGTTTGGTCTTTCAATGAGATCATGGCTGATCTGTATCCCATCTATGTGCTCGCTCACCTACATTAGCTCCTGGTCCAATGACTTCACAATTTAAAAATTCTCATCCTTGTTTTCAAATCCCTCCCTGGCCTTTCTCCTCCCTCTCTCTGTAATCTTCTCCAGCCCCACAAACCCCCGAGATATCTGCGCTCCGCTAAGTCTGGCCTCTTGTGCATCCCAGATTTTTAGTACTTCCACTATTGGCAGCCTTGCCTTCTGTTGCTGAGGCTCTAAACTCTGGAATTCTCTCTCTAAACCTTTCCACCTCAGTTTCCTCCTTTAAGATGCTTCTTAAAACTTACCTCTTGACCAAGCATTTGGTCACTTGCCCTGATATCTCATGTCACTCAGTATCAAAACCACTCCAGTGAAGTGGTTTGGGAAGTTTTACTACATTACAGGTGCTATATACATGCAGGTTGTTGCTAATGGACTGGTGACATTGCACATTCTACTGTATTTAGTTCTGTGTTATCGGCTCAGAATCCTGGGATTCTCTTCTTAACAGCACTGTGGGTGTACCTTCCCTTGTAATTCCAGAAGGCAGCTTTAAGTAAATAATGCAGGCTAACTCTATCCCACAGCACTCTTCCTGTGTTTGTTTTGATAACTTTATTTCCCAGCGGGATAGGCAAACAAAAATTATTTCAGATCACTCCAGCTCCCTGGTAGGTGTTGCCAACTCCAGTTGGACATATTCCTGGAGGTTTCATTACATGGCCTCCAACAGCCCCGTCCAGTCGAACAGCCTCTTCTACCCCATCTCCAATATCTTTTATAATTAATAAACAAAAGCAGGAAAAGAAAATGAGTGGGGGGCCCAAAGCACCTTTCTTGGTGCCTCTCTGATTTTCCACTTGCAGGTTTTTGCTCCCAGCAATGTCCTGGAGACTCCAGGGCAATCCTGGAGAGTTGGCAACCTCTACCACTACTGCACAGCTCAGGTAAAGAGCGGCACTGAGGCAAACAGGGTCCTTGGACAGGACTGAGTGAGCTGGTACTCTGGCAGCAGGGTTGCTTCCTAATCCCCGAGGCTAAGGGAGAGGAGAGATCAGCCAGAGTTTCTCTCTCACTGTTCTGATCAGGGGCTCCTGCTGTTCATGTCTGGGACCCAGCTCCCACTGGGAATTAGGGAGGGATTTAGGGAGGGAGTGTAAGAGGGAATAAACATTTTTATTTGCCTGATCACCATGTTCGAAGGTCTCCCATAGCATTTGACTAAGAAAACGGGGAGTTTTCTTTCGACACTGTCCATCGCAAACGCCCTCCATTAGGCACCGGAAATAGGAAGACTAGGCCATTCAGCCCCTCGAGCCAGCTACGCATCATGGCTCAACTTCAACCTCAGCTCCAGTTTCTCCCTCCACCCCAATCCCCTCATCCCAAACAAATCTCAGCCCTGAATATACTCAACAACTGAACAATCGTAGTCCTCTGGGCTAGAGAATTCCAAATACTCAAAGAAATGTTTCCTCATCTCAGTCCTAAATGGCCGTCCCCTTATCCTCAGTCTGTGACCCCCTCGTTTTAAACTCTCCAACCAGTGGACACAGCCTCTCAGCATCTACCCCACATGGACTGCAGCGGTGCAAGAAGGCAGCTCACCACCACCTTCTCAAGGGCAATTAAGGATGGGCAATAAATGCTGGCCTGGCCAGCGATGCTCACGTCCCAAGAATGAATAAAAAGAAACATCAAATTCTGTCAGAATTTTACACGTTTTGCCACGTGATAATCGGAAACGGCAGCAGGTGGCGATAGAACATCATCTCTCAGGACAGAGCAGCTCCAGTAATCTCTGACCTGGCAGTTTAACACAACAACTTGCACTTGCAAAGCGCCTTTGAAATAGTAAAATGTCCCAAGGATTTAAGTTGCATCTTAAAGGAGGAGAGAGAAGCAGAGAGGTTTAGGGAGGGAATTCCAGAGTTTCGGATCAGGCAGCTGAAGGCACGGCCACCAATGGTGGAGCGATTAAAATCAGGGATGCGCAAGAGGCCGGAATTGGAGCAACGCAGAGATCTCGGAAGGTTGCGGGGCTGGAGGAGATTACAGAGATAGGGAGGGGTGAGGAGGCCATGGAGGGATTTAGATACAAGGATGGGAACTTTAAAATTAAGGAGGCAGGCAGAAGAGTTTTGGATGGCTTCAAGTTTAGGGAGGGTAGAACGTGGGAGACTGGCCAGCCAGGAATGCGTTCATCAAGTCGAAGACACAGATGAGGATTTCAGTAGCTGAGCTGAGGCAGGACAGAGTTGGCGATGTTAGAGGTGGAAATAGGTGGTCTTAGTGACAGTCTTAAACAATTCAACTAACGTTTAATACAGTAATGTCAGATAGAATAGAGCAGAATTCAGACCTCCCGCTACTGTACAAGTGAAATCAATAATATCCCTTGTTGAAGACAGTTTTCTAATTCCCCTCTCCCTGACTTTTTGCACTTCCTTTCCCTGATGACAGTGATTCATACTCAGACGACACAGGCGTTGCTTGGATACTGACTCTTGGCCAAATGATGGTGCTCTCTGTGTGAGCTCAGACAGAACATGTGATTTTACCACCAGGGACATTACACTCTGTTCAAACCCTGTCCTCATCAAACGTCCTCACTTTCCAATGAGCAAACAAGCAGGATCCCTGTTCTCCAACTACTGCAGTGAAATCTCCTTCACAGATTCGGAAACGCAGCATAAAACAGGGTTTGAATCAGCAGCCATTCTGCTCTCCAGGACACAGCATTAAATGCAGGTCAGGTCCTTCATTCAAATACCTGCTACAACTTTAATGTTTACCACTTAATTCTTCAAATCCCATCGCCCAACTCGCCCACAAATCCCTCTGCCCAACTCGCCCTCAAATCCCTCTGCCCAACTCGCCCTCAAATCCCATCGCCCAACTCGCCCTCAAATCCCATCGCCCAACTCGCCCTCAAATCCCTCTGCCCAACTCGCCCTCAAATCCCTCTGCCCAACTCGCCCTCAAATCCCATCCCCCAACTCCCTCAAATCCCTCTGCCCAACTCGCCCTCAAATCCCTCTGCCCAACTCGCCCTCAAATCCCTCTGCCCAACTCGCCCTCAAATCCCTCTGCCCAACTCGCCCTCAAATCCCTCTGCCCAACTCGCCCTCAAATCCCTCTGCCCAACTCCCTCAAATCCCTCTGCCCAACTCGCCCTCAAATCCCATCGCCCAACTCGCCCTCAAATCCCATCGCCCAACTCGCCCTCGAATCCCATCGCCCAACTCGCCCTCGAATCCCATCGCCCAACTCGCCCTCGAATCCCATCGCCCAACTCGCCCTCAAATCCCATCGCCCAACTCGCCCTCAAATCCCATCGCCCAACTCGCCCTCAAATCCCATCGCCCAACTCGCCCTCAAATCCCATCGCCCAACTCGCCCTCAAATCCCATCGCCCAACTCGCCCTCAAATCCCATCGCCCAACTCGCCCTCAAATCCCATCGCCCAACTCGCCCTCAAATCCCATCGCCCAACTCGCCCTCAAATCCCATCGCCCAACTCGCCCTCAAATCCCTCTGCCCAACTCGCCCTCAAATCCCTCTGCCCAACTCGCCCTCAATGCAACTGCCCAATACGCTGTCAAATCTCCCTCAAAGTTAGGTTTGAGGGCAGGTTAGGCCGGGGGATTTGAAGGAAGGAACCAACCTTCCCTCAAAATGCAGTCGGAATTTCTTCCTCATATTGCAATGCTCAAATCTAACTTAATTGAAGCTCCGTCTTGTTCCAGAATAACAGATGTTTATTTCTTTGCCAAATGATTGATTGCCAACTTATGACACACGCCCAATTACAGCGACCTGGACTTCTACCTCCCCAAGACACCTTTGAAACTTGTCCCGGACAACTCCCCACCGTCCAAAAAAATAAACACAGGGAAGGTCATCAGGAGTTCGAATCAGTGGACACCCAAACTCCACTCCATACTGTCACCATAACCAATAGCAGAGACATTGTGTCCTGACATGCCTCCCTCAGTTCAGGTTTGTGCAGTCCAACCCTTGCATTGCAGCTGGAAGCAGAACTGGCCACACCTGTATCTGCTGGAGTGAAGAAGGAATTTTCCTCCAGACAAGATCAGGGGGCAGGTTGTTCAACCTTGCCCATCTAAGAGCGAAGTCCAAAGTACGGAAAGTCCTCATCAGGGAACTCCTCTTTGCTGACGATGCTGCTTTAACATCTCACACTGAAGAGCCTGCAGAGTCTCATCGACAGGTTTGCGGCTGCCTGCAATGAATTTGGCCTAACCATCAGCCTCAAGAAAACGAACATCATGGGGCAGGATGTCAGAAATGCTCCATCCATCAATATTGGCGACCACGCTCTGGAAGTGGTTCAAGAGTTCACCTACCTAGGCTCAACTATCACCAGTAACCTGTCTCTAGATGCAAAAATCAACAAGCGCATGGGAAAGGCTTCCACTGCTATGTCCAGACTGGCCAAGAGAGTGTGGGAAAATGGCGCACTGACACGGAACACAAAAGTCCGAGTGTATCAAGCCTGTGTCCTCAGTACCTTGCTCTACGGCAGCGAGGCCTGGACAACGTATGTCAGCCAAGAGCGACGTCTCAATTCATTCCATCTTCGCTGCCTCCGGAGAATACTTGGCATCAGGTGGCAGGACCGTATCTCCAACACAGAAGTCCTCGAGGCAGCCAACATCCCCAGCTTATACGCACTACTGAGTCAGCGGCGCTTGAGATGGCTTGGCCATGTGAGCCACATGGAAGATGGCAGGATCCCCAAAGACACATTGTACAGCGAGCTCGCCACTGTATCAGACCCACCGGCCGTCCATGTCTCCGTTTTAAAGACGTCTGCAAACGCGACATGAAGTCCTGTGACATTGATCACAAGTCGTGGGAGTCAGTTGCCAGCGTTCGCCAGAGCTGGCGGGCAGCCATAAAGGCGGGGCTAAAGTGTGGCGAGTCGAAGAGACTTAGCAGCTGGCAGGAAAAAAGACAGAGGCGCAAGGGGAGAGCCAACTGTGTAACAGCCCTGACAAACAAATTTTTCTGCAGCACCTGTGGAAGAGCCTGTCACTCTAGAATTGGCCTTTATAGCCACTCCAGGCGCTGCTCCACACACCACTGACCACCTCCAGGCGCTTACCCATTGTCTCTCGAGATAAGGAGGACAAAGAAGGTCACCAAGGGAGGGCACCCGGGATATCACCAGGGCGCTCTCTCAGATCCAAGAGGGATGTGAGGGAGTGGGAAGATTGAACACGAGCCCCATTTCAGTGGATGGGTGTGGGTGTGAGGAACAGATAGCGCTGATAATGGGATCCTGGAAGTGACACAACTTTATAAAAATGAAATTCTACCCATACCAACAGAGAAATTCTAACTATCAGGACAGCTTGAACAGGCTGGGACTCTCCTCCAGACAAGAGAAGGCTGAAGGGTGACCTGATAGAGGTCTTTAAAATCACTACTACAAGGAGTAGTTGAGGTGATTAACAGAGATAGAATTACAGGGAAGTATAAACATGAGCAAGTAAGAAGGATTTGCCGAGATGAAGCTTGTAAATGTGGAGCATAAAGGATGCAAAGACCCGTTGGGTTGAATGGCCTGTTTCAGTGCTGTAAATACTGTGTAATGTAATTCTGCTTCTTGCTGTTGGGATCCATTCCCAGCCTCCGAGTAGTCCCAGTGTTGCAGTGATACTGGCCCATTACACACCCAAGAAACTGTATAACAGAGGAGACAGCTGGGTCTTTAATCTGGTATTTATTAAGTCCATATATAAGTTATATATTAATACATTAGCATATCACCAGTCACAGCACAATGGCTACAGGCAGCAGCAAACTCACTTACACCCAGCATTATATCAGCAGGGAGGGGGTTCAAAGGGACAAAGAGACAGGGTTACTGGAGGAACAGGTTTCAATGTAACAGAGACAGGGTAATGGATGGGGTTCGATGTAGCGGAGACAGGGTAATGGATGGGGTTCGATGTGGGCGGGACAGGGTAATGGATGGGGTTCGATGTAGCGGAGACAGGGTAATGGATGGGGTTCGATATAGCGGAGACAGGATAATGGATGGGGTTCGATGTGGGCGGGACAGGGTAATGGATGGGGTTCGATGTAGCGGAGACAGGGTAATGGATGGGGTTCGATGTAGCGGAGACAGGGTAATGGATGGGGTTCGATATAGCGGAGACAGGATAATGGATGGGGGTCGATGTAGCGGAGACAGGATAATGGATGGGGGTCGATGTAGCGGAGACAGGGTAATGGATGGGGTTCGATATAGCGGAGACAGGATAATGGATGGGGGTCGATGTAGCGGAGACAGGATAATGGATAGGGTTTGGTGTAGTAGAGACAGGATAATGGATGGGGTTCGATATAGCGGAGACAGGATAATGGATAGGGTTTGGTGTAGTAGAGACAGGATAATGGATGGGGTTCGATATAGCGGAGACAGGGTAATGGATGGGGTTCGATATAGCGGAGACAGGATAATGGATAGGGTTTGGTGTAGTAGAGACAGGATAATGGATGGGGTTCGATATAGCGGAGACAGGGTTATGGATGGGGTTCGATATAGCGGAGACAGGGTAATGGATAGGGTTTGGTGTAGTAGAGCCAGGATAATGGATGGGGGTCGATGTAGCGGAGACAGGGTAATGGATGGGGTTCGATATAGCGGAGACAGGATAATGGATGGGGTTCGATGTAGCGGAGACAGGGTAATGGATGGGGTTCGATATAGCGGAGACAGGATAATGGATGGGGTTCGATGTAGCGGAGACAGGGTAATGGATAGGGTTTGGTGTAGTAGAGACAGGATAATGGATGGGGGTCGATGTAGCGGAGACAGGGTAATGGATGGGGTTCGATGTAGCGGAGACAAGGTAATGGATGGGGTTCGATGTAGCGGAGACAGGGTAATGGATGGGGTTCGATGTGGGCGGGACAGGGTAATGGATGGGGTTCGATATAGCGGAGACAGGGTAATGGATAGGGTTTGGTGTAGTAGAGACAGGATAATGGATGGGGGTCGATGTAGCGGAGACAGGGTAATGGATAGGGTTTGGTGTAGTAGAGACAGGATAATGGATGGGGTTCGATGTAGCGGAGACAGGGTAATGGATAGGGTTTGATGTAGCGGAGACAGGGTAATGGATGGGGGTCGATGTAGCGGAGACAGGGTAATGGATGGGGTTCAATGTAGCGGAGACAGGGTAATGGATGGGGGTCGATGTAGCGGAGACAGGATAATGGATAGGGTTTGATGTAGCGGAGACAGGATAATGGATGGGGTTCGATGTAGCGGAGACAGGGTAATGGATGGGGTTCGAAGTAGCGGAGACAGGCTAATGGATGGGGTTCAATGTAGCGGAGACAGGGTAATGGATGGGGTTCGATGTGGGCGGGACAGGGTAATGGATAGGGTTTGATGTAGTAGAGACAGGATAATGGATGGGGTTCGATGTGGGCGGGACAGGGTAATGGATGGGGTTCGATGTAGCGGAGACAGGGTAATGGATGGGGTTCGATTTGGCGGGACAGGGTACTGGAGGAACAGGGTTTGATGGGCTGAAGGGCCTTTTTATCCTTGACTTATGTTTCATTAGCAGAGTTTAACAATGGCAAGCCAACGACAGGTTAAATGCAGGAAAGGAAGTGCGATGTGAGCAGGTAGTTTGCTGTCACCGCAAGGCCCCCTTTATGTGCAGCATAAAGACAGCGACCAAAAGCAATGTTTAGCCCCGTGGTGTTTCGGGGTAACAGGTCTTCACGACTGCTACCTGAACGGTGCAGGTCTGTGCAGATCAGAGTTAGACTGAAAACTTGGCAGCATTCTGCAACCAGGGGCAAGTGAGCCCAGCGTAATGGGGATGGGAATGGAGAACATTGCTCACAGGCTGTCCCACACCTCGAGGAGAGAGAGGGAGAGAAAGAGGGAGAGTGGGATTCTGTATATAATGTGAGACCATTCTTTAAACTGAGCACTATCATCTTAGCGTTTAGCCGAGTTGGAGAATATACTTGAAAAAAAAAACTGTACAAAAACATGCAACAAAAGGAAAGTCTGCATTTCAATAGCGTACTTCACCGTCTCGGGACGTCCCAAAGTCACAGCCCATGAAGTAGTTTTGAAGTGCGGTCACTATTCTGTCCGTGTCTTATCGCAACAATTCCAGCCATTCCTTCCAATCAGATTCCTGAGAGACTCCCTGAGATTCCTAAAAGACTCCCACTCGTGACACCACAGGCAGATTTCAGGATAAAGAGGGCTTTTGAGCTGGTTGCCGTCTCCGAGTGTCGGCTGTTACCGAGGTGACGGGGCAAAGACTTTCCCCTTTGCCTTACTGTAGCATGGTTTCGTGCTTCTCAGAGAGGCTTCGTCCAGGGCTGCAGACCGCAGGTGACCACTCAGGGCCGTGGCAGGGGTAGGGGGGTGGAGGGGGGGGGACAGGAACGGTCACTCACAGGTGGTCAGTCTGGAATCTTTCCTGGTTGGTCTGGCTCCATCACAGACAGTCTGGACGCTCCCCGTGGGCACTGGACTCAGGCAGCCAGTGGCCCGAGACTCAGATCCACGTGCTGGGTCAGCCAGATGACCTCAGTGCTCTGCTCGCCCTCCTCAGAGGCCCGGATTGGCCCAGCCAGGTTCTTAAAGTCGTACCGCAGCTTGAAGCTAATGTTCACATTGCCACTCTCCTTCTGTGGGATGACTTTGATAAAGAAGCCCATCTTGTTGGATTTTCGGAAGGCCACAATGCTGCAATGGGAGAGATGAATCTCGATATTTAGTCAGCAAACCATAATGAAACATAGAGCACAGAATGAGATCCATCAGCCCATCACACCTCTGCTAGCTCTTTGAAAGAGCTATTAAATTAGTCCCATTGCTCCTGCTCTTTCCCCATAACCTGACAAATGTCTCTTTTCTAATTATTTACCAAATTCACTGAAAAACTCAATTTTTTAAAATTACAATATTGTGAAGTCTGAGGGGCAGTTGCGAGGGAATGCTGCACTGGCAGAGGGGCAGTTGCGAGGGAGTGCTGCACTGGCAGAGGGGCAGTTCTGAGAGAGTGCTGCACTGGCAGCAGGGGCAGTTCTGAGGGAGTGCTGCACTGGCAGGAGGGGCAGTTCTGAGGGAGCGCTGCACTGGCAGGAGGGGCAGTTCTGAGGGAGCGCTGCACTGGCAGGAGGGGCAGTTCTGAGGGAGCGCTGCACTGGCAGGAGGGGCAGTTCTGAGGGAGTGCTGCACTGGCAGAGGGGCAGTTCTGAGGGAGTGCTGCACTGGCAGAGGGGCAGTTCTGAGGGAGTGCTGCACTGGCAGAGGGGCAGTTCTGAGGGAGTGCTGCACTGGCAGAGGGGCAGTTCTGAGGGACTGCTGCACTGGCAGGAGGGGCAGTTCTGAGGGCAGGCTGCACTGGCAGAGGGGCAGTTCTGAGGACAGGCTGCACTGGCAGAGGGGCAGTTCTGAGGGAGTGCTGCACTGGCAGGAGGGGTAGTTCTGAGGGAGTGCTGCACTGGCAGGAGGGGCAGTTCTGAAGGCAGGCTGCACTGGCAGAGGGGCAGTTCTGAGGGTCCCTCCTTAACAACACTGTGGGTGTACCTAACCCACTTGGACTGCAGCGGTTCAAGGAGGCAGCTCACTACCACCTTCTCAAGGGCAATTAGGGATGGGCAATAAATGCTGTCCCAGCCAGTGACGCTCATCCCAGGAACGAATTTAAAAAAAATTGCGGGAGCAGTGCACTGTTGGAAATGCTGTTGATCAGAGGAGATGTTAAAGCGATGCACAGCCTGCCTGTTCATGCAGGTGTTTGGAGGTTCCCAACAGTGTTACAAGACTTCCCCTGGTGCCCTGGTCACGATTACTCCTTCAATCAACACTAAAAATAAAATTAAAATTAGAGCCAGGCCATTCAGGGGTGATGTCAGGAAGCACTCCTTCACACAAAGGGTAGCAGAAATCTGGAACTTCACCACCCACAAAACCCCCACTCCCCCCACCCCAAAAAGCTGTTGAGAGTCAGCTGAAAATTTCAAAACTGAGAATGGTAAATGTTTATTAGGTAAGGGTCTTAAATTTATAGAACCAAGGTGGGTGCATGGAGTTAAAGATACAGATCAGTCATGATCAAAGTGAATGGTGGAACAGGCTCAAGGGGCTGAATGGCCTCCTAGGGGATCTTGCTGAACACAAAGCGGCTGTAACAACTGACCTCACTGGTAATTCACAGCATCTGAAGAAGCACTCAGACACAAAAACATTGTACAAATGGATATCTATATTTCCAAAAGAAACTTCGAACTGATTCTATATGAAATTCACAGTTTGGGATTTTTTTTTAGTGAAGCTTAATGCTTTATGTTGAAATGCAGTTAAGCTGGTTTTACATGCAGGCCCTCTCAAGCTTTAATCTCCACATGAATCACCCACTCTGTGCAGCAATGAGTCAGCCTGTCACACCGACCCTTCACACGCACAGCCCTGGCTTACATCACTAACCTTTACCAACAAAGCCCATAAATCCTTGAAAAAAACAACAATGGATGCTGGAAATCTGAAATAAAAACAGAAAACGTTCTGCAGGTCTGGTAGCATCCGTGGAGAGAGAAACAAAGTGAACATTTCAGGTTGATGACCTTTCATCAGAACTCAGCACTCTCAGTACTGATCCTCCGACAGTGCAGCGCCCCCTCAGTACTGACCCTCCTACAGTGCAGCGCCCCCTCAGTACTGATCCTCCGACAGTGCAGTGCTACCTCAGTACTGACCCTCCGACAATGCAGCGCTCCCTCAGTACTGACCCTTTGACAGTGCAGCACCCCCTCAGTACTGACCCTCCGACAGTGCAGCTCTCCCTCAGTACTGACCCTCCGACAATACAGCACCCCCTCAGTACTGATCCTCCGACAGTGCAGTGCTACCTCAGTACTGACCCTCCGACAATGCAGCGCTCCCTCAGTACTGACCCTTTGACAGTGCAGCACCCCCTCAGTACTGACCCTCCGACAGTGCAGCTCTCCCTCAGTACTGACCCTCCGACAATGCAGCACCCCCTCAGTACTGATCCTCCGACAGTGCAGCGCTCCCTCAGTACTGACCCTTTGACAGTGCAGCACCCCCTCAGTACTGATCCTCCGACAGTGCAGCGCCCCCTCAGTACTGACCCTCCTACAGTGCAGCCCCCCTCAGTACTGATCCTCCGACAGTGCAGCGCCCCCTCAGTACTGACCCTCCTACAGTGCAGCCCCCCTCAGTACTGATCCTCCGACAGTGCAGTGCTACCTCAGTACTGACCCTCCGACAATGCAGCACCCCCTCAGTACTGATCCTCCGACAGTGCAGCGCTCCCTCAGTACTGACCCTTTGACAGTGCAGCACCCCCTCAGTACTGACCCTCCGACAGTGCAGCTCTCCCTCAGTACTGACCCTTTGACAGTGCAGCACTCCCTCAGTACTGACCGTCCGACAGTGCAGCCCCCCTCAGTACTGATCCTCCGACAGTGCAGCGCCCCCTCAGTACTGACCCTCCTACAGTGCAGCCCCCCTCAGTACTGATCCTCCGACAGTGCAGTGCTACCTCAGTACTGACCCTCCGACAATGCAGCACCCCCTCAGTACTGATCCTCCGACAGTGCAGCGCTCCCTCAGTACTGACCCTTTGACAGTGCAGCACCCCCTCAGTACTGACCCTCCGACAGTGCAGCTCTCCCTCAGTACTGACCCTTTGACAGTGCAGCACTCCCTCAGTACTGACCGTCCGACAGTGCAGCACCCCCTCAGTACTGACCCTCCGACAGTGCAGCACCCCCTCAGTACTGACCCTCCGACAGTGCAGCGCTCCCTCAGTACTGACCCTCTGACAGTGCAGCGCTCCCTCAGTACTGACCCTCTGACAGTGCAGCGCTCCCTCAGTACTGACCCTCTGACAGTGCAGTGCTCCCTCAGTACTGACCCTCTGACAGTGCAGCGCTCCCTCAGTACTGACCCTCTGACAGTGCAGCGCTCCCTCTGTACTGACCCTCCGACAGTGCAGCGCTCCCTCAGTACTGACCCTCCGACAGTGCAGCACTCCCTCAGTACTGCTCTTCAGGTCATCTCGCTGCTTTGTCAGACAGGCAGTACTGAGGGAGCACCGAGGTCTGATGAAAGGTCATCCATCTAAAACGTTAAACTCTATTTCTCTGTCCACAGATGCTGCCTCACCTGAGTATTTCCAGCATTTTATGTTTTTATCCCAGAAATCCTTTCGCTTCTTTCAAAGGAAACCATATTTCACAGTTATTTTAACTTTACAAGTGCCAAAATGTGGCTGGACGCTACAGCACTATGGCAAAGTGCAGAACTCCTCTGAAGGTGCTAATTCAGACAGATCTAGTGGGCTGAACGATCACCTTTTAAGGTGAAAATGGAAACTGGCAATAGGGTCGCTTCTGTACAGAAAACAAGGAGAATCTCTCTCATTTATATCGTGCCTTTCTCCACCTCAGGACCACTGCTCTGCACAGGTAAGGAAGTAATTTTGAAGTCTAGTCATTGTTGCAATGAAGAAAATGAGGGAACCAATTTGCAAACAGCAAGCTCCTGCAAAGTGCAGTATGATTAATGACCTGATAATCTGTTTAAGCGATGTGGGTTGAGGGATAAATATTGTCCCCAGGAGGCTGGGAGAACTCTCCTCCTCCTCTAAACTGTAGCCGAGGGACCTCGTGTCCACCTGAGGGGGCAGATGGAGCCTCTGTTTAACATCTCATCTGAAAGGCAGCCCCTTTGACTCTCCCTCTGGAGTTTAGAAGAATGAGCCACGATATCATTGAAACAAAGATTCTAAAGGGGCTGGATAGTGTAGACACAGAGATTGTTTCTGCTGGTCAGGAATGTAAAACACGGGGGCACAGTCTCAGGATAAGGAGCCAACCATTTAGGACTGAGATGAGGAGAAACTACTTCACTCAAAGGGTTGTGAATCTTTACAATTCTCTACCCCAGAGAGTTGTGGATGATCCATCATTGAATATATTTAAGGCTGAGAGAGATTTTTGGTCTCTCAGGGAATCAAGGGATATGGTGAGCGCGCAGGAAGGTGGAGTTGAAGCCTGAGATCAGCCATGATGGAACTGAATTGCAGAACAGGCTTGATAGGCCTTACGG